>NC_073259.2:42069924-42372954 GCF_029289425.2 Pan paniscus | reverse complement strand
AGACAGGAGGTCTGGTGAGGTCTAGCCACCGAGGACCCAGTGGGCCACTGCTAGCCATAGGCCAGTCCGCCTAGACTGCGGCTTGGACAGGCTGGGCTTCCGGCATCCACCACCTACCGCCCCACTCTCTTGGGGCCCTCCCTCCAGGCACCAAATACACTTCTTATGTCCCAGGATTAAAGTTGTCTGAAAATATTTTCCTCAGCGCCCAAAGGGGTCTGGAAATGATGTGGTTGGCCCTAACTTCACCTTGTAGGCAATGGTTATTATTTTTGTCCTGGCCACTCCAGCCATGTCCTTTGCAGGACACGTGATCCTTACTTTCTATGAAGGATCGGACAATGGGCGGGACATCCCAGCCCTCGGAATAGTCAAACTCAAGTGAAGCTCGCTCAGTAAGAGATGTTTGTCACCTACCGTGTGCTGGCCACTACAGAGGCACCAGGGTTATGTAAAGAGTTGTATGAGGCCTGCCCAGAGTCCCTGGCCTAGTGACCCAGAAGTTTGTTATTCCTAAATGCTCTGTTCACCTCAGCCCTTCCTGAGATTCTGAGATTCCAAGGCCCCGTCTGGGCCCGAGGTCAGAGATGCTGGCGTGTGTGGGACTGCCTTATCCATGGGAAACCTCAGTGGCTGACCCAGAGCATTCATTTCCTTCCCACTTGGTTTTGGCTTCTGCCTGATGAAGTCAGAGCACCTGGATTCCAGACCCAGCTGCATGTAATGGCTGTATGCCTGGGGCAGGTGCTGCCACCTGCTTTATTCCCAATAGGTCTCACCACAATACAAAAATATGTAGAATAAATAGGTCATATGCTGGAGAAGACCGGGGAAAGTTAATACACAACAATGCACATCATAGGATGTGGACCACAAATTTGTCTCTGAGCTTCCCAGTAGCCAAATAGGGAGAGGTCATCAGACTCACTGCAAAGTAAAAAAACACCATTACTCAAAGCAAAAAGTGTTCCTGTCTTAGAGATCATAGAACTTTTTTTCGTGGTCCTCAGGAAGCAGACCTGTGAGATGTAATAAACAACGTCCTTCTTGCCATCCATGCTGTAAACACAGCGGAGATGTTCCTTGGCTGTTCCTGACACCCCCTTAGCACCTCCCAGCGTGAGCCAAACACTCTGGTAAGGGGATCTGGGGCTTGGGGAATGGTTCTACCCAGGCACAGGGCTCCTGTGGGCCAGCCTGATAAAATATCTCAAAGACTAAGAGGCCCATGGCACACCCAGCAACAGTCGATGCCGATGATGATTTCTCAAAGCTAAACTTTTGATAAGACAGGTTAACAGGTTCACGTATTCTCATAGGTTCAGTATTCTTTCTTCAACGGATTTTTATGGAGCACATTCCAAGTGTTTTGCTAGGCATGGGGAAAGATTGAAAGGTGAATAGGATGGGTCAGTCGGGTGGAGAAGACAGACAATGGCCTCTGTGAAGTGAGAAAACAGAGGTATGTGCCAAGGGCACTGGGGCTCAGGGCAACTTCCCAAGGAGGTGGTGCCTTTGCTGGACCATGAAAAGTGAGGGATCAAGTCGACCAGACAGGCTAAAGTGAGCAGGGCATCCCAGATCACAAGAACAACACCTTCAAAGGTGCAGGGCACAGTGCCTTCAGAAAGCCAGGGCTGCACTAGCTCACGTACCATATTCCCTTCCTCAAGGCACTTTACTGCCACCTTCTGGAAAGCTCATAAATCTGGTGTCTGCTGCACTGGAATTGTGAATTGTGCCCTGTTGGAAAGGCTTGTGGACAACTTACATAACCATCCATATACTTCGAGTCCATAGAGAACACCAAGAAATTTTGGGTCACCAGAGCTTTGAAAGTGGGTGTATATAGTCGAAGAGGAAGCTGAAGATAACCCGGTGGCTTCTCAGTTCTCCACAGCTGGCCTTCCTAGCAGCAGCTTGTTGACAGCACCCCACCCCTGTTGATGCTCTCTACTTCAGGTGACTGTGACCTGACATCAGTGGGAGAAGACATTTGAAAATAAAGCTATTTACTCTCATCCCCACTGCCCTAGGGAAGGCATGAGCCATAAAAATGTAGCTTAAAAAGGAAGGTATGTTGAGTTCTTGAGGTTGTCCTGCCCCCATCTGAGAGGTGATGCTGGCCACTGGGCAGGAGGGAGCAGAGTAACAGAGCTGAGTGTGAGGTCCTTGGGGGCAGATATGCAGCCCTCCAGCTCTTGCTGAGCAGGATCTCCAAAGATCAGAGGCATTACCTGGTGTGAAAGAGGGTAATTTCCTGGAACATCAGAAATCACAAATGGTTCTGGCTGCAGAGTCTTAGGAGGTAACATCAAAGTTATTGGCCAGGCTCAGTGGCTCACGCCTGTAATCCCAACACTTTAGGAGGCCGAGGCTGGTGGATCACCTGAGGTCAGAAATTCAAGACCAGCTTGGCCAACATGGTGAAACACCGTCTGTACTAAAAATACAAAAATTAGCCGGGCGTAGTGGCGGGTGCCTGTCATCCCAGCTACTCAGGATGCTGAGGCAGGAGAACCACTTGAACCCGGGTGGCGGAGGTTACAGTGATCCGAGATGGCACCACTGCACTCCAGCCTGGGCGACAAGAGTGAGACTCCATCTCAAAACAAACAAACAAACAAACAAAAGTTACACAAATGCAAGTATTGTGTTACTATCCAGACCACAAATCTGTTTTTTTTTTTCTATTTACTATTTTCTGTGCTTTGTTTCCTTACTTAATATGGAAAGAGAGATTTGACCTTGATGATAGCATTTACCCTGAACATATTAAACTGGACAAGCCGGGGAAAAAGAGTGACACCCTACCCACTAAGGGCACAGACACAGTAAATGAAGAAGACTCAGATCTGGACTTGTCCACACACATCTTCCCCACCGCCAGCCCCTATGCTCCTAAAGCTGTCAGTGATGTCCCTCATCGCCCAGACTTTTGGGCCAGGCTCCCTCTCACCAGCCCCTGGCCTGGCCTTCAGCAATCCTTACTGAAACCTCCACCTGCCAACGAAGATCCTCTGGCCCTGGCCGTCACTGAGAACTGCTCCACCTTGGCAACTGTGGACTCCAGTAAGCCACCTCCAGTCCTCCACCCCATCCTGCCAGCTTCATACCCATGATGTCTCCTCTACTCCACGGCTCAGACCCTCTCGCCCTTCCAGAGAGGGGACCTTGTCCATGACACTCTTATCTATACCACCTGATCTCTACTCTCAGTCTTCATTTGGCCCTTCATTACCTGGCCCTTCCACTCCAGGTAAATTTCCTCCCATTTTAGCCAGGGCAAAAAATGAAGTCATTGGGCAAAGCTCCCTTACCTCTGGCCCTCTTTTTACCTTTATCTACATCTGTATCCATCTTGCACCCAGAAGGCCTCAGGATCCATCCACCCCAGTTCTCGGCCCCATCAATTATCCCTCCTAGGTGCCGGGCCCGCCCCCCCCACACAGTTAGCTTGATTAATTCTCATCTTCAAAATGACCTCTCTTGACCCTGGGTTCCCCACTAGCTACCAGCTCATCCCTTTTTCCCTTCTTCCTTCTTTAAGGCATCATTGTCTACATGCAGTGACATGACATCCACTAGAGATCCTTTCAATAATCTAACCAGGGGCCAGGCACAGTGGCTCACGCCTGTAATCCCAGTACTTTGTGAGGCTGAGGCGGGTGGATCACCTGAGATCAGGAGTTCAAGGCCAGCCTAGCCAACGTGGTGAAACCCCTCTGTACTAAAAATACAAAAAAAAAAAAAAATTAGCCGGGCGTGGTGGCAGGCACCTGTAATCCCAGCTACTTGGGAGGCTGAGGCAGGAGAATATCTTGAACCTGGGAGGTGGAGGTTGCAGTGAGCCAAGATCACGCCATTGCACTCCAGCCTGGGCGATAAGAGCGAAACTCCATCTCAAAAAAAAAAAAAAAAATCTAACCGGGAAGCAGGGCACCAGGTCAGCAACTTCTGCTAAACTTAGTTCCATAGCGCTACATTTTCCTTTAACCCCTTCTAAGAGAAAGAACTCAGCTGCCAAAGGACCAGCCCCAACCTAAGGGCGGGAAGAGGGCAGAAGTTTGAGAAGAGTGGGTGAGATTGCCTTACCTGCACACAGGCCCAGAACGATGTCTCACGTGAGTCTGAATACACACCAACATGTATGTGCACACCACCAGGGATGTGTACAGATGTGCGCAGCTGCAGGCACGTGCATATGTTCATGCCTGTGCCTGGCACGCACATGTTTAAAGTGTGATCTCACTTAGATGCTTCCTGACAGACCCAGGCCTGCCAGGCCTTGCCTTCCTCCCCTAGCCCGCTATAGGTGGAAAATGCTGTCTCCCTGCCCCCACCCCCAGGCCAGTTACAGCCCTCTTGCTCTGACACAGAGACCCTGGGCCTGCTGCCAGTTTGCCTCCCACAGGAGCCTCAGGAAGGATCTCCCCAGGACGGGGACCCCATGTCTCCTGTCCAGGTTCACAAGTCACACTCCAATGATCAGTGATGCTGGAGGTGAGGAAAGGCCCTGAGGACATGGGGGAAAGTATAGGCTTTGAATCCCAGAGACCTAATTTGAATCCAGGCCCAAACACACACTGTGTGACCCTGGGCAGGTTGCCTGACCTCAGTGAACCTCAATTTCCCCATTTCTATTTGTATTTTTTTTTTTAAGTAGAGACAGGGTTTTGCCATATTGGCCAGACTGGTCTCAAACTCCTGGCCTCAAGTGATCTGTCTGCGTCAGCCTACCAAAGTGCTGGGATTACAGGCCTGAGCCACTGCACCCAGCCAATTTCTCCATTTGTTAAAGGGCATAACGTATGTCATGCTGAGTGGCAGTGAGGATTTAAAGATAATGTATATAATGGACACAGTCCAGTGTGGGGCACAAATTACAAATTCAGAACCCAAGCAGTGCCCCAACCTTGCTGAGTGACACTAAACAAGTAACTTCTCTTTGGGGCTGGGGAAACTTGGTGAATGTTCTGTGAAAAGAGGTTCCTTCCAGTTCTAATATGACGGGCCAGTAGCTGACGCCATTTCCCCAAAACCCAAGCACTGCGTACAGAACCAGCGCCTGTTCTATGTTTTACGTCTCTAATGCAGCCGTCGTACCAGCTCTGAGATCAATACTGTTATTGTCATCCCCATCGCCTCCCCAGATGAGGAGACTGAGGTACAGAGATTAACACATCTTCAGGGTCACATGGCTGTTACAGAGTGGAGACAGGACTCAAAGCCCAGGCCCTGAACCACTTGCCTACAAGGGCTCTCTGGCCCAGCCCTTTGTTCTTACAGCCAGAGAATAGCCTGAGTCATTCCACACTGCACACTTACACTCACCAACACTCACTTCCTGGGCCTGTGGAAACAGTGGCTCTGCCCCTGAGTGCTGTGTATTTACCCTTCAGAGCAGGCAGGAGAATTTGTGTCCCCTCCCGGTAAAACGCCCAAGTAGAGCCTGTCTTTCCCTGGGAAGGGCCATCAGATAACCAGACACACCCCTGGGCTGGGCGCACAGTTCCTTATTTGGGTTTTGTGGTTTTCCCAGGTGGTAGCTGGGACTCTGTGGAGAAAACACTCTCTCTCTCAAACTGCCTGGTTTGGGGAGCAAGGTCTTGTTCCTGCGGCAGCTCTTTCTCTGCAGACCTTGAAGGTGAAGTGCTGCTGTGCACATAGGAAGCTGGAACCCCGCTTGACTCTACCCACAGGACGAAGTCCTTCAAACTCACAGGCAATCAATCAATAGTTACAGAAAGAATTACGGGATGGAAGAGTAAAGTCATTCCTAAAACCCCTCCCCTCATTTTTAGGAAGTCTTACAAGGTTCATGAGAGATGATTCAGCCTTCACAGCTGGCCAGAACACTCAGGCACCTATCTCCCCCGTGGTCCTGCTGCCCTCGGGTCCTGTGGGTGCCTCTCCCATCCCTGAGGACCACAGGCTCTCCATGCACAGGGCCCAGTGCAGGCAGTAGGTATCCCCCCAGCCCACCCTGGCTTCCTGGGGCAGCAAATGCCCTGAGCTGTCACTCTGTGATCATGGCCAAGACGTGAGTTAACCTTACTAAACTCCACTTTCTTCATCTGTCCATTGAGACCGCTGGTTTAGATCAGTGGACCTCTAACCTTCCTTTCTCATTAGAAACACAAATAAATTTTGTACAGGGTGAGGTAGGAAGAAACCCCAACAACACAGCATCAACACCCTCCTCCAACCCCCGAAGGAGACCCCCAAGATTCCTTCCGGATCTTCCAGAAATTCTCTGATTCTGGATTCCGTCACCCATAGGGGAGGGAAGGGATTGGACCAAACTGGGCTGGGGGCAGGGTAGGCAAGGAGGGGCAGCTGTGAGTCGGCTCCAGGCCGGTGTGGAGAAGGGGCCATGCCTCTGGGCAAGCCTCCTCTGAGCTCCATTATCTCAGCCTGGAACAAAGAGGCTGGAAGGGAGAATCCCATTGTCGGCCTCCCTTATGGAAATCTCATTTATCTATTCACCAAGGCTCCCACAGGCCTTTTGTCCCAGGCTTTTTGTCTACTGCTTACAACGGGTACCCCAGGGGGTCTCTGGCTGCCTGGCAGAGCTTGAACAGGACTGTGCCCCCTCCTCTAGGCCCTCTCCCTCATGCCAACCCCCCAGTTACTGCAAGAGGAGAGGAGAGGGAGGGGTAACAAGGGGACTCTGGAAGACTGGTCACCTGCCACAGCCCTGGCACCTACCATACAGGAACCTCTTTCCCCAGTTCTGGGCCAGAGAATAGCCTTCAAAACCTGCCTGGGGGCTGCCCTAGAGCTGGCAAGGGGCCTAGCATGAGTAGGGCTCAACACATGTTTAGGGATGAGCTAGAGGATGCCATGGGGTGGCTGCATGATTCTTCCTTCCATGATACTTTCAGTGTGCCAGCCACTGTGTGCCAGCTATGACTCCCGGCTTGAGAGGCAAACCAGACCACATTGGGACCCATGCCTGCAGACTTGATCAGCTAACAGGGAAGAGAAAACAAAGTGTTTCCTCAGAAAGGAGGGAGGGAGGGAAGGAAAGAGGGGAAAAAAGAAGGAAGGAAGGAAGGGAGAAAAGGAAGGAAGAGAGGGAGGGAGAGAGGGAGGAGAAGAAAGGAAAAAAAGGAATGAAAGAATGGGAAGGAGGAAGGAAGGAAGAAAGGGTTGGTCAAAAGACAAAATTTCAGGAGGAGTAAGTTCAAGAGATCTATTGTTAAATATGGTGACTAGAGTTAATAAAAGTGCATTGTATACTTGAAGATTACTGAGAGTAGGCCTGGTGTGGTGGCTCATGCCTGTAATCCTGGCACTTTGGAAGGGTGAGGGAGGCGGATCACCTGAGGTCGGGAGTTCGAGACCAGCCTGGCCAACATGGTGAAACTCCATCTCTACTAAAAATACAAAAATTAGCCGGGTGTAGTGGCGGGTGCCTGTAATCCCAGCTACTTGAGAGGTTGAGGCAGGAGAATCGCTTGAACCTAGAAGGCGGAGGTTGCAGTGAGCTGAGATCGCGCCACTGCACTCCAGCCTGGGCAACAGAGCCAGACTCCATCTCAAAAAAAAAAAGAAAGAAGAAGAAGAAAATTACTGAGAGTAGATTTTAGGTGTTCTTATCACAAATAAGTATGTGAGGGAATGCATATGTTAATTAGCTCAATTTAGCCATTCCACAATGGGTACATATTTCGAAACATCATTTTGTATACCATAAATATACCCATTTTTATTTAAAAAAAGAAATTTTAAAATAAAAATATTGAGTTGTTTTTTTTTTTTGAGATGGAGTCTCACACTGTCGCATGGGCTGGAGTGCAGTGGTGCGATCTCGGCTCACTGCAACCTCCCCCTCCTGAGTTCAAGTGATTCTCTTGCCTCAGCCTCCTGAGTAGCTGGGATTACAGGCGCCCACCACTACACCCAGCTAATTTTCTGTATTTTTAGTAGAGATGGGGTTTCACCATGTTGGCCAGGCTGGTCTCAAACTCCTGACCTCATGATTCGCCTGCCTTGGCCTCCGAAAGTGCTGGATTACAGGCATGAGCAACGACACCCGGCCTACGCTCTTTTTTTCTTGAGACAGAGTCTCACTCTATTGCCCAGGCTGGAGTGCAGTGGCGCGATCACAGCTCACCACAGCCTCAACTTCCCAGGTTCAAGCGATCCCCCCACCTCAGCCTCCTTAGCAGTTGGGACCACAGGTGCCAGGTACATGCCACCGAGCTTGGCTAATGTTTGTGTTTGTTTGTTTGTTTGTTTTTGTACAGACAGAGTTTTACCAGGTTGTTCAGGTTGGCCTCAAACTCCGGGGCTCAGGCAGCCCACCCCCTCAGCCTCCCAAAGTGCTGGGATTACAGGCGTGAGCACAAAACCCAGCCTGTATTACCCTTAAAACAGAGACAACTGTTGATTTTCTGTGCAAATGAAGAATTACAGGAATAAATACAGTTGATAGATTAAAAAAAATAAGGTCATATAGCTAAAAAAGAAAAAAAGAGGAAAAGAAAGAATGCTGGAGGTTCAGAGACAGCGGAGGTACTTTCGCTAGGGAGTCAGGAATTCATTTTGCAGCAGTCATGGAGAGCACTGGGGCATGGAGGGGACAGCAGGTCCCAGCTCGGAGGCTCCAGGAGAAAACAAGGAAAGTGCAGAGCTGAGCAGGGAGTGCTGGCACCCACTCCCCACAGCACCCCAGTTAAGCAGGTATTATTTGCAGATAAAACAGTGCCAGACAGATGTGGCTGGCCCCAGGTCACGCAATCCTCTGGAGGCCAAGTGGGGACCTGAAAGCAGATCTCCTCCCACTTCCACAGGCTGTGGAAAGGCAAGGATACAAGGCAGGGAGCACACCCCTGAGCAGGGCATGAGAGCCAAATGCTTTCCTTCCCTGTCCCTAAGCTCACTCCTTGGCGGGAGAGGGGATAGAACAAAGGATGAACCGAGGATGGGTGAGCTGTCTGAAGTCTCCCTCTTGTGCACTGATCCCACCCTCTTTCAACAAAGACACTGTTCCCTCAGTTCCCCCTTCTCCTACCTGATCCATTTCCCTCTCTGCTGGGTCACTCTCATCAGCTCGCAAATATGCTGTTGTAGTTCCCGTTTTAGGAAAAAAAGCCCAAAATATATATACATTTTTGAGACAAGGTCTTGCTCTGTTGCCCAGGCTACAGTGCAGTAGTGTCCCCATAGCTCACTGCAGCCTCCACCTCCCAGGCTCAAGCATTCCTCCACCCCAGTCTCTTGAGCAGCTGGGACTACAGGCACATGCCACCACACCTAGCTAATTTTTAATTTAATTTAATTTATTTATTTTGAGACAGAGTTTTGCTCTGACGCCCAGGCTGGAATGCAGTGTCACGATCTTGCCTCACTGCAACCTCTGCCTCCTGGATTTAAGCAATTCTCCTGCCCCAGCCTCCTAAGTAGCTGGGATTACAAGTGCCCACCACCACGCCCAGCTAATTTTGGCATTTTTAGTAGAGACAGGGTTTCTGTATGTTGGCCAGGCTGGTCTTGAACTCCTGACCTTAGGTGATCCACCTGCCTTAGCCTCCCAAAGTGCTGTGATTACAGGCGTGTGCCACTGTGCCCGGCCCCAAAATAATTTCTGAATCCCCCTTCAGCTACATTCTATCTCTCTCTCTTTGCTTGTTTTTACCTTTTCTATGCTACTATTTCTGATTCCTGTCCTTCCATTCCTCTTGAACCCCTTCCAAGCAGGCATTTACCTCCAACACTCCACTACCTTTGCCTTATAACCACACAGCTGAATCTGATGCTCTGCCCTCCTCTTGCAAAACCAGGGACCTGCGCTCTCCTGGCCCCTGCTGCCGTCCCCTCCACAGCCTCTTTGCTGCCCTCCCATCACCCACTCCCTTCTAAACCCTGCAGACCTCGGGCTCAGTCCTGCAGCCTTCTTTTCCCTCTCCATGGTAATTCCTTGCATGATCCCATCCCATCTCCTAGCTTTGACCATCACCTGTGTATTGATGTTTCCCAAACATAGTTCTCCAGCTGAGATTTCTCCCCTGCACTCCGCACTTTATTCAACCTTCTTCCTGACATCCCCACTGGAATATTTAATTGGCATAATTAACATGCCCAAAAGTGAAACTCCGGGCTCCCACATCCGCAACCTAGCCCTCCCTCAGCCTTCCCCATTGCAGGAAATGGCAGCTGCATCCTTTCTAGTTGCTCAAGCCAGAAACCTTGCGGTCATCCTCAACTTCTCTTTCACTCTTCAGAACAGCAAATTAGATTCTTCAATCACTTCTCACCACCTCAGGGATGCTGTCACCTGGACGACAGCTGCAGCCTCTCTCTCTTTTTTTTGTTTTGTTTTTTGAGACAGGGTCTCACTTTGCTGACCAGACTGGAGTGCAGCGGCGTGATCACGGCTCACTGCAGCCTGGACCTCCCAGGCTCAAGCAGTCTTCCTACCTCAGCCTCCCAAGTAGTTGGGACCATAGGTGTGGTGGGCCACCACACCCAGCTAATTTTTAAAATTTTTTTGTAGAGATGGGGGTCTCACTGTGTTGTCCAGGCTGGTCTTGAGCTCCTGGGCTCAAGCTATCCTCCTTCCTTGGCCTCCAAAGGGCTGGGATTCCAGGCATGGGCCACCGTGCCTGGCCTCACTTCCATCTCACCTCCCCCTTTCTACATTGTCCTCTCTTTTCTTAACACAGTTGCCAGTGTAACTCTTGAAAGCATGTTCCATAAGTCATTCTTCCACCAAAAGCTTCCAGTGGCTCCCATCTCACTCAGAATAAAAGCCAAAGTCCTCTCATTGGCATACAGGGTCCTCATGGTCGGCTTCCATTACCTCTCGGCCTCACCTGCTGCCACTGCCCCTCCTCCCTCCCTTCCACACCCTGGCCTCCTCACAGCTCCTCCCACCAAGCTGCTTTCCACCTCAGTGCCCCTGCCTCTGCCCTGCCTGGAACACACCTTCCCTGGGCTTGCACCCTTCCTAGCATCAAGTCTCTGCTTAGCTGTTGCCTCGGCAGACACTGTCCCCTTCAACCTGATGTTCCCTGTAACACTCATCCATCGGATTATGGAACAACAGGTTGAAGGGGACAATCCTATTTGTTGCTTTATTGTCTGTGTACCCACTAGAAAGTTCATGAGAGCAGGGACTTTGTTTTGTTCACTGTTATATCCCAAGCACCTAGGACAGTGCCCGGCACAGATTAAGTTCTCAATAGACTACAGGATGGATGGACAGACGGACGGATGGATGGATGAATGGACAGACAAATGGACGGATGGATGGATGAATGGACAGACAAATGGACGGATGGATGGATGGATGGATGGATGGATGAATGGACAGATGGACAGATGGACAGACGGATGAATAGACAGACAGATGGATGGGTGGATGGATGGTTGGATGGATGGATGGATGGATGGATGGATGGATGGATGATCCCAGAGGCTTGAAATGGCCTCTGTGTCCAAATAAAGAAAGCAATCAGGGTGACTAAATTTGAGTGCACATGTGATGGTGAGGGTGGCAAGGGGTGAAGCCAGGGACTCACCTCAGGAATGGATAGGGGAGGGGAGTCCAGAAGGGGCATTTGTGTCTGTGAACACCAGAGGAAAGTGTCCAGCCCCCAAAGGCACCTATCTCAGCCCCCCAGAGACTCCACAGGGCCTCTTTCTCTTTAAATCTCTCTCCTTCTGTTACCCCCCACCCCATTGGGCTTCTGTGGGAGAGGACAAAAGGGGTGCTGGAATTCCCATCAAAGGCCTCTGGACACATGGTAAAGAGATCAGGGCCCTCAGGATCTTGCTTCCTGGAGGTGCGGAGGCCGCCCCGCCAGTCTGGCTCCTCTCTGGGGTGGGAGGTGTGGTGAGGGGTGTGCTCTGGCCCTGGTCTTCTCATATGTCAAATGCCAAACAGCAGGAGGTCGGCCTGGGAGAAGCTGGCCAAGCGGCCCCCATCTGGGCTCTGTGTACGCGTGCACACGCTGACGGGAGGGGACAGCACAGATATCACTGCCTGTGTCCGCGGTCAGGGCCACAGCCAAGCTGTGACCATCTGTTGTTGCTCTGAGAGGCCAGGCCAGGGGCCCAGCACCCTTGAGGAATGAACCTTCCCTTTCACCCAGCCTTCTAGTGTTTGCAAAGAACTTCATAGTTATCCATCGTTTTCGTCCTCACAACGTCCCTGCCAGATGGGCATTATTCTCCCCATTTTATAGAAGAGGAAATGGAGACTCAAGTGTGGAAAGAGATTCTCCCAAGGTCATACAAGCTGTAAGAGGGGAAGTGGGACTCAGCCCATGTGTCAACACCTGCCTACCCCAGCTTAGAGGCAGTAAGGCTCTCCAAGGTGCCTCAAAGCACAGGGTCCTCATTTCAAGCTCAAAATAAGCAGATCTCCAGGGTCAGGCTCTCAGGCACAGCCTCCCACCCATCCCCTGCTCAACTCCTGCCCAACCCTCCCCCACCACCCCCTCTTCCAGGAAGCCTTCTTGGACTGACCCCCAAGGAAGTTCCTTAGATGCCTCAAAGTCTAGAGCTCCCTGCAGCCACTTCTTTCCCACTGTGACTGCCATGCTCTCCCTGCATGTTTATCTCCTCTGTGATCCAGGACCTCTTGAGGGAAGCCCAGTCACCCAAAGGAACGGATGATTCTCTAACTTCAGATGGCCCACACCGCATTCCCCTTCGAGGCAGCCCAGCAACCTGGGGAAGGAACATAGTGTGGCGGGAAGAGTCCTGCCCAAGGCCACCAGCCCAAAAGGGGCAGAATTGGCACTTGCACTCAAGGACTTTGCTTCAGCCCTGAACACAGCCTCTAATCCTGTACTGTCCAATGACAGGCACTAGCCCCATGTAACTATTTAAATTTGCAGTCATTAAAATTTAATAAAATAAAAATTTTACTTCCTCAGTGGTACTAGCCACATTCCATATGTTCAACAACCGTATGTGGAAGTGGCCACTGTAGTAGACATCACAGACACAGAACCTTTCCATCACCATAGAAAGTTCTATCGGACGGAGCTGCTCTATCTTGAACTTCTATGGAGTCTTGCTTCTTAAGGTCTTTAGGTAGACTTCCTGCGGATCTAGACTTCTTTTTTTTTTTTTTTTAATAGACAGAGTTTCATTCTTATCACCCAGGCTGAAGTGCAGTGGCGTGATCTCCGTTTACTGCAACCTCCACCTCCTGGGTTCAAGTGATTGATTCTCCTGCCTCAGCCTCCTGAGTAGCTGGGATTACAGGCGTGCACCACCATACCTGGCTAATTGTTGTATTTTTAGTATAGACAGGGTTTCACCATGTTGGCCATGCTGGTCTCGAACTCCTGACCTCAGGTGATCCACCCACCTCAGCCTCCCAAAGTGCTGGGATTACAGGAGTGAGCCACCGCGCCCTGCAGGCTTCTTTTCCTAGGATTCCCAGGCAGTTTTACAGCTACCCTGGACTGGAGCTTTCCCTAGAACCAGGGGAGGGAGGATGGGCTAGCTGAGTCAACTCCCTCCGCCCCAGCCCCGCCTGTCTGCCCTGCCTCAGGAGAGGAGGGACAGGCGGAGGAGGAGGAGAGGAAGGTAGGACAGGGCACTCTGTCATCTGGCCTTTGGGCCGCACTGCCCTCCCCCATCACCTGCTCAACACTCCTCCCCCACCCCGCCCACCATCCTCATCCTCATCCAATCCCAAGGACAGATGGGGGCCAGTAGAGAGGGAGAAACGTGACCACAGTGAAAGCACTCTCAAGTGGTAACACAGTCCCGGGGTCACAGCTGTGTCCCCCGAGGCCTGGCCAGTCTCTCATGTCCAGCCTTCATGTCTGGTCAGGCCTGGGCTAAAGTGAGTCTCTGTTGGTGGGGGGCGGATACTTCGGAATCCTAAGGGGAGATGGAGGAATCTGTTGGTGCCGGATTATCCCAGCAGACACACCCCAGTTAGAAATGCAGTCACTCTTGTGGTCACTCATCCATCCATCCATTCAACACACATTGAATAAGCCCCCACCATGTCACAGTGTAATGGGAGGATGTAGAGGTGGGCAGTGGACTTCCTAACCAGCTTGACCAGGTAGGGACATGGCTGGTGGGCTTAATCCTCGTCCCAGGCTAGATGAAGGTCCTTTGTCTCTGCCCAGTGGTCTGAGCAGGGTGGACACCTCCAGCCCCCTCCTCCCCTCACACAGGCGCACATGCCGGTGGGTGGGTGCACACACACCCAGCTGCTGCCAGAAACCCCCCTCCTGTGGTCTCTCTGGCCAATCACAGCACTGAGGAGGAAGTCCCACTGTCCGGTGGCCCCCAGGGAGTGTATTAGCACATTTGAACCGCTCAACCTGCAACTGACAAAGCCTGGGGCCTTGGGAGGGGACACAGCAGGAGGGGTGGGGGCCTGTGGGGAGCTCTCCTCCCGTCTGCCTCTCAGGGGGAAGCTCAAGACTAGATTAAGCATTCTGGGGCACAGAGGAATTTGGGGGCCCCAGCTCCAGCCGTGAATAAGCGATCCATAAAATCCCAATTTACACACTCACTGATCAAACAGCCCATCTACTACCCCAGGAGGTTGGGGGTGGCTCCTGGGCCTCTCCTGCTCTCAAAGAAGGTCCGGGGGAGCTGGGAACTGGACATAGGACGCAGGATCCCAGTGTTTTCCCTACAGCCTCAGTCCAATTCCCAATCCCCATGAGGGGTATCCATGCCAAGGGCGTGGGGCCTGCCGGTACCCCCTGTGACCTGGCTGCCTCGGGATGGGCTGGGGGGGCTGCCTCAGTCAGGCAGCCATCTTTGTCCACCCTCTGTGAATAACAGCTCCTTTTTTCTCTTGTGTTGCCCTGGGGCCGCCAGGCCCGACTGCAACCTCATCAGAGCTGCTAATCACTTTTCCAGCTCTCCTCTCCTCCCCGCCCCCTTCTTCCCAACAGCCCCTCCACGTTTTCTCTGGATCCTCCACCAAAAGCTGCCCTGGGATGCTCAGGCCGCCTTCCTTCCACTGTCTTGTCTCACCCCAAAGCTAGGCAATATCCAGGAACACAAGGGGCTCCAGGCTGGTGCTCTGTCCCCAGCCCATCTTCTGGGAGAAAGCAGGTAGAGAGAAATAGCCTTGTTATTACCCTAGTCCCTGCCACCAAAGAAAACACAACGTATCTCCCTCTTGCCTAGGTGTTGTTTGCTCCCCTTGGTTAGGCTGCCTGCAATTTCACCAAGAGAACACCACTCTGGTTAAGGAGGATTCTCTTTTAAACCAAATGGACCCTCTGGGAGGCTCCAGGCTGTCAGCCAGTCACACCTCCAGGAGGATTAGCAAGGCTCATTCTCCTTCTCCTTCCCACCCGCTCGAGGTGAGCTGCATGGGCCACTAGAAGTGTTCATGGAGGCCGGGGAAAGCGAGTCTTTGGGGCTGGGAATTGCCCCCCACACCCCACTTCTCACTACATGTGAGCTATGTTGGAGCAGGTCAGAGATGGATGTCAGCTCCTGGGCCCTGGGGGAAGAAAGGAGTAAGGGCTGC
The DNA here is from genome assembly GCF_029289425.2 of Pan paniscus. NCBI lineage: Eukaryota > Metazoa > Chordata > Mammalia > Primates > Hominidae > Pan > Pan paniscus. The sequence continues at coordinate 42,357,473 of NC_073259.2, read as the reverse complement.
CCTGTCTCTGTGCTTCCCAGAGGCCACTGCACACTGGGCTGGGAGCTGGATCTCCATTGTCTCATTCAGTCCCCTCAGCAGGCTGCTGGGCTGATTGTGGTGTGAGCCTGTTCTACGGTGAGACATACTCCTTCCCTTCTCCCCTTTCTCCACTTCACTGGCTGCTCCAGGTACCCCGCCCCAACAGAGCCTGTACCCATTAGTAACCTGGGTAAGGCAGGTGTCTGAAGGGCAACCTGAAAGACTGACCCACGGCTTGCAGGGGTCTCTGAGCCCACTCTAGCAAGCCCTTCCCCCTCCCATGACTCAGGCATTGCAGGGAGTGAGCACTGGCCTCAGAGTCAGCCTCTGAGATGTGGGACAATGTCTTGATCTGTTTCCTCCTTTGTGAAATGGGGGGTGGAGAGGCAGCATCCCCCTCACAGGCTGGCCTGAGGGCCGTGAAGGAGAGGTGGAACTTTCCTGACTAGCTGGAGGGGCCACCCATGCAGGACCCAGGGCAGGCTCCAACTCGCTCCTAGAGACTGGCTAGGTGCAGTGGCCTGGGAAAGAGGTGGGGGGGCTGCTCTCCAGGCCCAGAAGGACCCAACTCATTTGACAGAGGACTCCAAAGAGAAAACATAATCCTGGAGCTGCCTGCGGGGCCCCAGAAGAGCTCTGCCTTGCAGGAATGAGTTCCCTGTCCTGCCCTGACCAGCTGACCATCACGGAAAATACAGTCCCAAACCACAGCTTCCCAGGATGTCCTCACCTGACCCCTGGCTGCTCTGACCTGAGTCCTGGGACATCTGTCACCAGCCTCTCCTCTGCTAATAGAGGGAGGAGCACCAGGGCCCCCCCATGACCCCCCCCGCCCACCCTCTGCCACTTAGAAACTGCCAGGCAAGTCTCATGCTCCTGCTTCAAGTCCCTCTTGACAGCCCACTGTGCCCAGACGTAACTTGATCTTGAGCCACATTCTTCGCTGTCCCCGGGAATCTTAAGAGGAGATGTAGGAATCTAGGTGAGAATCTTAGGACCCTCTGGGAGGGTCCACAGAGACCTCAGACTCAACATGCCCAAGGAAAACATCTCCACCTCCTCTCTCCTGATTCCATCTCTTCAGCTAGGCTGGAAACCTAGGAGCCCCTGTGTCTGTCTCTCCAGCCTCCACTCCTCTAGCTGGCCATGAAGTCAGCTTAACACTCTCTCTCTAAAACAACCCACAGCTCTCATGTTCCCCACCACAGCTGGCCCCACCTCTGAATTCTGCCTCTGTTCTCTGCCTTCCTAATCCTTCTTCTGTGTGGCTGCTAGGGTGGTCTTTCTGTCTAAAACAGACTCAGCCTCCTACCAAGCACAGAGACGATGTTAACCCTTCAGCCTGGCACCAGAGGTGGATGAGTCTGTCCTTCCTTCCAGCTTCGGGCCCTTTCCAGCTCCTCCAGTCACATCAGCCCATTCTCTCTGAGGCTGTTCCTGTCTCCCTCTTTGGTGCCCCGAAGCATGTTCCGGGCACTTCTGCCCTTCCACTCCAATGCCCAATTTAGAGGTGACATCACTTGTTAACTGGGTTCCCATTCCCTTCGCTGCTCAGCCAGCCCCTGTCTGTGAGCCCTGGTACAAGTGGCTCTCTAGCCTTTCTGCAGCTCTCTCTCTACCCTGACCTGCTCCTTCCCAAAGTCCCCTCCCTCAGAAAACATTCCCTGACACACAGTGGTAGAAAGAGCAGGGCCACTGGGAACGAGGATGACCTGGACTTTTTAATGACAGTCATGACTTTTTGTCAGCAATTACTTTTTAAAAAGATGACTTGCTTTTTCATTGAGGAACAGGGATTTGCAGTTGACTCTGCGCTTTGCCCTGTCTGAAGTCAGTTCCCCTCCCTGAGGCTCTGTTTCTAGCACACAACGCAGCCTCGCACCTGTGCACTCAGTGATGGGCACTGCGGGGAGGGCGCAGGTGCTCAGTGGAGGCCGCCATGGACTGTCCTCTGTCCACTTGGGGTGGCCCTGTGATCTGGGGCTGGTGAGGTCCTTCCAGTGCCTGTCTCCTCTTGGGTCTGCATCTGGGGCTCCTCTTTGCTTGGGACTTGGCCCTGCATGGGCGAGAGATGGAGGATGAGGCCAGAGCTCTTCACCACTTTCAGCCTTAGGCCCCTTTCGCAGTCTGGAAAACCTGTGACCTGTTCTCAAAAATACTTCCTCAATGCATAAAAGAAAAATACGTGGGGCTACAAAGGGAATTAATAACATTGGCCAGGCGCGGTGGTTCACGCCTGTAATCCCAACACTTTGGGAGGCTGAGGCAGGCGGATCACCTGAGGTCGGGAGTTCAAGACCACCCTGACCAACATGGCGAAACCCTGTCTCTACTAAAAATACAAAATTAGCTGGGTGTGGTGGCACATGCCTGTAATCCCAGCTACTTGGGAGGCTGAGGCAAGAGAATTGCTTGAACCCAGGAGGCAGAGGTTGTGGTGAGCCGAGATCACACCATTGTACTCCAGCCTGGGCAACAGAGCAAAACTCCATCTCAAACAAAAACAAAAACATTGGAATACAGTTATCTGCAGGAACTCCTCAGGGTCATGGACCACAAGGCTCAGCCCAAGAGCCTAGAGTCTCTTGGAGGGCCCCACACTTCCCCTCCCCATAGCCAGTTTTAGGATCCAAGGTTGACTTGAGTCTGTTTGGGTGGCATGTGGCCTCCAAAAGGCTTAAGCTTTAAAGTCTGGGTGATCCTGTGTGCCCTAGCCCCAAATATGGCCCCTCCCCGTGCATGGGGGTGGGAGAGAGACATGCCCCCACAGGGCCAGGCCTTACCAAAGGCGAGGAAACAGGCCCAGGCAGCCCACCCAGGAGTCCCCAGCAGCTGCCTCAGCCCCTCCTGCCCTCTTCCCAGCCCTGGGGGGGCTGAGCCGAGTAACTCCAGCTATGCAGCCCGGCCGGTCCACCTGGGTGTGAGTGGGCAGGGCTGTCCTCAAGGGGGTGGCCCCCCACACCTGCAGGGCCACAGGGACACAGAGGGAAAAAGATACTGGGGGGAGGGTGCTAGGAAAAGACTGAGCAACCACAGCAGCTCCTGTCTGCCTGCTCCCGTATGGGATTCTCAACACAAGCCAAGTCCGGCCCTGAGTGCTTCACACACATCAGTTCATTTAATCTGAGCGAGGACGTTATTCCCATGTTGCAGGTGAGGAAACTGAGGCTCGATTAACTTGTCTAAGTCACCAAGCTGGGACAGATGCCACCCCCAGCAGTCTTGCTCCAGATACTTCTCTGCCTGCCACAGCAGGTGGTGGTGTTCCCATCGAACAGCTGAGAAAACTGAGGGAGCAGTTCATTCCCGCCCTCTTCCTCAACCTCCCCTGCTCCCCCAGCCCTCCTTTCTTGAACCCCCTCCCACACTTAGCCACCAACCCCGGAGCTTAGCGTATCTCAAACTTGTTCTCATGGGACCAAATAAATCCTTGCCCAGGTCTGAGAGGCGCTGGCCTCAAGGCTAGGACACAGGACTCTGGTTAGGGTCTCAGCCAGACTCTGCAGAGAGTGATCAGAAAGGACTGCAAGGCTGAGACTGTGCTCAGAGGAGTGGGGAGGAGAAAGGCTCCTGAAGACCAGATCTCTGCACGACCGTGGCGGCCCCTGCAGCTCTGCACAGCCCCTCCTCCCCTTTTCCTCAAAAGAAGCAAATCCTCCATGAAAGATTTTTGGCTTCACAGAAGGACTTGGCCCCATCTGAGAACACGTGAGCCATCTCTAGAAGTGCTGAGTCCCCATCAGTGGAGGCACTCAGCACCAGAGAATGCCTTTCCCGGGAGGGGCACTGCTGGGCAGGTGGAAGGGCTCTCCCCTCCTCTCCACAGTTCTTCTCTGATATCTAATGATCACTACAAACTCAACAAGTCCCAGAATGGACTCCTGACCTCCTCCTACCTCAGCCTCCCAGCTGCCTTCCTCATTTTAGGCAGCTCCTTTTTTCTCAACAAGGGGCTCAGTCCCCAAAACTCAGGCCTGAGGAGGGCCACAGTGTGGAAGACGATGGTACAAGAATGGCCAGCCCATGCCGGACACAGTGTGCCTGGAAAGGAAGCCCCTTCCTAGAGGAGTGAGGACCCAGCCACTGATGAAATGCTGTCCCTCCAGAGAGCAAGGAGGAAGGTGCAGTTTCTCCTGGTGTCCAGAGAGTTCCCAGGGAGCCCCTTTGCTCCAGCAGAAGCCAACAGACAGGCTGGGTGGGGAGGGAGCCGCATGATATGAGGGCTGGGGAAGAGGGATCCTTTTTCAGGTATAACCTAAATCCTACCAGTTTTCTTTCCCCACTGGCCTGGAAAGAACCAACACCTCCAGATTCTTAAGCATCCAAGGGTCAAATAGGGCACTCGGCTGCAGGTGGACCCTCCCCAAGCAGTGGCCCTTGTCTCACTTTGCTTCTAATGCCCACCGACACAGCCTCCCCCAGGAAAAGGCAATCTGCTCAGGACTCCTCTGTGGCAAGCCCCTGCTGTCAGATGCTGATCCTCCCCCTTACAGCCTCTGAAACCTGTCCTGTACCCTCGCCATAGCCCAGAGGCTGCCATTCCCCAGCTCACATGCCCTATGTGGCTTCCTTCTGCTTAGAGAATGCAGGGACAGTGGTCCTAAAAGCATAGCCTGTCCTTTTGCCTCTTCGCTGGTCCCCAACATCTTGTGAGCTCCTTGAAGGTGGCACCACATCAGAAAATAATGGTTGCTGGATGAATAGCTACCTGGATAAAACATTCAAGGCCTCACAGCCATGATACGTGCTAGGCACTTGTGGCAAAGCAACACCAAAGCTGGGGCCACCCTTGGGCTCTCCCTGGCCGTGTGGGAGGCTGCAGGTGGCTAAGAAAGCCAAAGCATAAAAGCCCCAGCTCAGAGCCTGGTCCATAGGTGTCCACTGCATGTGTGGGGAGGCTCAGGAAGGCCAATCCTGGCTGGGCACCCGCGGGAGCAGCTGAGGTTCACCCAGAGCCTTGCACAGTACTGGACACAGTGCGTAGGTGCTCAACACAGGTTTGTTAATAGTAAATGAAGTCTCACGGCTCACGTCTGTAATCCCAACACTTTGGGAGGCTGAGATGGGCAGATCACCTGAGGTTAGGAGTTCGAGACCAGCTTGGCCAACATGGCAAAACCCCGTCTCTACTAAAAATACAAAAAAAAAAAAAAAAATTAGCTGGGCATAGTGGCATGCACCTGTAGTCCCAGCTACTCAGGAGGCTGAGGCATGAGAATTGCTTGAACCCAGGAGGTGGTGGTTGCAGTGAGCAAAGATCATGCCACTGCACTGCAGCCTGGGTGACAGAAGAGACAATCTCAAAAAAAAAAAAAAAAAAAGAGTCAATGCAGCTTGTTTGTCACATCTTCACATCCATCCCTGATTAATCACAACACTGGGCTGGGGACCATGTGGCCTGAGTCTGCCCTGGCAGTGAGAGGGGACAGAGGGAGGTATGCTGCTACCTTCCAGATTCCTGCAGGCATCCATGCTGCCTCTCCTCCCATCCACCTGCCCACCCCCTGTCTGCCCTGACTCCATGTTGGAGGGGGCTTCAAATATGGCCTGGCAGGCTGGTTGCAATGGCTCACACCTGTAATCTCAGTACTTTGGGAGGGCAAGATGGGAGGATCACTTGAAGCCAGGAGTTCAAGATCAGCCTGGGCAACATAGTGAGACCACCGCCTCTACAATTTTTTTTTTTTAAGATGACTTGGGCAAGCACTGCTGTGGGCCAGAACTTTCACACACACATGTCGTTTCCCCATCCTCACTCCTATGCTAGAAGGTCGTTCTCTGGAGTCCCTGGGCCCCGAGTCACTAAGCGGGTCCCCAAGGTAGGCTTCAGAATCAAAGGGGCAGACTATTTGAAACCAGGGCCACATCACCATCATATGAGGTTCTTATCCCCATTTTAGAAATGATGAAATTGAAACCCAAACAGATGAAGTCACTTGTCCGGAGTTACATCTGATTAGCAGCAAGGGGTTGCTGAAGCACAAAGCTTGGTCTCTAGGGTAGGGGTCATAACTGGTCATCAAAAATGGGGTTGGGGCTACAGAGGCAGGCCATGGCCACTGCCCAGCTCTCCCACTCACTAAGAACCCCCACTCTGCCTCCAACCCTGAAGATGAATATTCCAAAGGCTGACACTGTCCATACCTCAGTACTAAAGGAAAAGACAGAAGGCACTCAGGGGGTTCGCACTGCAGTCCCCTTTCCTTGGCTAAGCAAACTGGGGAAATGCTGGCCTCAACAGTAACCACAGCCCTGAGCACATGCACCTAGAGTCATTCAAGACTAGGACTCAGGTCTCCCAGCTCTGACTCCTTTCATCCTCACAATATCCTGCTTAGGAGGTGGACACCATTCTTCACTCTATTTTCTCACCTCACAGATGAGATACAGAGTGTTTAACAAGTGCGTGGAAGCGTTAACTATGATTCATCAAGATGCTTATGAAACTGCTCGGAGAAGAGCAATTGCCACTTGTTCCTGGAGACAAGTGGACCCTAAAAAAAAAGCTGGACAGCCTCTCTCCAAGCCACATAGTCAGAGATGATATGACCAGCCCAGACCCTGACCCAGCCAGTGTGAACTCTTCCCACTTAAAGGCTGGCCTAGCACCTCAGTCTCATACCCCTGGTCGCTTGGTTCTGGCGGTCCTACTGCAAGTAATATGGCCGTGGAGTGAGCACTGAGTGGGGAGGTCAGGAAACCCAGGCTGCAGGCATGACTCTGTCCTCAGCACATCAGAGAGGGATGGACTGGGGTGAGGGTTTCTTGACATAAGGTCCCCATGGGCTTCAGGGGATCCAAGAATCCTCTAAAGCAGAATGCAAAGTCTGGTGTCAATTAATGGAAGTGCATTTTTCTGGGGATGGCTTTCATCAGTGCCTCCAAGGGCTCTGTAAATCAAAAAAAGTTATGGATATCCAGAATGGGTAATCTTGGAGGCTCCTTCTATGCCCTAGTATTCCTGGGTTATATATGGGTTTAAACGTGAAGTACACTCCCCAACCTTCAAGGCCAATTCAGTGGCTGCTCTGGGAAGCTCTAACAGATTTCTTGCTTCTTTGAGTGCAGGGAAAGGCTGGGAGCCCAACACCACAGAGCCTGGCAGGGTCCCTCTGCCCTGATCTCCCTCACCAGACAGCCAGCTCCCAAAAGGAGGCAGGACCAGCCCAAGGCTAAGGTGGCAGATGCCAGCACCCCATACTTGACCTCTTGTGGCTCACCGCCCCCCCCCCCACAGTCTCTGTCCCCTGAAGGGGGTCTCAGGGCTGCAGAGCACAGGGGCACTGGGGCCTGGAGTCCACATCTCCCTGCTGCAGCCCTGGAGCTTTGCAGAGCCATGCTCCTTCCAGGAACCTGGTTTTCATTAAATCGGGTAAAGGAGTCGATAACCGCCAAGTCCAGAAGAGGCAAAGTTCTGCTAGAAGGCACAGGGAAGGTGAGGGAGACCAGCCTGTCTCTTGCCCTCCCTGGCTGACCGACGGCAGGGGGAGGGGAAGGCAGGGCTCCTAAGGGTCCAGCAATGGCAGCCGTCGGAGCTGGGGGGAGAGTCGGGGGAGTCCTGGCCCAGATAATAAGCAATTGTTAATGTGATCCATATGGATCCTGACTGGCCTCTCTGTTTAACAGAATGATAATGGCAGGGAAAGAATGCTGGTCTGTGGGGAAGGGAAGGGGCAAAGTCCTCCCTGGACTTGGGGGGGTGGGGTAGGGTCATGGGGAGGAGAAGGAGGCGAATAAGGGAAAGGGAGAGGAGGAGCCCCATCCAGGGGTCTCCACCACCCAAGAGCACAGAGCTGTTTACCTGAAGGTGGCCAGATTCCATGCTATGCCTGAAGGTGGCCAGATTCCATGCTATGCAGACTGCCTGGCTAAAGGCCCTTACAAAACCCCTTTTATTCGGCCAACCAATATTTATGGAGCACCCACAAGGTGTCAAGCCCTGTGGCAAGCCCATTGGGGGCAGGGCCAGGGAGTACATGCTCCATTTCAGTCAAAGCCCTGAGTGGACCCCGCCACAAAGGCAGAAGGGAGCACAGGTGCAGGCCACGGAGGGAGGAGCAAGTGACAGAAGCTCGGGGCTGGGGAGGTGATACGGAGGAGGTGCGCATCCGAGTTGGGCCCTGAAGAATAAGGAGGTTGTGGAAAGACAGGGACAATGAGGAAGGCATTTGGCTGGAGGAACAGCGGGAGCAAAGGCAGAGAGGCGTGAAATTGCGTGGAGAGAGCCCTAGATCTCAGCAATAAAGCTGCGGCCCAGGCAGGGCAGGGAGGGGAGTCCTGATCCATAAAAAGCTGTGGCCATGGGTGAGCAGAAGAAAGGCAGGAAAGGGCTCTGCGACGCCACACTCAGTCTGGGTGGCTCTCCCCAGCCTTCGCCCAGGCTGGTACTGGAATTGACAGTTACGGGATCCTCAGCCCAGCCCTCAGCCATACCACGGCCAGAGAATCGGGCAGGGCCTCCGAAGCCAAACTCATTTCTGTGTCTCTCAGCCCCTTCTTTCTCTTCTTCTGGGGCGGGGGTGGGGGCAACAGGAATCCCCCCGAGGAATGCGGGTCCTCTAGGCCTCCCCAGGAGCAACTCCTCTGCCCCACACAGCCTAATTCCCTTTGGCCCAAAAGGGCTTCGCCCAGAAGATATTACAGCGAGGACACGAGGGTCGCTCCCGTCTGCCTTGGATGCCAATGGAATCAAGTGGAAAGAAATGAAATGGTGTTAAACATGGGAAAGGGGATTTACGAGGCCTGTCACCCGTCCAGCCCAGCCACCCCAGCAAGCCCCGCCCCTTTCCTCGCCCACCCCAGGAAGTCCCGCCCCGCCTCCTGCCCGCAGCTCGCGCGGCCGCCCGGTACCCGCGTCCCACAGCTGGGTGGCGGCGGCACCACAGCACCGGGCAGCCCGGCGCGCCCGTCCTTGGGGGCTCAGGCACAGCGGGGAATGGCGTCGGTTCCGGACTGAGAGGCTCGGGGAGGCTTTAGGAGGATGCTATGGGATTTCGGGGTAGGCTCCGGGAGGGTCTGGGACTCCCTCTGCAGGGTCAGAGGGTTTCGCACCGTGGCATCTGCGGGCCCAGCCCACTCCAGAGACTGGGCGGCTCCACAGGGGAGGCCCCACGGCCCAGGAACCGGGAAGCCCCCCTGCGCCGTAAGCCCAGAGTTGGGCTGGAACCGGGTCCCCACTCCTCGCTGCCGGTCGGAAAGCAGGAGACCGCTCCGCCGCCACAGCCCGTGCGGACAACACAAACATTCTTCAGTCCTCTATTCTCCTCCAAATTAGGTATCCATGGAGACAGGGCCGGCAGCCTGACAGCCCTACGGCCTAATCCTGATTTAGTGACCGTCCCTTTAACAGCCCACACACCCGTCCACCCACCCCTGCGCTCCGGGCCGCCGCTGGGCGCAGGGTCCAGGCCGCGCGCTCTCTGCCCCGCGCAGACCCCTTCCCAGGCCTCCTCCTCTGGGGGGGGCAGGGGGACCAGCGGGGCTGGGGAAGGGCACCAGCATTTGCTGATCACCTACAGGGTGCTCAGCAATCTGCGAAGGACCCTCTGCAGGGGAGGGGGGGTTGCTAGCATGCGAATCTCTGTGTAGAACAGGAGAGGGCTCTTGCGGTGGGGAAGTTTGAGGGGCCCTCTCTGGAGAGCTGGGCGCTCCGGGGGTCCCCCTTGTTGCCTGTAGCCCCAGGGTGAAGGTGAGTACAGCCTCCTACAACCCCCTGACTCTGAGACGCGGGCTCTGTTCTCCCGGGCCAGAGGAGAAGACATGAAGAGGGTGGGTGTTAGGGGCACGGGGACCCTAAGTAGCCTCGGCCTCCTGTCACTGCCCCGTCACCATGCTGGGGAATCTCCGGGCCAGTAACCCAGCCCCCACCCCTCCCACACACACACAGGGGCCGCTGGACAAAGACCTGACGGAGTGGGAGGGGCCTGCGGGCCGGCCCTCGGGCTCCGGACGCTGGATCCTTCTGGGACCCGAACCCGCAAACCTTGGCTCCCCACCCCCAGGCCAGCAGACGCCCCCGAGCCGGCTGCTCGCTTTCGCTGCAGCCCCCGCACCAGAGGGGGCTGCGAGACGGGTGCCCGTCGGCGGCCGGGCGGCTATCCCCTGCTCTGCCCGCCCCCTCCCCCCGGGAAGTGACCCTCGGCTCCCACGTACCCGCTAGGGTCTCTCGCCAGCCCTGCCCTCCGACCCCCGCCGAGCTGAACCCCGCGACCAGCAGCCCCCGCCCTCTCGGCCCTCTCCGGCCCCGCGCCGGCGGACAAAGCTCCGGACACCCTGACCGAACGGTCACCTCCCCCCGCCCCATCCCGGCCCGCCCGCGGCCCCGTACCTCGGCATCACGGCCGGGTCCTAGGTGAGTGTGCGCGGCCTGGGGGCGCGTCCGGCCCGGGGACCGGGGCGGCGGCGCGGGCCGGGGGCGACAGGCCTGGGCTGGGGGGCAGTGGCGCTCACCATCCTGGAGCCGCTGCTGCTGCGGCTGCTGCGGCCGCCGCGGGCGGGAGCGGGACTGGGCAGTGGGGGTGGCCGGACAAGGGGCGGCCCCGGCTCCCCCCGCAGGCAAGACCCCCACCCCCACCCCCGCCTCCCCTCGCCCGCCCCCAGGGCCCTCCCTCGCAGGCCCTCCCTCCCCTCCCCTTTCCCTGCTCCTCCCTCTCCTAGTGCCCCTCTCTTCCCCCAGCTCCCGCCCCTTCTCTGGCCCCTCCACCCCCGGCTTCTTCCCCGCCCTCCCCCACCTCGCCTCCGCCCCGCCCCCACCTCCCCTGGGCTCGCCCAGCCCCTCCTTGCCACCCTCCCGGCTGGCCCCGCCCCCTCCCGCCCCTGGCTCTAAAATAAATTAGCCACCGAGGGGAAAAAAGAGCAAGTGACCCTCGGTGTGGAGAGTGTCCTTCGCCACTCTCAGACCCGTCCGCCCCGCCTCTCCCGGCCGTCGGAGCGGGAAGTTGGGGTTGGGGTGGGGGTCGGGCCGGCGGGTAGGGGTGGGGGACGGCATGGGGACGGGGCCGAGGCCGGGACTGAGCAGCCCAGCCCGTCGAGCGTGTCCGCTGGATGTGGGCGGCTTCCTGGGTCGAAGGGCAAAGGGGAAGGCAGCCGGCCTGGGCCCGCCCCGTCCGCGGGCCGCCCCAGACCCCCTTTCCCAGGACTGCCTTGGCCCCCTGGCCCCAGTCTGGAGGACTCTTGCTCACTTCCTCCGCCCCCAGGTGAGCTGAGAACCCACTGCGCGCGGGACTCTGCTGCGCCTGCCCTCCCGGGCTGCAGAGGGCAGGACGCACCGCCAGGCAAGGCCGCGGCTCTGCGCTGATGCCACTCCGGGAGCGGGTGGCTGCGGGGGAGGAGGGCGAGCACTGGACGGGGGCAGCGGAGTGTAGGGTGTGAGATCTAAACAGAGGGCTCCACTGGAGGGCTTGCCCAGAAGGCGGCAGTCACATTGGGCCAAGCAGGATGACTGGCAGGAAGAAAAGATGAGGGATGAATCCCAGACCTCTAGTCCACTGAGAGTGTCCAAAGACATCCGTTCAATAGATACATACTGAGTGTTAACTTTGTGCCAAACATTGGACTGGACACCAGGGATACCCAAGAGAGTCCAAGAGGCACAGCCCTGTCTTCCTGGAGCTCCCAGTCGAAGGGTAGACAGAATTCTGCCCGACACACACACACTCAAGGCTTCATCAGGGATAAAGGCCAGGAACCGGCTTTGCCCCAGGCCCCAGGAGAAGGCTGTGCTGATGATGGAGGGTCCAGAGAACCTTCCTGCTGTTGAGCCTCCAGATGTCCCAAGGCAATCCTGTTTCCACCCAAGGGCAGTGCTTAAGGGTCCTCTCTCCTGAGAGCTTGTTTCCCTTTTGAGTGGCTGCCTAGCCTGAGTGTCAGTAGGGCAAGATTGGCCCTCACCCACTAGCCTGTAGAACTCCAAACACTACCCCCTCCCTTCTTCTAATGCAGATTCCCCTGCAGGCTCTGGGGTCTGACAGGTCTGGGGCACTCCTTTAGGTGACACTCAGGGAAACAGAAGGGGAGGGCCTCAGTAGCTCCCACTTCTTTCCCAGCCCACATTTGGAAGCAACCGGCACCCACGCAGGTTCTGGAACTTGCCAAGGTCAGTGTCTTTTCCACCTCCAGAATTATCTCTTCCTTGCCACTCCCCACCCCCAGGGCTCTGCCCTGGCACAGGAGGAGGGATGTGTCAAGGCTCAGAGTGCTAGAGTAGCCCCTGGCTTCAGAATCAGGCAGGATGAAGGGAGCCACAACCACCATGCTAGGAGACTGGAACCCTTGCTGGAGGAACAATCCCAGGATACCAGCTGGAAGGAACTCCTTGGATATTTCCTTATTGTTGGAGCACTGGAGGCCCAGAGAGGAGAAGTGACACACTTGGGGTCACACAGCAAAGCTGGATCTAGAATCCACTGCACTTTTTCCACCCCTACCTGTCAGGTTCCCTGAGAGCCAGAGACAGGAACTAAGGGAAAGACTAATATCCTTATGAGCTGGGTGCCTCAGCCAGCAGGATTAGTGCCAGGAAGCCAAGTCTGGCATTGCCAATGGGGATCCTGCTCCACCATGCTCCAGGGAAGGGGGGATGACAGGAGTGGGGTTGGACTGAGGCGCTCAGTGTGAAGGAAGGAATTGATCATGCGCTCCCCTGGAGCGGGGATCCGGTTCTCCTTCATCCTCTAGGAGTCCGGGAGTAAAGGAAGGACAAGCTTAAAGCTAAGGAAGGCCTTGCTAGTGAGATAGTGGAAGACACCAGCCTGCTGGAGAAGGCCTTCGCTGGACTCCAGGGGCAAGACCAGCAGCTTGGCAGTACTGAGTTGTTTCCAATGGGCGGACTGCTGTGGGTGATATTAAGAGGTTTAGTTAGCAGGTCGGGGTGAGGTTGATCATTTCACCCCTCCACCTCCCACCCTGCACCAGTGCTCGGGGCGATGAAGTGTGGCTCCCCCTCCCAGAGCTCATTAAAGTCCTGTTAATACATCATCCAGCCTCCTGGGCTGACAAATCCTCCGTTCATCACATCTCTACCTCCTGCCCTCTTGGGCAGGGCCCTGAGAGACTGATCTCTGAGGACTCTGGGGTGACCTCACTCCTGGCTGTCCCCAGTCAAGGGATCTGTGCCCTGAGAGCCCCTGCTGAGGTGGCTGTGATCATCCCTAGGCAGGTCAAGTGCCTGGCAATGGATTGGATAATAATAGTGGTAATGATGGTGGTAATGTGTGGGTTCTGCAGAGGGCCCTCCATTCTTTCCCAGATCTTTTGCTAGTATCACACCCAAGGTGGAGAATCCCACCCCCATCCTGCCCCCAGGGGAGACAGGTGCTATGCTTGGTTGTGTGGCTGAGTGCAGGCACCTGCTGCGGGCGCATGCCTGTGGGTGTGCAGCAGAAGTGTGGGAGTGTGTGACTTTCCTGGTCCAGAGACCTGCAACAAGGGCTTTCTAAAAACATTAAGAAGAAAAATAACTCCGTGGGTCTAGGGAGAATCAGCTCTAAGGATTTTGGAGGGAGGGGGGAGAGTTAGAGGGAGGAAGTAAAAGCTAGAGAGAGAGGGCGGGAGGAGCAAGTAGGGTGAGGAGGAAGGAAAGAAAAGGGCCCCGGGTTGGGGGAAGGATGGGGTGGGGGGAGGAAGGGAGAAAGAAATGGAAGAGAGGAAGAGGAAAGGGCGGGGAGGCCTCTTTGTGGTCCTCTGCACTGGCCACTCAGGAGTCATTATGAGCAGGAAAGGAAGGAAATGTGTCCTGGCTTGGGGATTGGGGTGCGTGCCCAGAGGGCACCACACCCAGCTGGGCTTCCCCCCATCCACACTTGCCCGGGACTCAGGCTGCTGTCCCCACAAATGGAAACTCTAGCCCTTCTCATTCTTGCTCTTTGCCCATCAAGGCCCAGTTCCCAGTGCCTCCCCAACCCTGATCAAACCACCCCCAAAACTCTTACTCTTCATGAACGTATACCAGCTTTGCCTTCCCACTGTGCTACAAGCTGTGTCTGGTCTGGATCCTATCCCCACCCCACATCCAGCCTAGGAGCCCTTGAAAGCCTGTAGGCAAACTAGAAAACATGTTCCTCCCTCTATGCAGCTCAGACTTGGGAGGAGGAGCTGGGTGGCTATCAGTCTCCGCTAACTCCTTGGGGCCCAACACTTGGGGACCCTGATACCTCGCTTCCAAAATCGTTACCCCACACATGGCCCTGCTGTTTGTTCTTTGAGCAGAAGCACATCCTGCACCATCCTGCAGCATAGCTCTTCAGCCAGCACCCCAAATTGATCCCACCATGTACCTTACAGTCACACAGAAACTCTCACTAAACATGCATACCTTTTTAATACCTCAGAATCTTTCTGCCTGGAATCTCATTTCCCTACTCTGCCTGATGAGCTCCTATTCATCCTTCAGAACCCAACTCAGGTATGCCCTTCTCTGTAAAGTCTTCCCTATCTGTCCCGCATCCTAGCAGAGCACTTCCAATCTTTTTTTTCCCCCTAGGTTCCAGGGGTTGAGCCCACTCCATCCTGTCCAAAGGCAGAAGCCTCCTCCAAGTCCTGCATGATCCGCCCTCTAACATGCGAGCCCATCTGGAACCTCTGGAATCCTACTGGGCTTCTTCGCTCCCTAAAGCTTACAGACCCAGGGCAAAATAGGGAACTGCAAATCCAAGTGGCCCAGAGGTCTCTCCACCCCCACTCTGCCCTCTCTGGGCCTGAGCCTGACAGGAGATTCCCAGCACATCTGGTTGTACTTAAATCATCCAGCACTACTGGAGTAGGTTCCCTGCTTCTCTCCCTTCAGCCCCAGCCTCCTCCCCTTCCTACACCAGCCTTCCAGGTCTCTCCTCCAGGATGCCTTCCCTAACTCACCCAGCCTCGGTATCTGCACCCCACCCTTGAACCTCCACCTCTTTGGGCCTGGAGTCTGCCAGGGTGTGGAAGGGAGGGTGTGTGCTCAGCAAGACTCAGTGTGTAGAATCTCATCCTTCCAGAGCATTGGTCGTAGATAGAAACCCTCCCTTCAGGTAAGGAAGGGAGCCAGCCAAGAGCCTCCCCTCTGCTCCCTTGGCCTCAGGGGTGGCTGTCTCCAGTTATGGGTGTGTACAGTGAGGAGGAACAAGTTCAGATCCAGGCAGAGCCATTCCTTTGGCAACTCTTGCTGTCAGCCATCTTCCAAAGAGCTTTGCAAAATGCTAAAGAACAAAAGAGAAATAAATACAGAGAATATAGCAAGTATAAAAATGCACAGTCTAGGCCAGGCACGGTGGCTCACACCTGTAATCCTAGCACTTTGGGAGGCTGAGGCAGATGGATCACTTGAGGTCAGGAATTTGAAACCAGCCTGGCCAAGATGGTGAAACCCCATCTCTACTAAAAATACAAAAATTAGCCAGGTGTGGTGGCGGGCACCTGTAGTCCCAGCTATTTGGGAGGCTGAGGCAGAAGAATTACTTGAACCCCGGAAGTGGAGGTTGTAGTGAGCCAAGATCTCACCACTGCACCCCAGCCTGGCTGACAAAGCAAGATTCTGTCTCAAAAAAAAAAAAAAAAAAAAAGAATGCACGGACTCTAAAGAACAAGTTTGTAACCTACCATGACCTGCTCCACCAGGGCTCCAGGTTTGAATGTTCATTCATTCTTTTATTCAATAGCATGTACTGATGCCTGAGTCTACTAAGTTCTAGGAACAGTGACTCAAGTAAGATGCCAGGGTCAGTGGGGGACAGGAACAGGTGGATGAACAAATGCTGCATGCTGTAATGGACATGAGTCAGGGAGACAGAGGGGTGCCAAGGTTGAAGGTCAGAGACCCTGGACTGAATCCCACCTCTGTCACTTTCTGCACTGTCTCTGGGGAGCCACTTAATCTTGGGGAGCCTGTCTCCCCACCTGGGAAAGGACGATGATGTGACCTCACAGGGTCGTAGTGGGATTCAAATAAGATAATGTGTGTGAAAACGCCTTGCAAAGTGCTAAGTGAGTTGTTGCTATTATGATTAGGCTCAGGGGCTGCCTATCTGACACTCATTTTTCTAATGCCTCAACAGCTGTCTCTCTTACCCTCCCAGGGCAGGTACCACGTTGGAGAAACTTCTGAGGGTGAAGGACACCCACCCTAGAGTAGTGGGCAGTTAAGCTGCCCGCATAGACACACACACACACTTTAGTTACACAAGCAGAACACCTTTTTACAAAAATTCGAAAGGCATCATGTGCCTACAGCCTCAGTTAGTCAGGAGGCCGAGGCAAGAGGATTGCATGAGTCCTGGGCAACAGAGTGAAACCCATTTCTACTATTTAAAAAACACTAATAAGAAAAAATAGATAAGCAGAAAACAAAAAAATTAAAAATCCAACGCCTTTAATCCCACCACCCAGAGATAACCACCAGTAATATGTTGGAGTCAGTTAGCCGGTCACAGTGGTGGGGGGCCTGTGGTCCCAGCTACTCGGGAGACTAAGGTGGGAGGATTGCTTGAGCCAGGGAGATTGAGGCTGCAGTGAGCCGTGATTGCGCCAATGCGCTCCACCCTGGGCAACAAAGCAAGACCCCATTTCAAAACAAAACAAAAAACCATTTTGGAGTCAGCTAGATATTCTATTTATCTCTCTGTCTACACACACACACACACACACACACACACACACACACACACATATGTATATATAGAGAGATCTCCACAGTGTTTTATAATATACTTTTCTTAATAGACAATTTTTTTTTTTTGAGAGGGAGTCTTGCTCTGTTGCCCAGGCTGGAGTGCAGTGGTGTGATCACAGCTCATTGCAACCTCCACCTCCCAGGTTCAAGCAATTCTCCTGCCTCAGCCTCCTAAGTAGCTGGGATTACAGGCATGTGCCACCACAGCTGGCTGATTTTGACATTTTTAGTAGAGACGGGTTTCACCATATTGACCAGTCTGGTCTCAAACTCCTGACCTCAAGTGATCCACCTGCCTTGGCCTCCCAAGGTGCTGGGATTACAGGCGTGAGCCACCGCACCCAGCCAATGGACAAATATTTTGAACATCTGTTGCTGTCTATAATACGTTTATACCACACAATTGTTAATGACAGCTTAATATTCCATCAAGTGGACATGTCTAAATTAATTTAAAAAGTTTCCTGGCCAGGTGCGGTGGCTCTTGCCTGTAATCCCAGCACTTTGGGAGGCCAAGGCGGGCGGATCATGAGGTCAGGAGTTTGAGACCAGCCTGGCCAACATGGTGAAACCCCATCTCTACTCAAAATACAAAAGTTAGGTGGGCATGGTGGCACACTCCTGTAGTCCCAGCTACTAGGGAGGCTGAGGCAGGAGAATAGCTTGAACCTGGGAGGCAGAGGTAGCAGTGAGCCAAGATCTCACCTCTGCATTCAAGCCTGGGCAACAGAGTAAGACTCTTCTGGAAAAAAAAAAAAAAGTTTCCTTTGTTGTTGATTTTTTTCCAGAAATAAAAGCTTCATGAACAAACCTGTAACTTCCACCTTTGTGCACGCGTCTAATTATTGCCTTAGGATAAAGTTCTGGTAACCAGAGGCTAGGAATGCATATTTTTATCTCTGAGGAGCCAGGAGCCCAGGCCTCTGGGCAGTGCTCTCACCTCTCCTCCAGGCAGCCCTCCCAGACCTCCAGGGTTGAGTACATCTCCCATGGTCCTTTCCTCTCCAAGTAGCTTCATCTCTTAGAGACCTGCCCTGAGACCCCTGAAAAATGCTGGGAAAGTCTGGCTGGTGACGGCCAGGAGGGGCCGGGGTGGAGAGCACAAAGCAGGCTTGTCTGGGGCACGGGAAGAGGCCCCGCCCTCCGTGCTGCTGGCCCAACATTCCTCCTGGACAATGGCTGCCTTGGGAATCCCGGGAATGAAGGAGGCGGGCGGCTTCCCGAACCTGCGCCCTCCACCCCCATCAAGTTGCGCCCTTTCCCCAGATGGAAAGCAGGGGCACTTTGCATTGCGGCAGGGTGGGGAGGCCAGCTAGCCTCCATGCCTACAGCCCCCGCCCCTCCTTTTACCAACACTAATCCACAACGCCCCGCAGCCGAGTCCTGCTCAGCCACCCCATCCCCATGGACCTTGGGCGAGTCCTGCTCCCTCAACTGTAAAATCAGGAGCTTGGATTCAGTGGTTGCAAAACTCCCCACAGATCTCAAAGGCCGAAATGTAGTGACTAAGGCATGCACAGGCTTTGGAGCCAGGTTGCCCGAGTTCAAATCCTGGGCTGCCCTTTACCCTGGGAACTTAAGCCCCTGGGTTGCCGGCTTCCCTCTCGCAAAGTGTGTTTGTCGATACAGCTCCACTCCCTCCCGATGGGAAGGCAAACTCGTCAAAGTCTATAAATCCCGATCCATGTGTAACTCTGCTCAAAACACTAACCAGATCTCCAACCCCAGGCCCCCTCATACCCTGTGCGGATTTTGGCCCCTGGACATTTGCCCAACAACTGGCCACACTTCTGGGAGCTGCGACGGGCACCTGATATCCCTGACGAAGCATCCTTCCCCAGCATGTTTCCATCTTCCCTTGCATCAGTCATAAGGCCGTAAGGCTGTAAATGGTAAAGGCTTACTGGGGCACACAAAAATATTAAATATAGGAAAACTCTTATTTATTTATTTAGAGATGGAGTCTTACCCTGTCGCCCAGGCTGGAGTGCAGTGGTGTGATCTTGGCTCTCTACAACCTCCACCTCCTGGGTTCAAGTGATTCTCCTGCCTCAGCCTCCTGAGTAGCTGGGATTACAGGCATGGGCCACCACGCTCAACTAATTTTTGTAGGTTTTGTTTGTTTGTTCATTTGAGTAGAGATGAATTTTCGCCACATTGGCCAGGCTGCTCTCGAACTGCTGACCTCAAGTGATCTGCCCGCCTTGGCCTCCCAAAGTGCCGGGATGATGGGCATGAACCACTGCACCAGCCAGAAAACTCTTATGTTAGGTCATATGTCCTTATTTTTGTTTGGGAAATGCAGGCATTTCCAATGCCACCAGCAATTGCTAGGCATCATGGGTGGTATACACCCCAGGCTCTTATTAACCTATTGGAGGGTTAGAACAAACACACTTCAACAGGGACCCATTCACAAAGTTACCCCTGGAAATATTCCTGAGCTTTTTGCCACAAATCCCTGCCCACTCTCCCTCATAGACTTGTTCCCTGCTTCCCCTTACTCACCTCCTCCTCAGCCCTATTCCTATGCTCCCCTGAATTCAGATCCTCTGCTGCAAGTGCCAGAAAACTCCCCTCATAATGGCTTCTACTATAAGGAAAATACATGATCGTATTTCATCCAATTTAGACACCAATGATGTTAAGAAGCACTGCTGCTTCATGTACTTGATTGATTGACTGATTGATTGATTGATTGATTGATTTTTCAGAGACAGGGTCTTGCTGTGTTGCTCAGGCTGGTCTTGAACTCCTGGGCTGAAGCCATCCTCCCACCTCGGCCTCCCAAAGTGCTGGGATTACAGGCATGAACCACCATACTTCATGTACTTTAGAAAGAAAAAACACTGGCCGGGCGCGGTGGCTCACGCCTGTAATCCCAACACTTTGGGAGGCCGAGGCGGGTGGATCACAAGATCAGGAGTTCAAGACCAGACTGGCCAACATGGTGAAACCCTGTGTCTACTAAAAATACAACAATTAGCTGGGCGTGGTGGCAGGTGCCTGTAATCCCAGCTATTCAGGAGGCTGAGGCAGGAGAATTACTTGAAGCCGGGAGGCAGAGGTTGCAGTGAGCCGAGATCCTGCCACTGCACTCCAGCCTGGGTAACAGAGCAAGACTCCATCTGAAAAAAAAAAAAAAAAAAAAGAAAGAAAAAACACTAAAACTGCTGATTAAAGTGATGATGACTTCTTATCACTTAGAATTTTTATTTTACACTTACTGAAAAGGTTCTCTTAGACTTACTACCTTTGTACTTACGTAACAAGGAAAACATGGGTGACATCAACTGGTTAAGGTTTTCCTAAAACTTCACCCCATTCAGAGTCTGATTCTTGGATCACTTTTCAATTCCCAGCTGTCAATATCTGTTTTTCCACACAGAATCAGCATCTGGGCCATCTTACAAGTACTGGTGATACAGAACATTTCTTAAAAGTGCTCTACCAGGCTGGGCGTAGTGGCTGACACCTGTAATCCCAGCACTTTGGGAGGCCAAGGTGGGCAGATCACTTGAGGTCAGGAGTTCAAGACCAACCTGGCCAACATGGTGAAACCCCGTCTCTATTAAAAATACAAAAAAATTAGCCTGGCATGGTGGCACACACCTGTAATCCCAGTTACTTGGGAGGCTGAGGCACAAGAGTTGCTTGAACCCAGGAAGCGGAGGTTGCAGTGAGCTGAGATTGCACCACTGCACTCCAGCCTGAGTGACAGAGTGAGACCCCGTCTCAAAAAAAAAAAAAAAAAAAAGTGGGCCGGGTGCAGTGGCTCACGCCTATAATCCCAGCACTTTGGGATGCCGAGGTCATCTGAGGTCATCTGAGGTCAGGAGTTCGAGACCAGCCTGGCCAACATGGTGAAACCCCGTCTCTACTAAAAGTACAAAAATTAGCCAGGCGTGGTGGTGGGCGCCTGTAGTTCCAGCTACTCAGGAGGCTGAGGCAGGAGAATCCCTGGAACCCAGGAGGTAGAGATTCCAGCGAGCCGAGATCATGCCACTGCACTGTAGCCTGGGCAACAGAGCGAGACTGTCCCCCCCCCCAAAAAAAAGTGCTCTACCAAATTATCTATTGCTGCATAAAAGATTACCCCAAATCAGCTGGGCATGGTGGCTCATGCCTGTAATCCCAGCACTTTGGGAGGCCAACGCGGGCAGATCACCTGAGGTTGGGAGTTCGAGACCACCCTGACCAACATGGAGAAACCCCGTCTCTACTAAAAATACAAAATTAGCCGGGTGTGGTGGCACATGCCTGTTATCCCAGCTGCTCAGGAGGCTGAGGCAGGAGAATTGCTTGAACCCAGGAGGCGGAGTTTGCGGTGAGCCGAGATCACTCCATTTCACTCCAGCCTGGGCAACAAGAGGGAAACTCCATCTCGAAAAAGAAAAAAAAAAAAAAAGATTACCCCAAATCTTAGCAGCTTTAAGCAATCAACATTTTATATTATACTTTCTGTGGGTCAGGACTCTGGGTATGGCTTAACTGGGTGGTTCTGGCTCCTGGTCTCTTATGAGGCTGCACTCAAGCTGTCCTCTGGGGGCTGCAGGCATGTGGGACTGGAGAGCCCACTTTCAAGTTCACTCACATGGCTGTGCACAGACTTTGGTTCCTAGCTGGCTACTGGCTAGAGACCACCTCAGGGCCTCACCACATGGGCCTCCCTATGGCCTCCTAACTGTCTTTATGACATGGCCCTGGCTTCCCACCCCCACAGCAAATGATCCAAGAGAAAGCACAAGTAAGCATTCAAGACAGAAGACACAGTTTTTTTGTTTTCGTTTTTGTTTTTGTTTTTGAGATGGAGTCTTGCTCTGTCGCCCAACCTAGAGTGCAATAGCTCAATCTCAGCTCACTGCAACCTCCGCCTCCCAGGTTCAAGCGATTCTCCCACCTCAGCCACCCGAGTAGCTGGGATTACAGGCACCCGCCATCATGCCCGTCTAATCCATCTAAATTTTGTATTTTTGGAGAGATGGGGTTTCACCCTGTTGGCCAGGCTGGTCTTGAACTCCTGACCTCAGGTGATCTGCCTGCCTCAGCCTCCCAAAGTGCTGGGATTACAGGCATGCCCCACCATGCCTGACTAATTTTGTATTTTTAGTAGAGATGGGGTTTCATCACATTGGCTGGGCTGGTCTTGAACTCCTGACCTCAGGTGATCCACTCGCCTCAGCCTCCCAAAGTGCTGAGATTACAGGTGTGAGCCACCGTGCCCGGCAGCCATAGTCTTTTTATAACCTAATAGCAGAAGCGACATCACAGAATTTATTTAATTATTTTTTTCAGACAGGGTCTTACTCTGTTGCCCAGGCTGAAGTGCGGTGGCACAATCTCGGCTCACTGCAGGCTTGACCTCCTGGGCTCTAGTGATTCTCCTTCCTCAGCTTCCTGAGTAGCTGGGACTACAGGTGTGTGCCACCATGCCTGGCTAATTTTTTTAGTTTTCTGTAGAGACGAGGTCTCCCTATGTTGCCCAGGCTGGTCTCAAATTCCATTTAAGAATGGACACATGGCATGATTTGGCCTATGAGACATAAGGGGATGTTTTGTGGGAAGCTTCTAAAAAGATTTCACAGAGGCTGAAAGAGAAACAGTTTTTCTTGGCCTCTGAATGTCATTGTCTGCCTGTGGTGTCTGAAACTGCAGCATCTACCTTGTGACTTTGAGGGAAGTCAGGATACAAGGACAAAAATCCAGAGGATAAGGATGGCAGAAAAAAGAGAAAGAAATGTGGTGGAATATTTTGAGTGGAAACCTATTCAGCAATAACAATGAGCCAGGCATGAGCTCACGCCTGTAATCTAATGCTTTGAGAGGCTGAGGCAGGTGGATTGCTTGAGCCTAAGAGTTTGAGACTAGCCTGGGCAACATAGCGAGACCCTGTATCTAAAAAAAAAAAACAAAAGAAACGAGGCCGGGTGCGGTGGCTCACGCCTGTAATCCCAGCGCTTTGGGAAGCCGAGGCAGGCAGATCACAAGGTCAGGAGATCGAGACCATCCTGGCTAACATGGTGAAACACCATCTCTACCAAAAATACAAAAAAATTAGCCGGGCGTGGTGGCAGGCGCCTGTAGTCCCAGCTACTCGAGAGGCTGAGGCAGGAGAATGGCGTGAACCCAGGAGGCGGAGCTTGCAGTGAGCCGAGATCGCTCCATTGCACTCCAGACTGGGTGACAGAGCGAGACTCCATCTCAAAAAAAAAAAAAAAAAAACTATTGATACAATAAAATGCGTGAATCTCAATACCATTGTCTGAAGCCAAAGGGCCAGACACAGAAGAGTACATACAATATAATTCCATTCATAGGAAGGCCTGGAATATGCAAAACTGATCTAGAGGTAAACATCAGATTACCTGTAGCAGGAGGTGGCCGGGGGTGGGGGGACTGACTGCCTATGGACAGGAGGGGACTTGCTGCATGATGTCAATATTCCACATCTTGATTGGAATGGTGGTGACCAGGTAAACACTTGTCAAAATTCATCAAACTGTAGTTTTAAAATCTGTGCATCCTGGCCAGGTACAGTGGCTCATGCCCCATAATCCCAGCACTTTGGGATGCCGAGGCAGGCAGATCTCTTGAGTCCAGGAGTTCAAGACCAATCTGGACAACATGGTGACACCCCATCTCTACAAAAACCACAAAAATTAGCTAGACATGATGGTGCATGCCTGTAGTCCCAGCTACTCAGGAGGCTGAGGTGGGAGGATCACCTCAGCCCGAGGAGGTCAATTCTGCAGTAAGCTGTGATTGTGCTACTGCACTCCAGCCTAGGTGACAGAGGGAGACACTGTCTTAATAAACAAATAAACAATAAAATAAAATCTGTGCATCCTACTGCATATAAATTGTATTTCAATAAAGTTGACGAAAGAAGGAAAGAAAAAGAAAACCAAACAAACAAGAAACAAAGAAGTACAGAAGTAACCTAGGTCCTTGATAACACTGTTGAGCCACTGACTTCACCAACAGCCTTGGGACTTCTTGTTTTGTGACATTATAAATGCTGTATAAGCCATTTTTAAGTTGGGTCTCTCATAGCTGGAAGCCCAAAACACCTTTATGTCAAGGGGGAGGAGAGGCATCCAGAACCAGCCTGGGGAAGTGAGTTTTGAAGAGCAGCTGAGAAGGCAAGAGACTCTGAAGCGCGCTTGATCCGGTGGGGTCTGCTTGCTGCTCCACCATCAGGCCCAGTATAGCTGGGGATTTCTTCCCACAGTTCCCCAACATTCCCCAGCCCATCTGTGAAATGGAGACCCTGGTAATCAAAGGACCTAGTCTTAGGCTTCTGGAGAGGGCTGATGCAGAGACAATGGCTGAAAGCTCTTAGCACAGAGCCTGGCACAGACGGAGGTTCAATGTGGTGTACCTCCCCTGGCCCTGGCAAGGATGACCTGAGCCTGAACCAAGCAGGGGCAGGCAGAGAGGAGGGAACAGAACTTAGAAACCTTTGGGACTGTAAATGATCGATAACGCCAAGCACTCGGGCATGGGTGACAATGTGGATGGGATCATTTCTCAGGCTTTTGGCAAAGATTACATGCAGGATCTGTTTTCATCACCAGGTAGGTGCCGGTAAAAGGAGAGAAGAGATACAGTAGGAGAAACAGGTTTGGGGGGTGAAAAAAGTGTAAGTTTGAGGTATCTGTGAGCAGTACGGCGTGGTGGACAAGAGCAAGCGTTCTGCCACCCACTAGCTATGTGATCTGGGTCAAACTACCACCTTTCTCGGAGCCTCAGTATCCTCATCTGTAAAATGGGAATTCTAAAAATACTTAGCTCATTGGGTTGCTACAAAGATTACATGAGGTCGGGCACAGTGGCTCATGCCTAAAATCCCAGCACTTTGGGAGGCTGAGGCCGGTGGATCACAAGTTCAGGAATTTGGGAGCAGCCTGACAAACATGGTGAAACCCTGTCTCTACTAAAAGTACAAAAATTAGCTGGGTGTGGTTGTGCACATTTTTAATCCCAGCTACTCAGAAGGCTAAGGAAGGAGAATCACTTGAACCCGGGAGGCAGAGGTTGCAGTGAGCTGAGATCAGCCACTGCACTCCAGCCTGGGCGACAGAGCGAGACTCCGTCTCAAAACAAAACAAAACAAAACAAAACTTTAGATGAAACATAACAAAAAGAAAAAAACAAGATTAGATGAAACAATATATTGGCAGTGCTTAGCATAGTGCCTGGCACATAGCAGGTACTCCTTAAACGGTGATAATAAGGTCATCATCCCTTCATCCCTTCACAGCCTGCGTCTTCGGGTTAGGCCTAGGAGGGCAGCCTCCTGCCGAGCCTCTGCACTAGAATACCAAACTCAGCGTGAGGCTCTTTGGGCTTTCAGCTTACTCTCTCTTGCCTCAAACAGGATGATCCCCTGTGGAAGATTTCTTCTCCTTTCCTTTTTCCTTGACCCCTTCCCTCCCTCCCTTCCAGTCTCTACTCTGCCCTGCCTCTAACAGGAAGTGTTCCTTGACTAATGTCTCTCCATTCTCTGCCAACCTCCCCACTGCCTCCGTGTAGGTTCTGGCCTTCCAGCCCAGAGCTCTATCCACCCTACTCCATTGCCCATGCCCCCAGTACAAACCGTGGGCTTTCTCCGTGCCAGCTCAAGGGAGGCCTGACCCCATGGGGACGCCTGACTGCAAAGGGAAGGATGCCGCCTTCCACCGCAGCACCACCACAGCTCCGTGGACCCGCTGGGAAAGGGGTGGGGCTGGCGAGGAGGAGGCCACCTGCCAGAGTGGCAGCAGACAGGCCAGCTAAATCCTTGACCTATGATTTAAGAGGTCGGGCATAGTTCAATAGAGCACTCCAGGCTGAGTCCCAGCTCATTCACACAGGTCAGAGGGATGAGGGGCAAGGCGGAGAGGAGGGCCGTCTCCTCCGAGGGCCCTTGGCTTCCTCCCTAGCCTTCTGGGGCATAATCCAGCCTGAAAACCACAAAAACCCTGAAATGGGAATGGGCTCCATTCCCATCAGCGTAGATGCCCCCTCTGAGAGGCCGGGGGAGGAGGGCGGGGCCGGGAGGGGGTGGGCAGCAGGGCAGGAAAGTGGAGATTTAGGCAGGCACAGCGCCTGGCACACAGCAAGGGCGGGAAAGGCTCCTCCCTCTGCTAACCGCGGAGCCCTTTGTTAGGTCCCGAGACGCAGCGGAGCTGCCTGGCTTCCAGGTCGGCCCTGGTCTCTGCTCCCCTCCGTTGCCTTTGGAATTTGCCCTCAGACCTGGACCCTACCAGGGAACAGCGGGATTGTCTGATGGAATTCCACGTGCAAACCGAGAGAGGTTTTGCCATAAATTCTAGTCCGGCCCCGGGAGGAGGGCCAGGCCTGGGCCCCACTCCCCATCACCCTCCCGCCTCCCAGACCCCCGGCCCAGGGCCTCCCCAGGCCGTGCCCCGGGCTGCCCCTGGGAGCGCTATGCAAATGAGATGCAAAGTAGGCCGAGGCAGCCGCAAAGATTGGCTGCCGCAGAGGCTCAGTCCGCCCAATCCCCGGCCGCCCGCCAGCTTGGGCGCCCCCGGCCCCGGGCCCGGTCCCGCCCATAAATCAGCTCCGTCAGCGTTAATGGCTCCTGACTAATTGCCTGGACTTGGGCTCCGGGCTCGGGTCGCCAGCATTAAAATTCAATCAGGCCTAGCGCTATGCTATTAAATATTCATTGGGAGAGCTTCCCGAAATCGGGCTGGGGGATGGGGACGAACTGGGTTGGAGGGACTACCCGAATCCTCAGCTCCAGAGGAGGTGCAGCTCCTCCCCAGCGCTCTGTCAGCTTCTGCAGCGGCTGCCGGGCTTCCATTCGGCTGGGTCTGATTTCTCTCTGGAAGTCCCTGCGCCCTCTCTAGAGACTTTTGGGAGACTGAGCTGCCCTGCAGAAGGAATGTTAAGTTATGCCAAGGGGGCTGTGTCTCCTCAACGCCTGGTCACCTCGCCGCACGACCCTTTACCCAGTGCCCACCATGAGCTCCTATTCATGCTGGAACCTTAGGTCCCACCGGGAGTGGAAGAGCTCCAGGGCACAGAAGGCTTAATCTTTAGAAGAGCCCCTACTTCCCTGGCCCTACTGCCAGGTTTTTATGGAGCTACACTGGCCATCCTCAGCGTGGCTAGAGAGAGCATCAGTCTGGGCAGCTCTGGGTGTGTGCTGGAAGGGAGTAGTGGGCTTTGTACAGTCCTCCCCTCCTCTTCCCTGCCCTCAGGAATGCAGCCTGTCCAAGCTCCTGGGCCCCTGGCCTGATGCTGAGCAGGCTGCCTGGAAGTTCTCAAAGAGGGTACCAAGGGGGAGGGGGCTGGGCCTGAGGGGGCCCTTGGGAGTGTCAGGGACTTAAGCAGAAACTGCATCCTCCACCCACACACACACACAATAGTCAGAGGGTTATGAAGAGGGCTTAGCAGATGTGATGACAGCCATGGCTCAAGGACTGGGTGAGCCACTCAAATAAAGACCAAGAGTTTTTCTAGACCCTCTATGATGTATTGACACATCTCTTCACGCGGCAGCTCTAGTCCTCAGACAAGGAGGTATTTGGGTTGGGAGGAAGAGAAAGTCTTGGGAAGTGTGCTAGGAGAGACTCATTTCCCTCCTCTGGTTTTTCAAGGACTCCTCAGGAGCAAACCACCTGTTCACAGGGCTTGTCCCCTGCCCTTTGGACTGCTCCTTGCTCCTAGTGCCTGAGGATGGTGCAAGGAATTAACCCTGTGGGGCATGGGGGGAGGCTCCGACTGCCAGAGCCACAGAGCACCCGCAGACGCTGCAGGGGAGGGGTGGAGGCTGAGGGTACCGGTCTCTGCAAGGCCAGAAGCCATCAGGACTCCAAGAGGGTTGTAAATTCAGGGAATACTGTTTTGATGGACACTGGAAGGAACTTCTTGGTCGGCAATCTCTGAGAGCATCAACCCTTGGCCGTGCAGGAAGCCTGGAATTCCTGCCTGAGGATCCCTACTCCCCCAGGGTGTAGATGATGATCTTACAGCAAGTGGGGTCCAAGGAGCACCCTCTCTCCAGAAACCAGGCAGGCCCCAGGGCAGAATGCGTCTGGCAGCGATTAGGAGGAGAGCTGGGGCTGGGAGGCCTCAGACTTCAGCAGGTCAGGAGCGACCCCAGCCAAGTGTCCGATTCCAAAGCCAAACGTCACAGGCAATCCGGGATTCCAAACTCACCCCACGTGTGGTTCCCATTAGGGCTGGCTGGGGTCTTTCTGAAGGCCAGGCCAGATTCCTGAGCCCCTCCCCCAGGACAACCCCTCCCTCTGCAGGCAGTTTGGAATGTCTTACTAGCCCCATGGGGTGGCCTGCCAGCACCCACCCTTGGGAATTTCCAGGGGTATCCAACTCTAAATAGGCCTCTCCACCCACTAGATGATGATGTTTTGCAATCCCTCAGAGGGGACAAAGGGATAGGAGACTTTAAACCTTTAACTTCCCAGGGTGGGCCAATCCCTGAAGATCCCTACAGTGTGCCTGGGGAGTCTTCCCCATCTCCCGGTCAGCCACTTTTGTTCAGGCCTCAGCCTCTCTGGCCTGGACAACTGCAACTGCCCCCATTCACCTTCTGCTACCAGTCCATTCCTCCACACTGCCCCTGAGCGAGTGTCCTAAAACTCAGGCCTGTTATTCGGATTGTTTCCCTCCTTGCACAACTTCCAATAGCTTTCCAGCAACTCTGAAGCCATTGAAGACTGGTGGCCAGTGGGCCAAATCTAGTCCCATTATGTTTGTGTCCTGTGTAGTTAGGGCACTCACATAATTAAACTTTTTAAAAAATAGTTGTCAAGATTTAAAAGCCAGGAGGCAACACCAAAATCTACATTTATTAAAAAAAAATTTTTTTTGGCTGGGCATAGTGACTCACGCCTGTAATCAGAGCACTTTGGAAGGCGAGGTGGGCAGATCACTTGAGCCCAGGAATTAAGAGACCAGCCTGAGCAACACGGCGAAACCGCGTCTTTACAAAAAAAAAAAAAAAGGAAACAACAACAAAAAACATAGCCAGGTGTGGTGGTGTGTGCTTGTAGTCCCAGCTACTCAGGAGACTAAGGTGGGAGGATTGCTTGAGCCCAGCAGGCAGAGGCTGCAGTAAGCTGAGTGGCGTGGTGCCATTGTACTCCAACCTGGGTGACAGAGTGCAACCCTGTTTAAAAAAAAAAAAAAAAAATTTAAGGCGGAGTCTTGCTTTGTCCCTCAGGCTGGAGTGCAGTGGTGCAATCATAGCTCACTGCAGCCTTAATTCCTGGGCCCAAGTGATCCTCCCGCTTCAGCCTCCTGAGTAGCTGAGATTACAGGCTCCAGTCACTATTTTTAAATAGTGCACATCGCTCTATTTTTAAATTTTCTTGAAATCACTGGCAATATGTTTGCATTCTTGGATGGCAACAACTGGCTGGGGCTGAGTAACAACTGTGGCCTTTAGAAGGTATCCCTGGGGCTTACCTATGCACCATTGAGGGAATTCTGGAAACCTCACCAATCCCTATTGTCTCCCAGGTCTGAGGCCCAGATGAGTGAATGGCCTTTTTATCACTTAGGCTGGCCCTTGCCTTCTTATTTTACTTCTTGTCAGCTTCATGTGTTTGGCCATTTTTGTTCCTGTCTACCCCTTCCTGCAGATACTTCAATTTGTTATAACAAACTCAAGTCAAAATTCCTTGACCTGGTATTTGTGTCCCTTCAGACTCCCTTCACACATGGTTCCCCTCCATATCCCAGTCAACTCCTCCCCTCCAACACTCTTCCTGCAGGTACATCACACTTGCCATGCTTCCCCAGGCTGCAGCTGGACTTTCACACTCCCATCTTTGCACACACTGCTCCTTCTTCCTGGAGCACCACTTCTCTTCCTTCTCTGGTGAACTTTTAAACTTTTTTAGAGATGGAGTCTCAGTCTGTCACCCAGGCTGGAGTGCAGTGGCACAATCATAGCTGACTGCAGCTTCCAACTCCTGGGCTCAAGCAATCTTTCTGCCTCAGCCTCCAGAGTAGGTAGGACTACAGACACGTACCACCACGGCTGGCTAATATTTTAATTTTTTTTTTTTTTCAGAGATGGTATCTCACTATGTTGCCTGGGCTGGTCCAGAACTTCAGGCCTCAAATAATCCTCCCTGGGGCCGAGCCTCCTGGCCCTGGTGAACTTTTATTTTATTCCTCCCTCCAACCCCAGCCCAGAAGCCACTGACTCTGGGGCATCCTCCTGACCCCTGCAGAAGTCAGTTACCCTCAGGTTGTCCAATGGTCCCTGTGATTCCAGAATTCTCACAATGTATCCCCTCCCTATAGTGACAGCCCCTCCAGGGTTTTGAGGAGGCCTGCTCTCGGCACCCCAAGGCTCACTGTGCTGAGGAGTCAGGCCATCGGACTGGTGGCAGTGACGATTAGGGGAAGGAGGCATAGTTCAGTCCTGCAGGAGCTGGCCTCTGAGACAAACACTGGTTTGTCGGAGTCAGCAAGGCTACAAGAGAGGGAGGCAGCAGGCACCTTCTGTGCCACAAGGTGAGGTTTTCTGGGTCCTGGGCAGCACGGCTGTCTGTGTCACCAGCGGACCGGGGTGAGTGGCTTCCTGTACCAGGGCAGTCAGGTGCTCTCTGCTACCCTGTGAGTATTCTAGTGAGCAGAAATCCAGAAGAAAAAAAGAGGAGCAAAACATCAGAACTCAGGGTGCTAGGCAAAAGTGTTCTTATGAGAAAAAAGCGACAGATTATTTGAGACTCTGATAGCCTGGGGGTGATCCATAAACATTCCCGAACTCCTCCAATGCCCCCCAGCACTGTCATCAGACATCTTCACCCTCTGAAGCCCATGCTGCTGGAGACCCCAGGAAATGGCCTTGATACCAACCTCCCATCCCCAGCCCACACTCCCTCTTCCAGGCCTAACCATTCTCCCACCCGCAGGTGTTGCTTCCCAGACTGTGGAATCAAATCCTCTGGACGCACCCAAGAAGCAGGTACTGGGTCCCCATTTAACAGATGAGGACACGGCTCTGAGCGCTGCCCGAGGTTCCCCAGCCGACGATAACTCCAGCCCGCCGGGCCCGAAGAGCAGAGTCCTGCCTCCTCCCCACCGGCTTCAGCCTCGGGCCTCGGCTCTGCTCCTCCCTCCTACACACACCCCGGACGCGTCTGTCCAGGTCCGAAATCCAGATCCACACGTCCGTATCCCGAGGCGGGCGTGAACTATCCACCCGTGTGCACGCCAGCCGAGCGAGTGGCCGAGGGACACCCCCGTGCTTCCCAAGGCCTGGCTCCACGAGGAGCAGAACCCCAGCGGTGGGATTCTGTCGCGCAATGCTGTGTGGCTCCGACTAGGGCCCGCCCTCCAGCAAAGAGATGCTGGTGGGTGCTCTCGGTTCACCCCCGCACTCGCCCCAGGGGGACTCGCGGGCCACCTGGAGCTCCCGCCCCTCGGTGGCCAGGGCTGCGCGTGAAAGAGGGACGTTCGGACGCGGGGGCGCGGGGCCAGCGCGCGAGCCTCGGAGCCTCCCCCAGGCTGTGGGGGAAGAGGAGGGAGGAGGGAGCAGATGGCAGCAATTACCGCTCGGACCCTCCCCCGCCGTAGCCTGGGGCCGGAAGATCGGCTCGGCAGCTCGCTCCTGCGGGAGGGGCGGCGGCCTCCCCGGCCGGGAACCGGCGGGGAGGGGGTCCGGGAGGGGCGGCTCTGGCCGCCGGGGCGCGGGCATCCCAGCTTCTAGGGGAGAGTGATGTGAGGGCCCGGTGGAGACACCTCCTTCTCCCGGGACGAGGGCTGAGAGATTCCCTTTGGAAAGGCCGAGTCTCCGGCCGCCCCCACCCCCAGAGTTGTTTCAGGCCAGGGCCGGCCGCAATCAGCTCCGGACCTTTAGGTCCTCAAAGTTCCGAAGATTTTCAGGTCGAGCCAGTGGCCCAGGCTAGGGAGAGGGGAGCTGTACGGTTGTGCAGGTTGTGACCTATACAAGGTGGGAGGCGTGGTTGTGGGTGAGTGGGATTCCAAGCTCGGCCTTGGCAGGTGCTGACTCGTTCTGAAGGAGGGCAGGGGGCACCGTTTCTCACAAAGGTCTCGGATAAGCCAGCCTGGCCTGCCCTTGATTTAGGGCTGCTGAGGGTAGACACAGTGGGAGAGCAAATGGCTAGGGTTGGCCCCTGTGGGTCAGGGCCAGGGCCAAAGAGGACAGGGGGACTCTCCTGGCCCAGAGTAGAAACAACGGGATCATCTGGGCTCCCTGGGCCTTTCTTTCTTCTTGAATTCCTCTCCCACCCTCACCCTGAATCTTGTTCCTCTGTCTCTAACATAGTTCCTAAAACAGCCCCTGCCCCTGCCCCCACTCAACTGCCCAAGCTCCTGTTACTTCCCTGCACAATCGAAAAGACTCCTGTCTGCTCTCCCAGGGTCCCCAACAATCAGTTCACACTGCAGGCAAAGAGACCTTTAAAAATACAAATCAGGAAAACACCAGGGCATGTGATTCCTCGCTTAACAGCCACCCACAGCTTCCCTGCAAAGGAAGCCCAAACCTTTTCCCCCAGCCCCTACCTACACAGACAGACCTCTCTTCCTATCCTTCTCCCCACTGCCCAGACACTGCTTACACTGGCTGCCTTTGTGTTCATTGAACTTGATAAGCTTTCCCCCACCTCTGGCCTTGGCTTTGCTGGTGCTTTTCCTGGATCGCTCTGCCCAGATCCTTCCCAGGAACGTCACCTTCCCATCATCCCTGACCACAATAATAAAGCAGCCCCATCTGCCTGATCCAGTCTGTCACTTAACCTTATATATTTCTTCCACTGGACTCACCACATTCTGTAATTATCTTTCTTATTCACTTGGTTTGTGGTCTGTTTCACTTACCAGAATGTCAGCTTCATGAACGCGGGGACCTTGTCTTTCTTGTTCTCTAGCACAATGCCTGGTGCAAACCAAGAAGCACTCAATACATGCTCCATACATTCCAGGAAAGGAGTCCCTGGGACCAAACTGGATGCTAGTTCATCTGGTCACCTCCGAGAGGGCTTCTCTCTGGGTGGGGCCAGCTACAAACACCTGTACTCACCTGGTACCCACTTAGATGCTTTGCACACATGGGCAGACCCATGGCTTACTATAACAATAATCTTGGCTGACAGCTAATCAGCTGACTGTGCCAGACATCATTCTAAGTCCTTTACATAGTTTAATTTAATTCATTCCATCCTCCTGTGAAGTAGACACTAATAGCCTCAGTTTACAAGCAGATATACCACACACACAGATACACACCACAACACACAGGCAGCATAAGCATTGAATTCATTATTACTATCCAACAGATAGATGAGTGGGGTAAAGAAATCAGGGTGAGCCTGGGACATTTAATAACTACTGCAGGAAGATGGGAAGAACACCAGGGAAAGCTCAGCATGGGGGTCAGGCACAGGGCCAGCTGGGCAAGTGGTAGAAGAGGAAGTTGAGCCTCAGCCCACGCCCATATTCTGGGTCCCCACAGCACTTGGAGTGGTGCGGAGGGTGGTTCCTGGTTCAGTTCTGCTACCCACCAGAGGGGTGATCTTGCCCACCAGAGGGCAACCGTTTACCCTCTTGAGACCACAGTAGCAAAATGGTGGGGGAGGCGTACATAATACCTGTCTCCCAGGGACCCCACCAGGATCAAACTCCAAAATGCTCATGAAAGCCGTGTAGGGCTTGCTGATGAAAGAGTGCAGGTTGCCAGCCGGGAAAACTGGGGCTGGAGCTATGCTTTGGCTCTTCTGGAACCATAGCTCACTGCTGTATGACCCTCCAGAGTGGGGGGCTGGTAGAGGGGCTGGGTCTCACCAACCATTGCCCCCTCTGTACCTGGCCTGGTGCTCATCTAGAACTCCATAGGTATTTGTGGAGTGAATGCCTGAGTGAGGGAAGGACCAGGGCATAGGTAAGAGGAGGAGAATGAATACATGAGTGAGAGGCAGAGTGAATGAAGCAGGGACTGGAGACGCCCTCTGCCTCTGAGCCTCAGTTTCTTCATCTGTGAAAGCCAGTGGTGGGGCTTGGCCCACTTCTGTCTCTGGGCTCCAGTGTGAATCAGACAAGATGGGGCCACTCCATGGAAGCCCCTCCTTGCTATCTATGCAGGGCCCCCAGGGTGGACGGGGGAAGCTGAAGTGACCAGTGTTCCCCTCCCCCCATCCCTGTCCCCCCGGAATTTATAGATTCCTCATTGTCCTGCACAAAGGCCTTCTTGAGGAGGGGGCGGGGTGATGGAGGAGACGGGAGAATTAGAAAGGCAGAAGCTGAGCAACAGCCAGCCACACCCAAGGCCCCATAAATCTGCCCAGGCCCCTGTAAGATGGACTCGCTTTGCCGCACTTGAAGCGGCTTGCAGGGCTCCTGCTGCTGGGATCAGCTCACCTTCCTCACAGCTCTGGATCCTCAGCAAGATGGGGGGTGGAGGTGCGGGGGGCATGAAGACAAGACCTGGTGGTCAGGGAGGGGTGACTCACCTTGCTTTATACCTCTGACCTCAGAAAGTCCTTAATCTTGTTCCTGTGCTGCCCCCTGTAATTCTAGTCCACAGCTGTTGGTTCTGAGCTGAAAAATGAGCTTTCTGTGGGTACTCTGAGTCTTTTTGTGGGAGGGGGCCTGAAGGCTCAGACTCTAAGAAAATGGCCTCCTCCCCCACGCTGGCCTCTGGGTAGTGGGTGGGAGGCTGAGGGTGGAATTGACAGATGGTACGGTGTTAACAGATGACGGGAAACAAAATTACTCAGCTGCCATGTCTCTCCATCTTCCCCATGGAAGGAGATGGCCTTCGGACTGGAAACAGACAATGACCTCAATCAGGAGGCTGTCAGAGGACAGGGAAAGAGAGAAGCGACGGGGTACTAGGGCACCATGAACAGGTGTACAAAAGACCTGACTCAGAATCCCATCCCTGCCACACACCGACTGGGTGATCTTCAGCAGATCTCACAGAGTCTCTGTTTTTTCATCTGTAAGATGGATCAATGAAAAACCCTGCCTTATCTTCCTCACTGGCTTTTATGAAGATTATATGGATTCTGTGTTTGAAAGATGGGCTTTAAAGACTTGCGAAGGTGTAAAGATGTAAGAGGTTATCTACTGGAAACTCTAAGTGCCGGCCCACTAATTGTTGACGGAATCATTTTAAAAACTTTTTTTTTTCCTTACAACGAAACAGAATAGAGTAGAAAACATCACAGTGCTTTACAGTTTTAGGAAACGCTGCTTGTAGTTACATGTGCATTCATGTGTCCTGGGTCCAGAAGTAAATGTATTTACTGTGGATGACGGTCAAAAAAGTGAAATACTCAGAGTAGAGAATATTCTTCAGTGATATCTCCAGAAGGGAATGGTGGATGAATGGAAACTGACAACATGAAATATATCAGGCTAAACATAAATGTAAAAATTTTTGTAAACAAAAATGTACACTGGCTCTGAGCAGCTCAGTGTAACTGCGGTTGGTGGTGATGGGTGGAAGGGCTTACGTAGGACTTAACTGACTGCCCTTTTGGTGGGCAATGAAGCTCTCTCTGCTGTGTAAGACACCTTGAACCTGATTCCTGAGAATGCTGTCCCTGAACGCCCACTAGGCAATGACCGTGGCTCCCTCACCGTGGCCCTGAGCTGTGCCAGAGGGAATGGGTTATTTAGCGAGAACCTTGAACTCATGTGCCCAGGCCTCCCCTCCAGTCCACTAGGAGTGCAGAAGGATTTGCAACAGGTATGCTATAGTGGTGGTCAGGACACCCCTGCCTGAACTTCACCCATGACCCTTGTCCTCACCCCCACCCAAGGGTCATAGTCCAGTGAGGGTGAGCTGGTCAGAGTGGACCCTAAATCAATCCCAGACCTTCCTGGCTGGCTCTGAGTTACGAGCTGTGGGCTTTGTGATGCAGATCATGATTGGGGAGTAGGGGGCATGACCTATGGCAGGTCACACAGGACCCCTAGAAAGGGCCAGAGCTGGGGTCAGAGGCCACCTCCTCCATTCTCTGCCCTGCTCTGCTGGGTCCCATCCTGCATCTATCTAGTCCTTCAGCTGGGCTGGGCCATTTCCCCACTGACTGCCGGCTCCAGCTGTAACTGCCACCAAGCCTGGAGGCTGGGAGGAGAGGGGCTTCTGCTGGAAAAAGATCCCAGAAGAAAAGAAAGGGATGAGATGACACAGTATTTGGTTCCCAAACCAGACTCAAAAGTTTCCTGAGTTCCTTCTCTGTAGATTTGCCCCTGCACCGCCCCCCCGCCCCCCGCCCCACCACCTTCTCTTCTGATTGAATTCCACAAGTCAAGACTCTGGGCAAAAATCCAGCCCAAAGGATTAGATGGCTGGAGATTACGCACGGCAGTCAGAGAGCAAGTTAGGGAGCAAGCAGTGTATGTTATCAGGGCTTAAGAGAGAGCATCAGAGGGAGAGAGAGATGGAAAGAGCCAGATGGCGAGATGAGAAAGATCAAGCTGAAGAAAAGGGGATGACAGGCAGACAGAAAGAGGAGTACCAGCAGAAGACACTGAAGAGAGTGATTGAGAAATAGGAGCGGCAGGCAAAGGAACATCCTTGTGAACTCCTGTCAGACCCCAGCGGCTGAGAGGTCCAAAGGAGGTTAATCCATAAAGGGCCTTTGCTTTTAATCCTTAAGACCACCAGCCTGAGACTGCAGAAGGCCCTGGCTGAAGTGTACCTGTGTGATCCAGGAGCTATCCATTATTTTACACATTAACCAACAACTCCACGCCCCACTACCACAGTCATTTCTATCAACAAAGGCATACACAGAGAGGGTCAAGACCAGGCCTGGGGAACTTGGCAGGGGCTGGGAAGGGATCCCTATTGAGTCCTCTTGAGGAGGGAGGCCTGGACAGGGCACTTCAAGACAGGGCATCAATGCAGGTAGAAGGTAGAAGAATCTTCACACTTGGCCATGTGCTGTGGCTCACACCTGTAATCACAGCACTTTGGGAGGCTGAGATGGGCGGATCACCCGAGGTCAGGAGTTCAAGACCAGCCTAGCCAACATGGTAAAACCGCGGCTCTACTAAAAATACAAAAATTAGCCAGGTTTGGTGGCACATGCCTATAGTCCCAGCTGCTCGGGAGGCTGAGACAGAAGAATCGCTTGAACCTTGGAGGCAGAGGTTGCAGTGAGCCAAGATGGCATCACTGCACTCCAGCCTGGGCTACAAGAATGAAACTCTGTCTCAAAAAAAGAAAAAAAAAATACAAAAGTAAGCCGGGTGTGGTCGCTCACATCTGTAATCCCGGGTACTCAGGTGGCTGAGGCAGGAAAATTGCTTGAACCTGGGAGGCAGAGGTTGCAGTGAGCCGAGATCGCGCCACTGCACTGCAGCCTGGGCAACGGAGCAAGACTCCTGAAAAAAAAAAAAATCCTCACACTTGGGGTACCCATCCAGGTTGGCTAAAGCTGATCTACAGAAATAACTACAGAAATAACTCCCTTTCCTTTGAGCCAGAAACGGAACCCCACAACCCTCCTGTGCATCTGCCCTGCCAAGACCCAGACACTGCACCTGGCCCTAGAACCTTCAGCTATAGCCTCAAGCCCTGTGGGGTGGGGATGCTCTTCCAATTCCTGCCCAGGCCTGCCACCTGCTGGCTGACAGTGGCCTCGCAGTAACAAGACCCTTGCTGAGGCTGGGGTGATTGGTGCTAGAGGTAGCTTCTCTGGGCTTGGGGAAAAGAGGATTTGAAAAGCAAAATATGAAATCCCCATTCACCTACCTACGTGTTCTTATGGTCTCTCTGCACAGGTTAAAAAGACTCTGTCCCTAGGCCGGGCGCGGTGGCTCACCCTTGTAATCCCAGCACTTTGGGAGCCCGAGGCAGGCGGATCACGAGGTCAGGAGTTCAAGACCAGCCTGGCCAGCATGGTGAAACCCCGTCTCTACTAAAAATACAAAAATTAGCTGGGCATATTTGCACGCCTGTAGTCCCAGCTACTCAGGAGACTGAGGCAGGAGAATCACTTGAACCCGGGAGGTGGAGGTTGCAGTGAACCAAGATCGGGCCACTGCATTCTAGCCTGGGCAACAGAGTGAGACTCCCTCTCAAAACAAACAAACAAACAAAAATAAGACTTCTTGTCCCTGACCATCACTCCTGCATGATGCTGGGGGTGATCTTCAAGCCAGAGGAGAATCTGGCGGGGAACTCACATTTACTGAATGGCCGACAAGGTACTAGATGCGGGAGACACAGAGATAACCAAAGTCCTGGGATTATAGGTGTGAGCCACGGCACCTGGCCAAGAATGAGATTAATGATAACTAGTGTGAAAAACACAAGCACTGAACTGTGTGCCTGACGCAGAGTAGTTTTCAATTAATAGTGATTGAAT
Organism: Pan paniscus; assembly: GCF_029289425.2. Classification (NCBI taxonomy): domain Eukaryota; kingdom Metazoa; phylum Chordata; class Mammalia; order Primates; family Hominidae; genus Pan; species Pan paniscus. Next base: position 42,319,475 of record NC_073259.2, on the reverse strand, counting down.
GAATGAATTAGAGCTACCACCAAGGGATGACGAACTCTGTGTGCAGAGGAAAAGAAGGAAACAGACAGGGAAATATTTCTGATTCTTTTATATATTTTTTTCTATCATTACCAAGTAGTAATTATCTAGGTGGAAGATTCAAACATTATACAAGTTTGAAAAACAAACCCGCTGGGCGCAGTGGCTCACGCCTGTAATCCCAACACTTTGGGAGGCCGAGGCGGGCGGATCACGAGGTCAGGAGATCAAGACCATCCTGGCTAACATGGTGAAACCCCATCTCTACTAAAAATACAAAAAATTAGACGGGCGTGGTGGCAGGCACCTGTAGTCCCAGCTACTTGGGAGGCTGAGGCAGGAGAATTGCATGAACCCGGGAGGCAGAGCTTGCAGTGAGTGGAGATCGCGCCACTGAACTCCAGCCTGGGCAACAGAGCGAGACTCCATCTCAAAACAAACAAACAAACAAACAAAAAACCTTTTTCTTCACCCTTCTCTTATTCCTCCTCTTTAAGTTAACCATGTTTTAAAGAGCATCATTTTGTCTAGAGGTTCCCCATCTGGGCTGTACATTAGAATCACATGAAGAGATTTTTAAAATCCTGTTGCCCAGGTTGTGCCCCAGACCAATAGTCTCAGAATCTCCAGAGTGGGTTCCAGGCATCACTATTTCTAAAAAGTCCTTAAGTGATTACATTGTGCAGCCAATGTTAAGAATGACCATTCTGGCCGGACACGGTGGCTCATGCCTGTAATCCCAGCACTTTAGAAGGCCAAGGTGGGTGGGTCACTTGAGCCCAGGAGTTACCAGCCTGGGCAACACAGCAAGACCCCGTCTCTACAAAAAATACAAAAATTAGCTGGGCGTGCTGGCGCATGCCCGTAGTCCCAGCTACTCAGGAGGCTGAAGTGAGAGGATTGCTTGATCCCAGGGAGGTCAAGGCTGCAGTGAGCCATGATTGTACCACTGCACTCCAGCCTGAATGACAGAGCAAGACTCTGTCTCAAAAAAAAAAAAAAAAAAAACCATTCCAGCTCTTTCTATGCATTTACAAAAAACACGTAAATAGCCAGACTCTCTCTCTCTCTCTCACACACACACACGCATATGTATATTGTAGAGACGGGGTCTCACTATGTTGCCCAGGCTGGTCTTGAACTCCTGGCCTCAAGTGTGTGTGTATATGTGTGTGTATATATATGTATACAGTATACTGTGTGCCTGTGTGTTTGTATGTGTGTGTGTCATTGCATCTGGCTTTTTTTCCAACCATGAACAAGGTGGCTCAGAGAGATTTTCAGGGCAAACCATGTAGATATTTACCTTCTTCTTGAAGATAAATGGAGGCATTGAATGGAGGCATAATCTACAGGCGCCTCTAACCTTTCCTCTATTGATGAACATTTAAATTGTTTCTAAATTTTTTTACTGTTACAAACAATGCTTCAAGGTATATTCAGTATGTCTTTTTAAATTTTATTTTATTATTTATTTGTATTTATTTATTTTGTAGAGACAGGGTCTCCGTGTGTTGCCCAGGCTGGTCTTGTACTCCTGGCCTCAAGCAATCCTCCTGCCTTAGCCTCCCAAAGTGCTAGCATTACAGGCATGAACCACTATGCCAGGCCTACTCAGTCTATCTTTGCTCACATATGCAAGCACTGTTTTGAAAAAGATTTCTAAAAGCAGAATTTCTGGGTCAATGTGTATGTACATTTGTTATTTTGATAGATACTGTCAAAATGCTTTCCAAAAATACTTCACTAATTTACATTCTCCCCACAGTGTAAGCACTTAATATTATTAATGTTTAATTTTTACCAAACTGATGGGCCAAAAGCAGTATTTCATTGTTATTTTAATTTGCCTTTTCCTGCCTATTTGTGAGGTTAAGCATCTTTTCATATATTTATTGGACATTTGTATTTCTTTTCTTTTCTTTTTTTTTTTTTTTTTCGAGACGGAGTTTCGCTCTTGTTGCCCAGGCCGGAGTGCAATGGCACGATCTCAGCTCACTGCAACCTCACCTCTGCCTCCCGGGTTCAAGTGATTCTCCTGCCTCAGCCTCCCGAGTAGCTGGGATTACAGGCATGCACCAGCACGCCTGACTAATTTTGTATTTTTAATGGGGGTAGGGTTTCTCCATGTTGGTCAGGCTGGTCTCAAACTCCTGGCCTCAGGTGATCTGCCCACCTCCACCTCCCAAAGTGCTGGGATTACAGGTGTGAGCCACCGCGCCTGGCCTGGCCATTTGTATTTCTTTTATGAATTAATTGACCATGCTATTTGCCCATTTCCTATTGGACTTTTTATTTTATTTATTTATTTATTTAATTTTGAGATGGGGTCTTGCTCTGTTGCCCAGGCTGGAGTGCAGTGGTGTAATCTCAGCTCACTGCAACCTCCATCTTCCAGGCTCAAGCCAACCTCTCAGCCTCCTGAGTAGCTGGGACTACAGGCACAGGCTACCATGCCTGGCTAATTTTTTTTTTTTTTTTTTTGGTATTTTTAATAGAGACAGGGTTTTGCCATGTTGCCCAGGTTGGTCTCTAACTCCTGGCCTCAAGTGATCTGCCTGCCTCAGCCTCCGAGAGTGTTGGGATTACAGCCGTGAGTCACCACATCTGTCTCCTATTGGGCTTTTTTGCAATTAATTAGGAATAGAGGAAATTCTATTTCCAATAATATGACTGGCTGGATTCTGGACTGATTTTTCAGCATAAGTCATGTAAAAATGCTGGTTGAAATATGCAAATTATTTTAAAAGTGTAGATGAGCTGGCCAGATAGCAAGACAGTATTAGGTTAAAGTCTAAGGGAAGGCAGGAACTCAGAGAAACAGACAAAGGAATCCTTCTTTAGTGTGAGGATATTTGTCGAATTAGGCAAACTTGAACTTCAAATTTCACAGTCTCTATTTTTGATAGAACCAAGGTAAGGAATCTAATAGGAGATTCTCTAAAAAGCTATGACTCCAAAGGATTCATCGTTCATGTAAGATTGAACCTGAAATAAATCTATCCCGCTGTCACATCCAGAGGACTTTAATGAAAGCTGCCTCAGTGCTGAGCTGATAGCAAGGCTGTATCTCTGAGTTGTAACCACCAGCTGATCTTTGCGCTTATTTGCAGCCCTGGATGACCCAAAACTATCCAAGTTAGGTATTTAGTTTAAAGTGGTTCAGGACTGGTTAGTACCTCTACATGCCTGGCAGGAAAAAACAAAACAAAACAAAACAAAAAAACCTCATATTCTCTGAAGGAAGATACCTTAGTCCTCAGCCTCAAGAAATTTCCAACATCATTTTCTAGGGAAAATAATAAATAGCTCACAGGGGGAAAAAATCTCTAGGCTGGGCATGGTGGCTCATACCTGTAATCCCAGCAGTTTGGGAGGCCAAGGCAAGAGGATCACTGGAGCCCAGGAGCTCAGGACCAGCCTGGGCAACATAGTGAGACCTCCTTTTAATAAAACAGAAAAAAAAAAATTAGCTGGGCATAGTGGCAGGTGCCTGTAGTCTCAGCTACTTGGGAGGCTGAGGTGAAAGGATCACCTGATAGAGTGAGATACCACCTGATAGAGTGAGACCCTGTCTCAAAAAAAAAAAAAAAAAAAAAGATAAATCATAAGAAATCCATACCTAAGCATTGAAGTAAAACTTAAGAACACCAAAGACAAGAAGAAGACCTTGAAGACTTAAGAAAAGAAGGCCGGGCGCAGTGGCTCACGCCTGTAATCCCAGCACTTTGGGAGGCCGAGGCGGGCAGATCACCTGAGGCCAGGAGTTCGAGACCAGCCTGGCCAACATGGTGAAACTCCGTCTCTACTAAAAATCCAAAAAATTAGCCAGGCGTGGTGGTGGGCGCCTGTAATCCCAGCTACTCAGGAGGCTGAGGCAGGAGAATCGCTTGAACCCAGGAGGTGGAGGTTGCAGTGAGCCGAGATTGTGCCATTATACTCCAGCCTGGGCAACAAGAGTGAAACTCTGTCTCAAAAAATAATAATTAAATTTAAAAAAAAAGAAAAGACAATCTTTAAAGGAGACACACTGAACTCTCAACAAGATAATGAAAGCCAGAACCCAGTGAAATACTTTCCACACATCACGGCACCGAACAACTGAAAAATACACAGTCTTTTAAAGCACACATGACGTATTTGGCAAAATCTGATCATATACTAGATTATAAAGCAAGTCTCGATTGATTTTAAAGATTTGACCACAGTGCTAGAAATAAGTAACAAAAATAATTTCCATATGTTTGAAAGTTATTAAAGACATTTCTAAATAATTCATTGATCAAAGAGGAAATAAAAATGGAACAACTAAAGTAGTATTCAATGGGAAATTTAAGGTCTGTAAGGCTTATATTCAAAGACTTGAAGAAAGGATGAAAATTAATTAGCTACACACATATCTCAAAAAATTAGAAAATAAGAGCAATTCCACTTGTAGGTATTTTTTTTTTTTTTTAAGACAAAGTCTCAATCCAGCGCCCAGGCTGTAGTGCAGTCATGCAATCTTGGCTTACTATAGCCTCAACCTCCCAGGCTTGGGTGATCCTCCCACCTCAGCCTCCCAAGTAGCTGGCACTACAGGTATGTGCCACTGAGCCCAGTTAATTTTTTCATTTTTAGTAGAGACAGGGCTTGGCCATGTTGCCCAGTCTGGTCTCAAACTACTGGGCTCAAGCAATCTGCCAGCTTTAGCCTCCCAAAGTTCTGAGATGACAGGTGTGAGCCACTGTGCCTGGACTCAAGGAATACTTTTTTTTTTCAAGACGGAGTTTTGCTCCTGTCACCCAGGCTGGAGTGCAGTGGCGCCATCTCGGCTCACTGCAACCTCCGCCTCTGGAGTTCAAGCGATACTCCTGCCTCAGCCTCCTGAGTAGCTGGGATTACAGGCATGTGCCACCACGCCCGGCTAATTTGGTATTTTTAGTAGAGACGGGGTTTCATTATCTTGGCCAGGCTTATCTTGAACTTCTGACCTCAGGTGATCCGCCTGCCTCAGCCTCCCAAAGTGCTGGAATTACAGGTGTGAACCACCATGCCTGGCCATCAAGGAATATTTTTCCATAAACAACCATGCCTGTGTGTTCATAGTGGCAGAATTTATAATAGCAGAAACTTGGACACATCCCAAATATCCGTTAATAAGACAGTGCATAGGCCGGGTGCGGTGGCTCATGCCTGTAATCCCAGCACTTTGGGAGGCCAAGATGGGTGGATCACCTGAGATCGGGAGTTCGAGACCAGCCTGACCAACATGGTGAAACACCATCTCTATTAAAATACAAAATTAGCTGGGCATGGTGGCACATGCCTGTATTCCCAGCTACTCGGGAGGCTGAGGCAGGAGAATTGCTTGAACCTGGGAGGCGGAGGTTGTGGTGAGCCGAGATCGCGCCATTGCACTCCAGCCTGGACAACAAGAGCAGAACTCCGTCTCAAAAAAAAAAAAAAAAAAAGACAGTGCATAATAACTGTGGTACATCAACGCAATAGAGTATTATACAGCAATCAAAATGAGTAGACCATAGTAACACAACAATGTGAATGAATCTTAGCAATATGATATTAAGTGATAAAAGTGGACAGCAAATGACTACATAAAGCATTATATGCTTCTAAATAAAATAGCTAAAATTGTATATGTATATATACATAATATAAATACTCTGAAGAAATACATGAAGAGGTAGTAAAACAATATATAAAGGAGAGCAAAAGAATAATGGACAAGAGACTAGGATTATAGCTGCCTTGGATGAGGAGAGGCCAGGGCTATGTCAGGGAAATCATGTTAAACTGCAAAGTGTTATCAAGATTGAGGCCAGGCGCAGTGGCTTACGCCTGTATTCCCAGCACTTTGGTGGGATTGACTCACAGTTCCGCAGGGTTGGGGAGGCCTCAGGAAACTTACAATCATGGCAGAAGGGGAAGCAATCATAACCTTTTTCACAGGGCAGCAGGAAGGAGAAGTGCCATTCAAAAGGGGAAAAGCCCCTTATAAAACCATCAGATCGCTGAGCGTGGTAGCTCATGCCTGTAATCCTGGCACTTTGGGAGGCCAAGGCAGGCAGATCACCTGAGGTCAGGAGTTCAGGACCAGCCTGGCCAATGTGGTGAAATCCTGTCTCTACTAATAATACAAAAAAAATCAGCCAGGCGTGGTGGCGCACGCTTGTAATCCCAGCTACTTGGAAGGCAGGAGAATCGCTTGAACCCAGGAGGCAGAGTTTGCAGTGAGCTGAGATCGTGCCATTGCACTCCAGCCTGGGCGACAGGAGCAAAACTCCGTCTCAAACAACAACAACAACAAAAACCCCATCAGATCTTGTGAGAACTCACTATTACAAAATAGCATGGGAGTAATCGCCCCTATGATTCAATTACCTCCCACTGGATCCCTCCCATAACAGGTGGGAATTACGGGAACTATAATTCAAGATGAGATTTAGTTGGGGGACACAGCCTAACCATATCAGTCCTCATATGGTGGAAGCGGTGAGGCAGCTCTCTGGGGTCTTTTTTTATAAAGGCACTAACTACCCCCTAAAAAGTCTCACCTTCTAATACCATCACCTTGGGGGCTTAGGATTTCAACATATGAATTCTGGGGGAAACAAACACTCAGATCATAGCGTATCCCATGTTCAGGGAGGAGAGAAGATCTAACATTATGAGGCAGTCAATTTTCTCCAAATTACTCTATAAATTCAAATAAATGCCTATCAAAACTGTAGCAAAAATTTTAAAAGAACCCAACAATCTTATATGCAATTTTACATGAGAGAATAAAAATCAACTTCGAAAAAGAAAATCAGATATGGAGAACTCACTCTGTCAGGTAGTCAGAGAGACTACAAGGCTAGAGTAATAAAATCAGTGTAGCATTGGCACAGGAATGCCCTCATAAGATGCTATAAGATAACTGAAACATAGCATAAAACATAAAAGAGAACTCAATGTTTACATGTGATAAAAACGACACCACAAATCAAGGGAGAGAGAATTGTTTAACAGATGGAGTTATCTTGCTAAATGGAGAAAAAAATAAGGTTGGATCCTTTATTAGTCTGTTCAGGTTGCTTTAACAAAATATGCAGGCTGGATGGGTTACACAACAGAAATGTATTTTCTCGCAGTTCTGGAAGCTAGAAATCCAAAATCAAGGTGTCAACAGGGTTGGTCTCCAGAGAGGCCTCTCTCCTTGGCTTGTAGATGGTACCTTCTGACTGTGTCCTCACGTGTCCTTTTCTTGTGCAGGCACAGAGAGAGAGAGTTCTGGTGTCTCTTCCTCTTCTTATAAGGACAACAGTTCTATTGGATTAGGGCCCTATCCTGCCCTAATAACCTCATTTAACCTTAATTACCTCCTTAAAGGCCCTGTCTCCAAACACAGTCATTTTTGGTGTCAGGGCTTCAATATATGAATTGGGGTTGGTTGAGGGAGACACAATTTAGTCTATAACAGATTATTTCTTCAATATTATAAAAGTGAATTCCAGATGAATTAAAGACTAAATATTAAAAATAAAACTGCAAGATTAATAAAAGAAATGAAGATCTTTGTGATCTTGGAGTAGAAAATTCTTAGTAAACAAGACCCTGAACACAAAGTATAAGGAGAAATTCTGGTGAATTTAACCATATCAAAATTCAGGAGCTATTTCAATGAAGGTCACCATAGATAAAGCTAACAGAAGGGTTTATATAGTACAGTTGCCTCATCTATAACCCATCTGACAATGGCTTTATTATCTAGAATATTAAAAGAATTCCTGAAAAATCAATAAGAAAAGGATAGGAAAATTCAATAGAATACTGAGCAAAGGCCATGAACAGTCAATTCACAGGAGGGAAAACAAGATTGGCCAGCAGGGCATGTGGAGAGATGCTCACCTTGTTGATAATCAGAAAAATTCAATGTAAAATAGCAATATCGCTTTATAGTTCTATTAGATTGACAAACATTAGAAGGCTGAATAATGACATGTGTTGTCTAAGACATAGGGAGACTCTTATGCACTGCTGGTAGGCACACATGGTGAAACAGAGTGCAACCTGAGTATCCACTCAGTAAGTGTGTATGTGCCCTGTGATCTAGTGAGCTCAGAGACCCCGATGGGTCCACAACTAGATACGTATGAGGGTGTTCACTTTGGCATTATTTATAGTGACAGGAAGTTGGAGGCAACCTAAGCATCTATTGCAGGAGGAAGGGATAGGTTAAATGAGGTAGATGCACACTATGGAATTCTATAAGCAGGAAGAAAGAGGGAAGAAAGAGGGAAGAAAGAAAGAAAAAAGTGGTGCACCCCACATCTTTCATCAAGACAGTGTTAATTATAGTGAACCCCAAGTTTCTCTTCAAAGAATCAGTATGTCAGTATGTTCAGCTCTCTTATTCTTTGATTATCCATTTTAAAGTTTAGCTTCCTGGTTCTCTTCCGTTCCCTTGCTCCTGGTTTCAGTAAACAACTTTCCCTCTAGTCCTAATCAGTAGTTCACATCTGTTCTCTGGTCAGCTGCTCCATCCTGACTCATCCCGTTTATCTGCTTTGACCTGAGTCATCCCAGTCACCTGCTTTGACCTGAGTCACCCTGGTCACCTGCTCTGATCTAAGTCACCTTTAGTTCCCTGTTCCTAACTGTCCTTCCCGCCAAACTACCCACCCCGCCACTCTAACTCATATCCCTGCTCTCTTTAAAATAGCCAATCGGAATTAGCTTAGGCTGTGCGGTCCAACCCTAGCCAATAGGGGAACGCCACAGCAGTAGGGCCGTGTGTCAGGAATAAGAACTCCTTCTCCTCTCCTGTCCAGGTGTGCTCTTGCCATTGTTCCATTCACGACTCGCACCCTTCTATAGAAGTAAAAATTGCCATGCTGAGAAAATTAAATTTATGTTCGAGTGCTATTTCCTTGCAGCATTGAAAATTTATTTACAACAACAGCATGAACTTTTTTCCTAGAATCCCTACCCATCAGACTTCTGTTTGCATTTCATTGGCCAAAACTGCATTACATGATAACACCTAACTGAAAGGTAACTAGAGAGAAGGGGAGTTATGAACAGGGATTGTGTTAGATAATCAGAGATGTCTGGTTTATCATCTGATAGATTTTTTTCTAACTGCTGTATAGAATTCCATAGGGTGCATCTATCCCATTTTGCTGTGATGGCTAGAGGTTTAGCAGCCATCTTGTGCCAAGGAGGAAAAGTCAAGAGAATCCCAGAGAAGGCCCTGACAAGTTCCTTAACCAACATCAACAGTTTCCTATTCCTGAACTTTTTATCATGTATTAAAAACAAGCACCTCTTTGTTTAAGCTACATGTGTCAGAGTTCAATTGCAGACAACAGAAATAAATCTGGACCTGGTGCAGTGGCTCACGCCTATAATCCCAGCACTTTAGGGGGCCGAGGTGGGCTGATCAACTGAGGTCAGGAGTTCAAGACCAGCCTGACCAACATGGAGAAACCCCGTCTCTACTAAAAATACAAAATTAGCTGGGGTGGTGGCACATACTTGTAATCTCAGCTACTGGGGAGGCTGAGGCAGGAGAATCACTTGAACCCATGAAGCGGAGGTTGTGGTGAGCCGAGATCGCGCCATTGCACTCCAGCCTGGGCAACAAGAGTGAAACTCTGTCTCAAAAAAAAAAAAAAAGAAAGAAAGAAAGAAAGAAATCTGATCAGTTTAAACAGAAAGGGATGGAGAAGCAGGCTTAGGTCCAGGAACAACCCCCAGCTTTGAGAGTCACATGACCTCTGCCTGTGATTGAGAAAACAACAGTCATTACTATAGGAAGCTGATGAATCAGGAAGCTGCTCACCAGAGCCTTGCTGCTGCTGCCATGACCTGTGACAGCAAAACGGATGTCCCATGCTAGGTAGCTCTGTTCCAAATTTATATCTTGCACAAGAGCAGGACGCAAACCACAGAGTCATAGCTCAAGGGAATCTGGGAAGGGTGGTTTTAGCTTTCCAACTTCTGCAGCGCAGAAGAAACACTGAAAGCAGTTTTAGATTAATGTTGAGGAGCCCGTCTATTATGGACAACATACCATTCAGCTTTTTGGTTACTAAAAACCAAATGCACATCCAACTGATACACTGCACCTAAAGCAATAAGGATGGAGCTTAAGTGAAAAAGAAAAAACTAACAGAATAAGTTCTATAGCACAATTCATAACATGTTAGTTAAAAGCACATACAAGCAGAGCATGGAGGCTCATGCCTGCAATCCCAGCACTGTGGGATGCCAAGACAGGAGGATCACTTGATGCCAGGAGTTTGAGACCAGCCTGGGCAACAAAGTGAGATCCCCATCTCTACATAAAAAAGTTAGACAGGCGTGGTGGCACACACCTGTGTGCCTCCGAGAAGCTCGTAGCTTCTCGGGAGGCTGAGGTGGGAGAATCACTTAAGCCCAGGAGTTTGAGGCTGCAGTAAGCTATGATCATGCCACTCCACTCCAGCCCAGGTGACAGAGTAAGACCCTGTTTCTAAAAAGAAAAAAATAAAATAAAAACACACAAATCAATACTATCTTTTTCAATGAAATGTACATTTTCAAGGATATACAAGTGCCAGTTGGTAAAGGGTGGAGGAGAATGGGATGTGGGGATTAAGGGTGAAAGAGAGAAACTAAAGAAAGTAAAACAAAACAAGAGAGAGGTCTTGTACAGTCTGATGATGGGAGTGATACCAATGGGGGAATATCATTGGCTCCATTTTCTACATCTGTGGACCAAGACCAATCCATCAAGCTTAATATGTAATATAAATATTAAAGAATATTTTGATAACAATTTATCATTATATTAACAAATCATTTAATTTAAATATTTCATATTTAATTTATCACACTGAAACTAACCTATTAAATTTCATACATCATAATTTCTGGCCAATCCCTCCCTCACTACTGCCTGCCGCACTTTGTGCCCCGACTGCCCACCTGCACTAGACACATAATGTCTGTACTCACAATTTTGTTTGTTTGTTTGTTTGGTTTTTTGAGAAGGAGTTTCGCTCTTGTTGCCTAGGCTGGAGAGCAATGGTGCGATCCCGGCTTACTGCAACCTCTGCCTCCCGGGTTCAAGTGATTCTCCTGCCTCAGCCTCCTGAGTAGCTGGGATTACAGGCGCCCACTACCAAGCCCAGCTAATTTTTGTATTTTTAGTAGAGACAGGGTTTTGCCATGTTAGCCAGGCTGTTCTTGAACTCCTGACCTCAGATAATCCACCCGTCTTGGAATCTCAAAGTGCTGGGATTACAGGCGTGAGCCACCCCGACTGGCCACAATTTTTTTTTAAAAGGAGGTCTCCCTCTGTTGCCCAGGCTAGAGTTCAGTGGCGCGACATCGGTTCATTGCAGCCTCGACCTCCCGGGCTCAAGCAATCCTCCCACCTCAGCCTCCTGAGTCGCTGGGATAACAGGCGTGAGCCACCGGGCCCAGCTCTATACTCATAATTTGACAATTATGTTTTTATTTCCCCAGAACCTCAAAAAATAAGTTCAGGTGACCCCTGGAGACCCCACCCCAGGGTCATTCTGAGAGTACCAACCCTATTTAATGAGATACCTGCATTCACTCACACCCTCTCCCACAACCACCCCTTCAGCAAGTCGCGCTCCACCCAATGAGGAGGGGCTTTAGGCTGGGCCTAAAAAGCTGGGCCGAGACCCCACGAGGCTGCATCTCCGCCGGCGTCCCCAAGGCTGAGAGTGGGCGCGTCCGTCAGGAGGAGTCGTCTTCGTGAGCCCGCCCCGGCGGGGAGGAGCTGCCCGGCTCAGGCCCCGCCCACCCGGAGGATCTTGGGGCTGGTCTGAGTCCGCTCCTGAGACATGACCACCCGCCCCGCATGGGGCCCCAATCCCAGCTGCTTGATCCGGCTCAGCCCCGAGGTGTTTGCAGCAGCTCTTTATGAAAGTCCAGCCATCTGTTACCTGCGTTGCTTCCTGGGGAGGGATAGTCCACCTGGAGGCATTCGGAGACCCAGTGATTGTGCTCTGCGGAGCCTGGGCTGTGCCCCGCGTTGACTGCCTCATAGATACCCTACGAACCCCAAGTAAGAAAAAACGACGACCCTCTCTCCGTGAGTCTCACTGGGGTGCTGACCTAGAGTGAACCCTGCTTGCTTAGGGCTCCTGACCCAGCGCTTGTCCTTTCTCAGGGTGGATGGGGCGAGACCCCTGCTGGGATAAATATTTTCCCTGGGGCAAGGGCTGTGCACTTCGCAGCTGCTGGGTCCCCTCCCTAGGATCCAGGGAGACACTCACTACTCCTCTCCATTCTGTGTTTTAGATGCCAGCTGCATGAGAAGAGGGACTCACCTTCTGGTTCCCTGCCTGGAAGAGGAAGAGCTGGCATTGCACAGGAGATGGCTGGACATGTCTGAGGCACTGCCCTGCCCGGGCAAGGAGACCCCCACTCCAGGCTGCAGGCTGGGGGCCCTGTATTGGGCCTGTGTCCACAATGATCCCACCCAGCTCCAAGCCATACTGGATGGTGGGGTCTCCCCAGAGGAGGCCACCCAGGTGGACAGTAATGGGAGGGTGAGATGTCCTGGCTTCCCAGAACAGCTGAGGGTATCTTTACATCCCCACCACACCGTCCTGGCCTGGCTCCCTGAGAGGGGTGCAGGGGCAATACTTCCTGCAGTCCTAAGGAGGAAGGGAATGGTTAAGGGTGGGTCTTCACAGGGTTTGGGGCAGGCTCTGGGACAGATATGGGTTTAGAGGGTGCAAGGGGCCCTGGGGTGGCCCAGGGGGAAAGCAGGGGATCTGAGCTGCCCCTCCCTCAGACAGGCCTCATGGTTGCATGCTACCACGGCTTCCAGAGTGTTGTGGCCCTGCTCAGCCACTGTCCTTTCCTTGATGTGAACCAGCAGGACAAAGGAGGGGACACGGCCCTCATGTTGGCTGCCCAAGCAGGTGTGAGGCTGCTGCACCCCACTTCCGACAGCCCCCTTTTGATGCAGACAGGGCCTCAGCCCCACCCTTGTTGCACGGTGTTCTACACCAGACTCTGTCATGCTGGGTGGAGGGTGGTTTGGGAGCTTCATCACCCTCTTTCCTGGGGACCAAGCTTACCCTTGATGCCCTGCAGGCCACGTGCCTCTGGTGAGTCTCCTGCTCAACTACTATGTGGGCCTGGACCTGGAACGCCGGGACCAGCGGGGGCTCACGGCGTTAATGAAGGCTGCCATGCGGAACCGCTGTGAGTGCGTGGCCACCCTCCTCATGGCAGGTGTGTGGGGCCTGGACCGGGGTGTGTGGCCTCCAGTCCCTCCTCCAAGCCTGCCCACCAGACACTAAGTCAGCTGTGATTATTTGCAGAAAGGAGAGAGGTGGAGATGGAGGATCAATCTAGTTCACCTTCCTGGAGTGGGGGCACATGCTTTGGGCTTGGTACAATCAACCAAGTCCTGCTATTGATAGCTCAGACATTGTGTGTGGAGGTCCCAGGAAGGAAAGTGTGGGAGGGGAACCTAGCCCAGCTGGAAAATCTAACACGAAAAAAGGCTGGCATCTGGAACCAGCCCCTGTTCCTAGCTGAGTGGCTTCCCTCTCTGGGCCTCACCAGTATTGTGAGGGTGTTAGCTTTCCCTGGGACTACCTCCAACTCTGACAAGCCAGGCTTCCAGGGGATCCAGGGAAGTGTCGTTGAGGCCTGTGGCTCTGTGGGGTCGTTCAGGGGGAGGTGCGGTGAAGTCCACATTGTCCATGGAGTTGTTTGGGGGCCCTCCTTCCCCGCAGTGGGGCTGCCCTCTGCTGGTCACTCTGGGGGACCCCTGCCTCCACTTTTCCCTTCCCCACACACCCCACTGGGTTTGGAGTGAAAAAGGAGTGAATGAAAAAGGAGGGCGCTCTACACCCTTTCTTTTGTCTTAGAGTGACTGCTCCTCCCACAACCCCAAGATGGGAGAGGGAGATGGTGAGAAGAGAAGAACCAGGAGAGGGAACCAGCCGATCATCCCCACCCACCTGCCCCAGAGGGTGCAGCTCAGGCCTCTGCCTGTCCTGGGCAGCCTGCACCGCTGCTCTGCTCAGCTCCTTGGATTGAGGAGATCCCTATTCTGCCCCAGGTGGAGCCCCACAATAGGTCTCTCTGAAGTCTTTTCCCCTCTCTGGACCTAAGTGTCTTAATCTCTCTTAAACAGGAGGTTGCAACACTGGCCTCCCCGATTCCACCTGCAACAGGATGGGACTCTATGGCTTCGAATGTAACCCACATCAGTCTTGCTCCTAAAGAATCTGCCCTTCCACAAATCACCAACCCCTATCCCGCCCCATGTCACCCCCTGTGCTCCTTCCCAGGTGCTGACCTGACAGCAGTGGACCCTGTTCGGGGCAAGACGGCCCTGGAATGGGCAGTGCTGACCGACAGCTTCGACACCGTGTGGAGGATTCGGCAGCTGCTGAGGCGGCCCCAAGTGGAGCAGCTTAGCCAGCACTACAAGCCCGAGTGGCCGGCCTTGTCCGGGCTCGTGGCCCAGGCCCAGGCCCAGGCCCAGGTTGCCCCTTCACTCCTAGAGCGGCTGCAGGCTACCTTGAGCCTCCCCTTTGCCCCGTCTCCTCAGGAGGGGGGTGTTCTGGACCACCTTGTGACTGCCACAACCAGCCTGGCCAGTCCCTTCGTCACCACTGCCTGCCACACTCTGTGCCCTGACCATCCACCTTCGCTGGGCACCCGAAGCAAGTCCGTGCCAGAGCTGTTAGGTACTGCCCTGCCCCCTCCCCTGGTTCCCCAGTCCCCGCCAGGGAGTCCCCAGAGGTCCCCGTGGGTCTTCGTCCCCTACCAGAGCCCTCAGGGCATATTGAGCAAGTGCCTTCAGTGGCTACAACCCAGGGATAGCACCAGCCCCAGGCCCCAAGTCCCCAAGATCCTCCTCTCCAAGGCATCCTCATCCTCCCGCCAGTGCCAGCCGAAGCCCAGTCCTGCAGGACACCAAAGTCTGGCCCTTCCTCTCTGGCGATACCAGGAGCTCAGGATAGAGAAGAGGAAACAGGAGGAGGAGGCCAGAATGGCACAGAAGTAGGGGAAGATGGGATAGGACAGGCTGGGAACAGGTAATCAGGCCCCTCCCAGGGCTTCTTTCCCCTCTGGAGTGCCTCCGGCCTCCCCATCCACCTCTGCCTAAGTAAATCTGCTCTCAACCTATATATATACAAGGTCATTCATTCTAGCATTGTTTGCAAGAGTGAAAGAGTGGAAACACCCGAAGTGTCCATCAGTAAGGGACAGGCTAGATTGATTACGGATGTAATTGCTGTCCATCCATACAGAGCATACTCTACAGTGTATTCTAAAATAAGACTAAGGAAGCTGTTTATATTCTGATATGAAACTACCATCAAGATGTATAAAGTAAAAATAACTAAGGAGTGGAACAGTGTATATGGCATATTATTATTTGTCGAAGTAAAATTTTCACAAAGATAAACATGACTAAGACAAATATATAGCGAGTACTAAGATTTATTTAACTACTTAATGAGTGAACCAGCAGGATAGATCAAAAAAAAAAAAAAAAAAGAAAAGAAAAGCCATTATTGACAATCAGTGAAAAAATGAATGCTAGAATAAGATTGCAAAGTTAGACACAAAAAAGTTAATTGACACCTGGCAATAAAGCCATAACCATTTTTATTTTTTTCTACTAGACCAAAATAATTTGCCACTTATCAATCTTTAACAGGTTAATCTGTCCTTTTAGAGAGCCTGGGTCCTTATCAATAGTAAATATTAATAGCATGTCAAACAAAGTTAACTTCCCCTAGATGACCCATAGGTGGGTAGCCAATGATCTAAAATATATTTGAAAGGGCACTAACTTTATTTTTTGGCCTTATTTACAAGTTTTGGATATTTTTCTCAAACTTTTGTTGTGTAAATATATTTGCTTGTATGTTTATAATAATGACAGCAACTACTTAGAAGGTGCTTACTATTTATAGTAACACATTTAACCCTTCCAGTAATCCTGAGGATTTTATCTTTGAGGATATGAGGCACAGAGAAGCTAAGGAATTGCCTAGGTCCCACAGCTAGACACTGGCAGGGCTCAAGATTGAGATCTAGCCATCCAGTGTGGCCTCCAGGCTTTAACGCTAACCCCCAGTGCGGTACTGGAGCATCCCTGGGAAGAACACAGTAGTGTTCTCCAGAAAAGGACTGAAAAGATTTATTCAGATTTCCTTAATTTTTTTTTCTTTTTCTTTTTCTTTTCTTTTTTTTTTTTTTGAGACAGAGTCTCCCTCTGTTGCCCAGGCTGGAGTGCAGTGGTTTGATCTCGGCTCACTGCAACCTCCACCTTCTGGATTCAAGTGATTCTCCTGCCTCAGCCTCCCGTGTAGCTGGGATTACAGGCGTGCGCCACCATGCCCAGCTAATTTGTGTGTTTTCAGTAGAGACAGGGTTTCACTGTGTTGATCAGGCTGGCCTCAAACTCCTGACCTCAAGAGATCTGCCTGCCTTGACCTCCCAAAATGCTAGGATTACAGGGGTGAGCCACTGCACCCAGCCCTAATGTCCCTTTCCTATCCCAGGATTCTATCCAGGATCCCCTGTTACATTTCATCATCACATCCCCCAGAATCCTCTTGACTGTGACAGTTTCTCAGATTTCCCTTGTTCCTCATGATCTTGACAGTTTTGAGTCATATTGGTCATGTATTTTGTGCATGTCTGTCAATTGAGGTTTGTCTGATTTTTGTTGTTGTTGTTGGTGGTGTGTGTGTGTGTATTTTTGATAGAGACGCAGTTTTACCATGTTGCCCAGGCTAGTCTTGATCTCCTGAGCTCAAGTGATCCGCCTGCCTTGGCCTCTCAAAGTGCTGGGATTACAGGTGTGAGCCACCACGCCTGGCCTGTCTGATGTTTTTCTTATAATTAATGTAAGACTGGGTCTTTGGGTTTTCAGAAGGGAAAATTCCACAGAGGTAAAGTTTTTCTCACATCATGTCAAGGGAGGCATATAGTATGAACATGACTTATCACTTGATATAGACCTCAATCACCTGGCTCAGGTAGTTTGTCAGTTTTCTCCACTGTAAAGTTTCTCTTTCTTCCCCCTCTCTGCACTGTCATCTTTGGAAGGAAGTCTTATACAAGGTCCACACTAACAGAGTGGGGAGTTATACACCATCTCCTTGAGGGTAGAGTATCTAGATAAATTATGTGGAATTCTGCACAGGGCGTTTTGACTTTCTAATTATGTCTACCAAATTTTGAAACATTAAAAAATAAATCCACTCTTTGAATAGGGAAAATACACCCCCCCAAACACACACACACACTGAGATGAAAATGACTAATAGGGTCAGATAATATATGATTTCTCCCAGAAGAGCTCTGAAGGCCACTATGGTGGACTGGAAGGGACTCAAGGGTAACTTGATCCTGAATAAGGCACTTAAATTTCTCTTGCCTCGGCTTTCACATCTGTTAAATGGAGAAAATGGGGGCCATTGGAAGGATCCACTAGCTAGTATGGGTGAAAGAGTTCCATAAACTGTAAAGTACTATCAAGAGGTGATGTATTAAGGAAGAGCCCCGGGGAAGTGAGTTGGATTAAACAGCTTCAGGGCCTCCAGGATGGAGCTAGATTTCTTTCCTCCCCACCCACTGCTGAAATCATGGCATAGGAAGCCAGCCTTGGCATTGGACATCATAGACAGAGAAAGAAGCTACATCGATAGTCGTGGATCAGCATCGTGGCAAAATGCCTCCCTGGGAGTTGGCCTGTGACCTTGGACAAGTTACTTACACTTTCTGAGCCTCACAGGTGTCACTTGCAGAATAGAGGTAAGAGTAACATGTTCACCATAGGGCTGTTATAAGAATTGAATGAGATGACGCAGCACTTGGCATCATACCTGGCTCTATCTATCTGTATCTATATCTATATATTTTGAGATAAGGTCTTGTTCTGCTGCTCATGCTGGAGTGCAAGGTTGTGATCATAGCTCACTGCAGGCTTGAACTCCTGAACTCAAAGGATCCTCCCGCCTCAGCCTCCCAAGTAGCTGGGACTATAAGTGTGTGCCACCACACCTGGAAAACTTTTTAATTTTTTTGTGGAGATAAAGTCTCACTATGTTGCCAAGGCTGGTCTCAAACTCCTGGGCTCAAGCGATCCTCCTACCTCAGCCTCCCAAAGTGCTGGGATTATAGTTGTGAGCCACCACGCCTGGCCCATTTTCTTTTCTTTCTTTCTTTCTTTTCTTTTTTTTTGAGATGGAGTCTCATCTCTGTCACCCAGGCTGGAGTGCAGTGGCTTGATCTCAGCTCACTGCAACCTCCGCCTCCCAGGTAGCTGGGATTACAGGCATGGGCCATCACACCTGGCTACTTTTTGTATTTGTAGTAGAGATGGGGTTTCACCATGTTGGCCAGGCTGGTCTTGAACTCCTGACCTTAGGTGATCCACCCGCCTCAGCCTCCCAAAGTGCTGGGATTACAGGCATGAGCCACCGTGCCCAGCCTCTGTTTTCTTATTTAATCTGCACAGCCTTCCTATTTTGCAGTTGAGGAAATTGAGGCTATAAAGTTTAGGCAACTTGCCCAGTGTCACCAGTTGGTAAGTGGCAAAGCAGTGCTTGGAGCTCAAGTCTGTGAGATTCCAAAGCCTGTGCTCATTCCACTGTAGCACATGGCATCTGCTTGCAGCCAGGGAGGATTAAACTTTGAGCCTCTGATTCTTTGAGCCTCTCCCTCCACCTCCAACCTGCTCAGGGGCGACTACTGTACCTTCAAGGCCAGGGAACTAGCCCTCTGTGGTTCCCTAGGCCCCTCTGTCCTGGCCGTGGTGGATCTGGTGGAACCCACATTAATGCCTGGATTCCAGGTTGGAGCATGTTTTCCAGCAGAGGGAGCCTCTCCGCCTTGGAGAAGACCCACCCCTCCAATCCCTGGCCATCTCCAGGACAGCTAGAGTCCCCGGACTTCACTCTAGCAACTCCCCCTCCCATGCCAAGCCATTTCTCTCTAATCCTCTAATAGATCCTGACAATAGCCTTCCCTCCCCCTCCCAGAACCCTTTCAGGCTGATCAGAGGGAGAGAAGCCTTGAGGCCTGGAGTTGCTGTGGCCTGTGCCTCCCAAAGTCAACCTCTCCTCTAATATCCCTGCCTCCCCCTCCCTCATCACAGCTCCTGAGGCTTCCGAACTCAGTCCCTGTCAGCAGAGGCCAAGAAATCCATAGTGAGGCCCCTGGCTGTGCAGAATGCAGGCACGGCAAAGCCTTTGGAGTCAGACAGACCTGGGTTTCAGTCCTGGCTCTGCCTCTCCCAACCTGAGTCACCTCATGTGTAACATCAAATGATGAGACCACAGTTGCTGCCACCCAGGGCTGTCTGTAGCCCAAGCAGTGAGGGGTCTGAGAGGCATTGGGCACCGCCTGGCACATGGTCAGGGCATGGTGGGTCAACAGCAGCCTGGGATTGTACCTGAGCAGCAGTGAGTAAGGGAACAGCCCAGGGTGCAGCTCCATGGAGGAGGCTGGCGGATGTGCCCTTGAGGCCCCATGGCCTCCCCTGTGATTCTAGGAAACTATTCTGGTGGCCCAGGAAATGAAAACACACATCTCTGCATCCCCCACCCTAGGCCCACTCCCAGCCCACCTCATCACCACAGTGCTGGCGGCTGGAGGAGCTGCTCCCGGAGTGTACACATGTACACCCTCCACCTGGAAGGCAGAGGGCTCCTATACCTGGGACTGCAGAGTTGGCTGTCCTGACACACACTGGGATGTCAGCCAGGCTTGTGTGGACTCCTGGGGAAGCCTACTCACTCCCATGTGGGCAGGGACCATGTCTGTGTCCCTAGCCCCTGGCTCAGCATGGAGCCCATCCCAGGCTCAAAACATGTGCATAGGGAAGAACCTTGTTCAGGCTCCTCTAAGGTCCTGGATGCTCAGGGGGTCCTTTATCATCTCCCTCCTTCTCTCAGGGGCCGCTCTTATCCATGGACTGGCAGTGGGCATTCCAGGGCATGCCCCAGGAAACCCCTTGCCAGGAAAAGGCAAGGGAGTACATATATGTAGGGAGGACAGAGGACAGATGGGGACTCACTGGTCTGTGTCCTCTTTTCTCCATACTGGGGAACCTGGACAGGATGCCCCCTCTCCAGCAGTCACACTTTCCAAGTGGTTGGGACCACACATGCGTCTTCCACCACATCAACCACCAGGCCAGCCACACCCTTACCCTGGCCCGTCTGGACCTTCCACCTATCAGATCTCAGCTGGTCACACCGAGAGAGACCTAATTGGCCACAGCTCACACAGAAGTTTACATCTGCTCTCCTCTCTCCTTTCCCACAGGGAGACCTTTTCATCCCTAAGGAAAATACCCAGATCTGAAGGAGAGGGCTTGAGGACAAGGTTTAGGCCCTCCTCAACACCCCAGCTCCTGCCAACTTCTACTCCAGATGGTTAGAGAGACACATGCAGACAAGCCATCAGCAACGGGCTTAGAGGCACAGACATCTACACAGGCCCATTGGCCCACAAACACCCAGTTGCACGTAACGAGGCTTCACATGCAGGCACACATATACACACTTGTTCACACAGGTGCACAAACACTCACTGACCAGGAAAAAATAAAAACAGGGCCCCCTTTTCCCTAGATTCCTGACCCATGCCCTGCTCTGCCCCCTCTGCCCCACAACACCGCATCCATTGCCCCAGCCATCCAGCTCCAAAAATTGCCTGTGTGACTGGTTGGAGTTTCATGGTCCATCTATCTGAGCAGGAATTGGGGTGCTAGGGGGGCCCAGGCCCTGCCTTTAAGTCCTCCCTTCAGAGCTTGGTGTCCTCCTTAACTGTGAAAGGCCATGATCCCTCCAAGGGAGAGGAGAGCGGTGAGCAGGTCTAAACCTCACTCCTTATTTGTTCCTGTTTACTCCAGACCCACCTTGGATACCCCGACCCCTATTTCCTACATCCATGCCAGTGCCCTGCTTTTGGGAGAGAAGGGGCCGAGGCCTGTGGATTTGGGGGTCCTGGAAATAAGCATTCACCTGAGGGCCCTCAGTCCCAGGCCTTCTGGTCCTGAGAAGGGCAGAGCCTGGGCACGGATGCTGGAGGGGTGGGAACGGGGCAGAATTTATGGCATTTCCCCTCCAGCTGGAAACAAAGGCAGATTCCTGTGTCCAGCATGAGCAATCCGGTCCCACCCACCAGAGTGGCTGGAGCTGAAGGAAATCCCGCTGGCTCTGACCTCTCCCAGACGTGCAGCCCCCCTTCCAAACATTCTCTCTCAGCCGGGGCCATTACCTACTCTCAGATACTGGGGACCTTTTCTGGTCCACACTGGGGATGGTCACCTTAATGCCTCAAACTCTCTCCCCATGCAGTAAGGGTTCTCTCAACACCACCCAAGAGCCTGCCAGTCTCCCACCCCTTGCCAGTCAACTCTGCCCTTCCTCATCCAAGCAAACTCAGACCTTGCTGTTCATTGGAATGGGGAAGTCTTGATGTCTCCAGGACCTCCTGTGCCATCTGGAATGCTCAGCACAGCCGTCAGAGCATCTCCACCTTCAGGAGTTCCAGCTGAACACCCCCCATAACAAGATGGTTCATCTTAGGTGATTGACATGTCTTCCCTCATTGCAGCTCAGGGAAGAGCAGGGTGCCGCTATCCTCAATCAGTACAGTCAAGAGATACTTTCTAATACCATAAATAGGAACTAGAGGTTGGGCTATATTACTTAAATTTATACAATAATAATATAATGATCAATAATTAGAGGGAGAGGAGGCCAAGGTGGGAGGATCACTTAAGCCCAGGAGTTCAAGACCAGCTGGGCAACATAGCAAGACCTCATCTCCACAGATAATTAAAAAATTAGCTGGGCATGGTGCTGCATGCCTGTAGTCCCAGCTACTTGGGAGGCTGAGGCGGGAGGATCACTTGAGCCAGGGAGTTTGAGGCTGCAGTGAGCCATGACCTCGCCACTGCACTCCATCCTGGGTGACAGAGTACAGAGTGAGACCCTTTCTCAAAAAAAAAAAAAAAAGTTAGAGAGAGACAACCTAAATGGCCTAAATCCTGAAACTTTAAAATCTAGAGATAGCAGTGTACACATATTACTGAGGGTTTGTTGAAGTAAATGTCAGAAAAACTAGTATTTGGAACTTTGAGACAAGGGTTGGCCCTAGCAATGTGGTCTGGGGATGGGTACGGTTGCTTCTCATTATAAACTCTTCTGCAAAGTTGTATTTATTTTACCCTGAACTTATTTGGGATTCTTTTAATTTTTTTTCAAAACAGCTGCCTCCTCCTTTGCAGCCTCTTCAGGGGCTATATTCATCTGTATCATAACCTCTTATGCAGCCAGTAGTAGAAAAGGCAATATGTATTATTCGTCTTTGAGCAGACAAGGAAATAGAGGCTCCTCCACTGTGTATGGCCAAGCCTCAGGTCTCCTGACTCCTGGTTCAGTGCCCCCCCTCCTATCCCACACCTCTGCCCCTCCTTCCACACAAACCAGTGTCCCTGTGGGTTTTAAAGCCGGCTGGTTAAGGGCTTTTGCACATAGTTTGCTTAGTTTGAGAATGTGGTAGAGAAGGAATTATCAACTCTTTCCTACAGGAATGAAAACTGAGGCTCACACACAGGTTTTCCAACTCCAAGTCTGAGCTCTTTCCACTAACTCTCCTCTTCCTCAGTGCTGAGGCCAATTTGGAGGGTGACAGTTACAGCCTATGGGAAGCCTGCAGGGAGGGGCAATGCACAGCTCACTGCACTGCCAGGCAGGCAGCGCTAAAACAGCTTCTCCACAGAGACCAGGCTTCAGGCCCACCCACCTCCATGCCATCATGTGGACACCGTCCAACCTTAAGACTCTGCTGCCCTGACGTGGCATCCTTTCCTCAAGAGGTTCCATCCTGAGAAGAGTCATCCTGAGGGCGGGGGGTGGGCGGGGAGTGGACGAGACCATCTGGAGGAGATCTGGAAGAGCTGGAGAGGAAGAGGAAGATGACTTGGCGGCTCAAAGTCTGGGAATCTACCAGCCTCTTCCTGAGTCTCGGGGCAGAACTCTGGCTACCCCGCATCCTCCCCAAACCTAGGCACCAGCCAAACTGTCTTTTTTACCTGAGTTCTAGTGACCAGTTCTGGGACCGGGTAGTATTCCCGAATCTTAGAGCCAAAAGAGAGCATATAAGGCAGGCAAGGACCTTCAGGATTGTCTGGTCGAAACCTCTCAGTGTACAGAGGAGGAAACTGAGGCCCAGATAAATGATTCGGGCCTGGAACCCAGGTCCCACGTCCCACAGTTTATGCTCTTTCAGGACACCATCATGCTTTCTGCCCTGAGCTAAAGAAGACCTAGAGAAGTCATTTCTTCTCCCTTTTCCTCCAGGCAAAACCCAGACTCCATTTGCCCACAAAACTGGTCACTCTCCTATGTGTTGAAGAGATGGATAAATGGAATTTACAGACATCTGTCCCACTTCTCCCCTAATGGAGACCCACAGTTCTTCCTCCTTGGGTACCCTGTTCTACTGTTTTCATGTTTCTTGTGTTTAAAAAATCCCTAGGTTGGCTGGGAGCAGTGGCTCACGCCTGTAATCCCAGCACTTTGGGAGGCCGAGGTGGGAGGATCACTTGAGGTCAGGAGTTCGAGACCAACTCCTGACCATGGCCAACATGGTGAAACCCCGTCTCTACTAAAAACACACAAAACATTAGCCGGGCCGTGGTGGCTCATGCCTGTAATCCCAGCTACTTAGGAGGCTGAGGCAGGAAAATTGCTTGAACTTGGGAGGCGGAGGTTGCATTGAGCTGTGATAGTGCCACTGCACTCCAGCCTCCAGCCTGGGCAACAGAGCAAGACTCTGTCTCAAAAAACAAAAAACAAACAAAACAAACAAAGAAACAAAAAATCCCTAGGTTGTCTCATATAATTCTCCCACCCTGCAATTTCAATGGAGCAAAGCCCATCTCATGCCCTGCTAGTTTTCCTCCCTTGCTGTTTCTCCTTACCCTCCCTGGTGCAGAACCAGCTGTATAATTCGTGAGGCCCATTGCTGAATGAAAATGCTGAGCCCTTTGTTCAAACATCATTAAGAATATTAAGAGGCGGCTCAGCACGCAGGCGCAGGGCCAGGCGCCTCCCGCGGCCAGGGGCGGGCAGCCGCAGAGCAGCACGCCCGGCCTTGGCTCCGGTAGCAGCAAGTTTGAACCCCGCTCCCGCTCCGCTTCAGTTCTCGCTCCTCGGCCCTTGGGCCTCCAAACACCATTTCCTGGCAGTTCGTTGCACATTGCGCTCTCCCCGCCACCAGGATGCCAGTGACCAAGAAGGATCTGGCGGAGGACGCGCCGTGGAAGAAGATCCAGCAGAACACGTTCACAAGCTGGTGCCACGAGCACCTCAAGTGCGTGAACAAACGGCATTGGCGCTGACCTGAGCGATGGGCTGCGGCCCATTGCGCTGCTCGAGGTGCTCAGCCAGAAGCACATGTACCTCAAGTACCATCAGCGGCCCACCTTTCGCCAGATGCAGCTCAAGAACGTGTCCGTGGCGCTCGAGTTCCTGGACCGTGACAGCATCAAGCTCGTGTCCATCGATAGCAAAGGCACTGTGGATGGCAACCTGAAGCTCATCTTGGGTCTGGTGTGGACGCTGATCCTCCGCTACTCCATCTCCACGCCCGTGTGTGAGGATGAAGGGGATGATGATGCCAAGAAGCAGATGCGGAAGCAGAGGCTGCTGGGGTGGATTCTGAACAAGGTCCCCTACTTGCCCATCACCAACTTTAGCCAGAACTGGCAAGACAGCAAAGCCCTGAGAGCCCTGGTAGACAGCTGTGCTCCAGGTCTGTGCCCAGGCTGGGAATCCTGGCACCCACAGAAACCTGTGGATAACGCAGGAGAAGCCATGCAGCAGGCAGATGATGGCTGGGTGTCCCACAGGTCACCACTCCTGAAGAAACCATTCACCCGGATGTGGACGAACACTCAGTTATGACTTACCTATCCCAGTTCCCCAAAGCCAAGCTCAAGCCAGGGGCGCCTCTCAAACCCAAACTCAACCCGAAGAAAGCCAGGGCCTATGGCAGAGAATTGGAGCCAAAGAAGCCGACGACCTGAAAATGCCAGTGGGCACAAACATAGAAAGTGCCAACAAAAGCTGCCCTGTCCAGCCAGAAGACCAGGAAAGAGCAGCCCAGTGAGGCAGAAAACTTTTAAACAATCACTGCTCTGCTCCAGCTCCACACCACAGAAAAAACTGTGCAGTCCCGCACTTACACCCGCAAAGGTGAAAGGGGAGCCTAGACTTTGACCACAGTCTAGCAATAAGGAAGCCACTCCCCGGGAAGGTGTCAGTAGAGGCCGTGGAGGAGCAGTAATGAGGCACTCCTACTCCCTCCAGCGGAACTCCCACCCCCACATGCCAGTAATGAGCATCAGTGGAGGTTGAATGGAGAACCTAGACTTCTTCCCCCACTGTTAGTAACGAGATGTGTACCCTCTCCTCCCCTGCCAGAACGGTATCATAAAACGCCAGCTACAACAGAACATTTACAGAAGACTCAGAGTTTCATTACATGATACCTCAAATATCCAGTTTCAAAAAAAAAAAAAATCACTTGTCATACCAAGAACCAGAAAGATCTCAAACTGAATGAAAAACACAGTTGATGCCAACGCGGAGATGATAGAGATGTTAGAATCGTATGACAAAAATTTTAAAGTGGCCGTTAAAAAAAGGCTTCAGTAGCCGGGCATGGTGGCTCATGCTTGTGATCCCAGCACTTTGGGAGGTTGAGGCGAGTGGATCGCCTGAGGTCAGGAGTTTGAGGCCAGCCTGGCCGACATGATGAAACCCCGTCTCTAGTGAAAAATGCAAAAAATTAGCCAGGCGTAGCTGGGTGCCTGTAATCCTGGCTGCTTGGGAGGCTGAGGCAGAAGAATTGCTTGAACCCAGAAGGCGGAGGTTGCAGTGGGCCAAGGTCAGGCCATTGCACTCCAGCCTGGGCAGGAAGAGTGAGACTCCATCTCAAAAAAAAAAAAAAAAAAAAAAAAAAAAGTCTTCAGTAAGTAATTAAGAACAATCATGAAACAAATGAAAAAAATAAAAAAATCTCAACAAAGAAATAGAATGTCCCAGCAAAATAATAATAAAAATTTAGGAGATACAAAGAACCAAATGGACATTTTAGAACTGGAAATTGCAGTAACTGAAATAAAAACTCATTGGATGAGCGCAATAACAGGGTGGAAGGACAGACAAAATAATCCTTGAACTGGACAAAAACTGGTTGTTTTGTTTTCAGATACAGTTTTGCTCTTGTCGCCCAGGCTGGAGTGCAATGGCGTGATCTCGGCTCACCGCGGCCTCTGCCTCTTGGGTTGGGGTGATTCTCCTGCCTCAGCCTCCCTAGTAGCTGGGCTTGCCGGTGCCCGCCACCACGCCCAGCCATTTTTTGTGTTTTTGGTAGAGATGGGGTTTCACCCTGTTGGCCTGGCTGGTCTCAGGCTCCTGACCTTAGGTGATCTGCCCACCTCAGCCTCCCAAAGTGCTGGGATTACAGGCACGAGCCACCGCGCCCGGCCTCTATAAGTTTTTTTCTATGTTTAAAACTTTTAATTTCATTTTTGTACTTAATTTTTTTTTAAATTAAACACACACATTAGCCTAGGCTTACACAGGGTCAGGATCATCATTATCACTGTCTTCCACCTCCACATCCTGTCCCACTGGTAGGTCTTCAGGGGCAGTAATGTGTGGAACTGCTGTCTCCTGTAATAACAATGCCTTCTGGAATACTTCCTGAAGGACTTGCTTGAGGCTGCTTAAAGTTAACTTTTTTTAAAAATAGAAGATGCACACTCTAAAATATAATAATAAAAAGTATAGGATATTAAATACATAAACCAGTAGCATTGTCATTTTCATCAAGTATTGTTTATTGAACATAGTTGTACGTGCTGTATACGTTTCTATGGCTAGCAGCGCAGTGGGTTTGTTTATACCAGCATCAGCACAAACACATGAGTAATGTGATGCGTTACTACGACGTCAGTAGGCAACAGGAATTTTTTGGCTCCATTTATAATCTTATGCGACCATCATTGTATGTGTGGAATATTTTTGACTGAAACTTCATTATGCAGCAAATTACTATATTAGCAAATAAAATTGAGCTATATATAGTGAAGAAGTACACATTATAACCAAGTGGGTTTATTCCAGGGATGTAAGGCCTGGTTCACTATTAGAAAATCAGTCAACATAGGCTGGGCACGGTGGCTCACGCCTGTAATCCCAGCACTTTGGGAGGCCGAGGCGGGTGGATCACCTGAGGTCGGGAGTTCAAGACCAGACTGACCAACATGGAGAAACCCCTTCTCTACTAAAAATACAAAATTAGCCAGGTGTGGTGACAGGCACCTGTAATCCTAGCTACTAGGGAGGCTGAGGCAGGAGAATCGCTTGAACCCAGGAGGCAGATATTGCAGTGAGCCGAGATCACACCATTGTACTCCAGCCTGGGCAACAAGAGCAAAACTCCGTTTCAAAAAAAAAAAAAAAGAAAAAGAAAGAAGAGAAAATCAGTCAACATAATCTACCATATTAACAGACTAACAAAGAGAAATTACACAATTCGTATCAGTGGCTGCAGAAAAGGCATTTGACAAAATTCAATAGCCATCCATGATAAGAATACACACACACAAAAAAAAGAGGAATGGGGGAACTTTCTCAATCTGATATAGAGTGGCTACTACAAGAAACTTACGGCTAACATTATGATTAATAGATCGAGTGTGTTCTCCTAAGAGAAACAAGGCAAGGATGGCTGTTCTGTTTTGACCACTCTTATTCAACATAATGCTAGAAGTTTTAGCCAGTGCAGTCAGGTAAGAAAAGGAAATAAAAGATATGCATATTGGAAGGTAAGAAATAATACTGTCTCTATTTGCAGATGCAGATGACTGTCGATGTAGAAAATCCCAAAGAATCCATGAGGGGTAGAAAACCCAAATACCTCACCCCCTTGAATAAGTGAGTTCGGCAAGGTCACAGTATACAAGATCAATATGTAAAAATTGATTATATTTCTATATAATTTAATGAACAAATGGACACAAAAATTAAAAATAGCATATCCTGTTTATAATTGCTTTTAAAAAGTGTAAATGTAACAAAACACATAAAGGAGTTAAATGCTGAAAACTACAAGAACACTGATAAATAAAAGAGACCTAAATAAATGGAAAAAAATATATCATTAAGAATTTTAAGATGGCAATGACAGCGCATTAAACCAAGCATGGGGCCCTGTGCATCTGCACAGGTCACACTCCCATGAAGCCAGCCCCGCACTAGTATCAAGAGTGATGTTTGAGTCTGGGTGGGGTGGCTTATGCCTGTAATCTCAGCACTTTGGGAGGCTGAGTGGGTGGATCAGCTGAGGTCAGGAGTTCGAGACCAGCCTGTACAACATGGTGAAACCCTGTCTCTACTAAAAATACAAACATTAGCCGGGCGTGGAGGCGCGCATCTGTAATCCCAGCTACTTGGGAGACTGAGGCAGGAGAATCGCTTGAACCTGGGAGGCAGACCTGAGATCACGCAACTGCACTCCAGCCTGGGCGACACTGCGAGACTCCATCTCAAAAAAAAAAGAATGATGCTTGAACTTAATACTCATAGCTGGTCCTGAAAGGTGAAGGTGTCCATTGCCCTGCCTTCCTGACAGACTCCATGTCACCCACCTTCCACAGATGAGAATCTGCTTGAGGTTTCACCCCACACAGAATCTCCAGGCCTCTGCTTCCTGCAGTGTTGGGAAATCCTTCTGAGTATCTAAATCTAAATCTTTGTCCTTTGGGCCTGTTTCCTCTTGTTCTGTCCTCACTGAATATGGGGAACAGCTGGTCCCTCTGAGTAATTAATTCTTGTAGACTTGGACACAGTCTGTAATTCCTTTTCCCTTTTCTCATTGGGATGACTCTCCAGGGCTTTCTCCAACTCTGGATCTCCAACTCTGACACCTCCCCCAGGTTCTCTGTGTGCTTTGGAAGGCATGGGGTTCACAAGAGCCCCAAAGAGCACCAGTCAGGGGCCAGAGGGCTCAGTGCTCTGGGGAGATGGGGAAGATTCCAGCACTGATGAACAGACTCCAGCCCCCCCGGGTCCTCTCTTCCAGCTCCCAAAATGTACTCTATTTTTATCTGTTTCACGAACTCTGGTCCAGATAGTCTTCCATCCCCCACTGACTGTCAGAAGTGACTCTCAGCTTTTGTCCATCTCGAAGTTTCTGTGCTCAGTGTGCCTCTCGGACTAAAGGCTTCCTTTGGGAAGCCCCCACTCTCGCTTCTCAGGACAGAGATCCAGGGGTTGGGGGAGGAAAAGGTTGACCAGAAGCCATAGCGGAGCAGGGAGAGAGAGTGTGAAAGACAGACCCGCGGCCAGGCTCCCAGTTCTCCAGCTCGTAGAGAGCCCAAGTGGCCGCTATAATCTGAAAGAGCAGATATCGTAATCCCATAGTACTTCCTATTGGCTGCAGGACACAGTTCTGTCCTGACACTGAAATTTGGGTGTGTCAGGGTTCTGGGAATTCACAACGCTCACAACTTGTGAAGCAGCTGTGGGGTGGGGGATGGGGAGGGTTTCAGTAGAGGAAGTGAGGTCAGTCAATAATTGATGCCTGTCTGAGCTTTTAGCCATTATCTCCCCCAGCCTCTATTCCTGTCAAAAGGTGGGGCGGGGCAGGAGGAGGGGTCCCTGGCTCATCTTGTAGAATCCCCATATTAGAGTAAGACACCTTAGAGGTCTACTCCTGCTTCTAATACCCACGTCTTTCCAAGTGTCTCTGAGGCCACCCCCTCCCCAGCCTTTTCATTTATTCATTTAATTAACGAACGCCTTCATTGAGGGCCTCCTCTGAGTCAGGCTCAGCCAGCCAGCATCTTTACTATGAGCTGAGATAAGCATCATTTCCTTCTATTCTCACAACCACCCTATGAGGCTGGCACGGTTTACTATGCCTATTTAGCAGATGGGGGACTGAAGCATGGAGAGGTGTCACTAGCCTACGGTAACACAACCAGCCTGCATTCCTAGTAGGTAGTTTGACTTCAGAGTCTCTGTGGATAACCTGGAGGCTAGGACTAAGACCAGAGTCCTGCAGGTACTTAGATGGTTGGAGCAAAGCAGGGCAGTGAGGTCAGTGCTCCCAGCCTGTGCAGGAGCATCAGGAAGAGTCTGTGTCCCCCTCCCCTGCCGGTATGAAGCCATTCTGCTTCCCTCCCCAGCTGCCTTGTGTCAGCAGAGTTCCAGGGAGGCTCCATTCCCCACCTCTATCTAAAGCTCCATTTGCTGGGGTGGGGGCCCTGCCTGGAAGGGGAAGGTCCAAGGCTGCTCCCAGCGTGTCCCTCCATCCTCACCGTCCCTGGCGGGGCGGGGGTGTCTTTGTCACCCAGCTGCACAACGGCCAGGAAGGGCTCAAACCATCCTCAGGGCTAACCCAAGGCTGTCCTCTGGGCCTGTATACCCCCGTGCTGAGTGCGGATCGGGAGAGGCTGCTGAAGAGAGGAGGGGACAAATGGGGGATGAAGGGGCCCGAGGGAGGGGACTGAAGGATTTGGGCCAAGTCGGGAGTTCCCGAGGGCGGAGCCAAAACGTATCTGGATTTTGCTAGCCCCAGACTCTGCCCTCATTGCTCCAAGCCTCCTAGACCGAGGACCCCCGGGCTGAGGGTGGGGTAAGGATAGGTAGTGTCCCTCCCCGTCCCACCCCCGCCTGTCC
The DNA here is from genome assembly GCF_029289425.2 of Pan paniscus. NCBI lineage: Eukaryota > Metazoa > Chordata > Mammalia > Primates > Hominidae > Pan > Pan paniscus. The sequence continues at coordinate 42,288,687 of NC_073259.2, read as the reverse complement.
CTTCCTCGGTGGCCCCTTCCCGGCGCCCCGATTCCAGGCGGCCCCTCAGCTGCTGCCAGCCGATCCCCCTCTACCGCCACCCACTACTCCGGCCGCCAGACGTTGCCTACAGTCTCGGCTCTGTCTCCCACGGCTGTGGGTCCGGACCCCACGGGACCCCTATGGGACCCCCACAGGACCCCCACGGCCTGAGTCCAAGGCCCGCCCCCTCGGGGAGGCGGATGTGGGAGGCCCGGCCCGGGTGCGGGCCAGCGATCCGGGAGCTGCGGGCGGCTGGGAGGGGAGGCCGCCCTGAGGGGCTGGGAGCGGCGCGGGGGTGGGTCCCGGTCCTGCAGCCCCAGCGAGGGGCGAGCGGCGGCCAGTTGGCGAGCTGGGCAATAAGGAAACGGTTTATTAGGAGGGAGTGGTGGAGCTGGGCCAGGCAGGAAGACGCTGGAATAAGAAACATTTTTGCTCCAGCCCCCATCCCAGTCCCGGGAGGCTGCCGCGCCAGCTGCGCCGAGCGAGCCCCTCCCCGGCTCCAGCCCGGTCCGGGGCCGCGCCCGGACCCCAGCCCGCCGTCCAGCGCTCGCGGTGCAACTGCAGCCGCGCGGTGGAGGGGAGGTGGCCCCGGTCCGCCGAAGGCTCGCGCCCCGCCACCCGCAGAGCGGGCCCAGAGGTGAGTCGAGGTCCGCGGACGGGACCGGGTGGCGGGCGGCCTGACCCCCGCTTCAGTGGGCCCTTCCTTCGGGCGGACCCCAGAGTCACCGCAGAGTGGTCGCGGTAGGCTCAGTCCCAGCTCATTAGAAAGGCAAGCTGCCCCTGGCTGACCGCGCACAGCTCCCACGATCCTACCTGAGACTTGGAGGGAACTGGACAAGACTGGACTGGAAATCAGAAACTTGGTTCTAGTCGGGTGACCTGGGGTCAGTGACTTCACTTCTCTGTTCTACCCTCTTCATAAAATGGGCAGTGGGATTCTTGTCTTGCTCTACTCACATAGAAGGGATCACAGGTCCTCCAGGCCGCTGGGTGGACCTGGAGTGAATGCCTGCTTCCACAGCTGTTGAGCCTCCCAGCAGAGCTCACCTTTCCCAGGTCAGTCCTTCCAGCTGTTGCTTGAGGAATGTGACACTATCACTCCAACCTAGGAGTCTCACCCTAGCCGCGCATGGTCAGTCACCTCCTTGCCACGACCTTCCTTCAGGATCCAGGCCAAAGGGGATCCCCGTCTTCCCCCAGGCTGGGACCCCAGATTTTCCATGGAGGCCAGTGCTGTGAAACCCATGGCTGGGCTGGCTGCCCCAGCTCCTCTTTCCTTCTCCAAGGACAGGGGCATAATGGACAGTTGCTCTCACCCTCTCTATGTATGGCCAGCTTCTGGCTGAGTCAGGGTCTGTCCTAATACCTGTCCTCTCACCTGTCCCCCCATTTCATTGGTTTGTTAGAAATAGCTACCATTGATTGAGTACTAACTATGTAGACACTTAGATATATATTTTTTTTCTCATGTAATCCTGGCCGCAAGCTAGTGGAAGAGGGGTTACTATCCCCTTCCTACAGAAAAGGAAACAGACATGAATATGGGACTTGTCCAAAACTCCTTGGATGGTGGGGTGAATGGCATGGTTGGGGTCTTAATAACATTTAAGTGCTTACTGTGTACTACTTATACTCTGCTAAATAATTGTACTACATTTTACCTATGAGATAACACTATTATTATTCCCACTTTACATATGATGGGAAGCCTAAGCCTCAGAAAGTTTAAGTAACGTCTCAAATTTCATACCTCTAAGTGGCAAAGGCAGGATTTGAACCCAGGTCTCCATGCTCCAGAGCCCACACCCTAACCTCTGTGCTACACTGTGCTGCCTCCATGGTCTGCCTGAGACCTGAAAATCCAGGCATCACCTGGATGTTCCACTGCATCACCCCGCTGTGAAGGGCTAATAAATCACATGGATGAATCGTAAGGGCAACCCAATATGAACAGCTGGGTCTGGTCCTCTGCTGTTGGGGTAAGGCCTACTGAAGTGCAGAGTGAGTCCAGAAGGTTGTGCTTGATATGGCGCTTCTCCAGCCCTGTGAAGATCACTGCTGTGCTGAGCCACTGCCGTTGATGGGAGTAGGTTTTATCAATCCTTCAGGTGTGCTAGGGAGAAAAACATTGATAAGCACCTTTCGGGCATACCACGACTCTGGCTCTCCCCACCTGAGGCTCAGACTTTGACTAAGCCTATGGCAAACAGATGATTTCTGGGCAGCAACACCACCTTTGTTGCCTGGGTCAACATAGTGAGACCCTATCTCTACTAAAAATAAAACTGGGCATGGTGCTGCACCCCTGTAGTCCCTTGGGACTTGGGAGGCTGAGGTGGGAGGATCACTTGAGCCCAGGAGTTCAAGGCTACAGTGAGCTATGATTGCACCACTGCACTCCAGCCTGGGCGACTGAGCAAGACCCTGTCTCAAAAAAAATTAAAAACAAACAAAAACGCTGTCTTCATTTAAACAAATCTGAGTAGGGCACCCGTTAATAACAACAGTAGTGGGCAATTTGTACACGTCCACCGAGACCCATGTCTTTTTCTTCCTTTGAGGGACTCATCTAACCCCAAACAACTGGAGGAATAACAATGACCAAGGAAGGATTTATTATCAGCAATTTAAGTTTATTAAGACATGCTCAGTGACTATGGACAAGAAACTGAACATCTCTGAGCCTCACTTTCCCCCGTTGGACTGTTGTGATGATTAAATCAGATAAACCATTCAAGTTCAGTACTTAGCACATAATTAGTACTCAGAGAAGGTTAACTGTTATTATTAAGTATTTCATAGTGTTTAGCTAACGTTTGAAATTAGTTTAACGTCTGTAATTTCTGGCCAACAATAGTGATGCTTCTGTCAGCAGGAGATCTTTCACAAAGTTTTGCTTAGAAGTGAAAGGATCCTGCCAGGCCCCAGGAGTCTGTCTGTGCTACAGTCAGATTTCAGGGTAAATCGTACAGAGTCAGCTCTGAGTTTGGGCTGGTCAGGACTCAGCATCCTCCTGTACTTGATCTCACACTGGGTCCAGTTAAAAATTGGACAGTCCCAATTTTACTCCATCACATTCCCAGGATTAGACCATAGATGGGTTCTGCAGATGCAGACAGCCTCGCTCCACAGTGTCACCACGTCCCAGCTTTGGTGTTTACCCTTGGCTGTCCCTTCTGTAGTAGATGGGGAGGATCCTGGGTGGGAGTGAGTGTCCCCTCCCTCTGCATCCCACTCCCACTCACCCAGCAGGGCCCTGTACAGCAAAATGAAAGCAGAGGAACCAGACTTAGCGTTGTGCCCACACAAACTGATCAGAACTCCCTGGGGAACTTTTAAAAAATGCATGTTTCTTGCTGATTCCAGGACTGAATCAGAGTCTGGAGTGAGGATGAAACCAGTGAATATGCTTTTCTCAGTGAGCACTTCAGGTGATTCTGATGCGTGATAAAGTAGAAGGAGGGTGGACTGGGGCACGGCCAGAGAAGTAGAGGTACGGACAGAGGATCCCAGAGGAATGCCGGATTTTAGCCTTATTGTTAGCCACTTTTTTCTTTCCACCTCAAACCCTCTCCTTTGCAGCTTTCTGGGCTAGCAAAGGCTGCCAAGGATGGCTTCCTGCTAGTACCCCAGTGGGCAGATTCAGCTCCTCTAGGGTGCTCTCTCCATCCCATCCCACCGTCAGTCCTGCCGCACAGTGCTAGCCAGAGTCCTCACTGGCTGCGGGAGGGGCAAGAGGCAGGAGGTCAGGCAGAGGCTGGGGACACAGCTGCAGCAGCCCAGGGCTCTGTTTCCTCCCCCAGCCTGGGCCTCTGGGGCAGAGGAAGCCCAGGCAGGAAGGCCAGGCCTGCCACCAGCCAGAGAGGCCTATGAAGCCCCCCTACCCCACCCCTAGCCATACTGCCCTCAGAGCCTCAGCATCTTGGGTCTTCATTTGGCACCATTCTTAGACTATGGGCTTTCTGAAGCCTCTGTGGCCATGTGCCCAGCCCTGTCAGGCTCACCATGTCATGCCAAAGGACAGTCTCCCTGCCTTGTGCCCTGCCTGAGGATCCAGTCCCCAGACACACACCTGCACATGCTCCACCATTCAGAAAGTCCTGTTGCTGTCTGACCAGGGTCCTTCTTGCTGCAGCTTTAGCCAATATCTTCTGGTTCTAAACCTGTGAGAAGTGAAGACTGGGTGGCTTCAGAAGCACTAGTTGGTGTGGGACCTGGATTGGGGACTATCATAGACCAGAATTACTCCCCCTAACACTCTCCAACAAACTTCTGGAAAAGTTCAACCCTAGTCAGCCATGGAAGGTCAAACATTCAGTGTCTAAGTGTGTTTCACTTCCCCTGCCACATCACTGGCCCTCCACCCACCCTTTCCTAGATGGCAAGGGGAAAGAAGGGGGCCAGGGAACGGCTCCGAGAGGGCAGCTTATACTCTGGTGAGCTTGCAGAGAGGTTTCTCTACACCTGGCATGACCCTGCCCCGTCCGAGCTTTGCGTGGTTGTTATAGCCCTGAGGGCTCAGACATGGGCTGCCACCACTGGATAGGGACAGAGCGAAGAGAGCACTTGATTAGGAGTCTGGAAACCTGGGATGTACGCCTGCTGGTGCCAGTGAGTCCTGTCTGACCCGGGACAAGTCTTCTTCCCTGTATGAGCCTTACTCCTCTCTTCTGTAAAACAAGGAGCTGGATTTTGTGATTCACAGGATGTCCACCTAGAATTCTGTCATGTGGGTGTCCCAGGCACAAGGAACTAAGGGTAGCAAGGAACTAAGGGCATATTTAAAAAGCCCCTCCAGGCCTTGTGGCTGCTGCAGCCCACCCTGAAAATATGCCCTTAGTTCCCTGCTGTGCGTGACTCCTGCCTGTTCTATCCAGACCCCAATCTAAACAATCTTGATTCCTGTTCCTGGCTTGGCAGGACCCTGAATGGCAGGAAGTGAAGACAGGAGCCTGTTTATGTTTGAGGCAGCCAGGGCTGGGGGGGGCACTGGGAAAGGGTAGGCAGGGGTGGAGGCTGTGAGGGAGTGGGAAAGAGACACAGAACAGAAGGGGAGCTGCTGGAGAGATGCTCCTTCTACCCCAATTGGGTGCTCCCTGCGGCTCTCCCAACCTGCCTGCAGTCTGAGCTCAGCAGCAGGGGTGCAGAGCTAGGGTTTCCCCAAGCTCTCAGTCACTTAAACATTGCTCTCCACCCTTCACCTCTAACAGGATGGTTTCCATGGGGAAGTGAACCAGGACTTCCCCTGCAGGCCCCGCCCCAAAGCCAGGCGGCAGGGAGTAGGGAGGCGGCCTCCCTGCCTCCCCTCCAAAAAAAACTCCGTGATTTCCTCTGGGCAGGAGGGAGCCACGGCCAGCGGCTGTCACACTTCATGGCTCTTACTCCACCTCTCTTGCTCCTCTCTGCAGGGACCATGACCTTGGGCTCCCCCAGGAAAGGCCTTCTGATGCTGCTGATGGCCTTGGTGACCCAGGGTGAGTACTGGGGGAGCAGTTAGGAAACAGGAACCTGGATACAGAAAGGGCTATCTGGGCCCAGATCAGCTCTGCCTGGGGCTGAACTTGAGAAGCTGGGGAGAATGTAGGAGCTTGACTGGAGAGTGGAGGACAGTGAGGCTCCATTAGACAGCCCCCAGCTACCCCAGCCCTCCTTTGCTCTCCTCTTGATCCAGACCTGCAGGCTGGAGCTCTGTCAGACTAGGGTGGAAGCCTATATGTGGGGTGGAGGGAGAGCAGGTGTTGGCAGGCCAAGCCTGGGAGAGCACTCAGGGCTGGGGCTGGGGGCCCAGCCCAGCCTAGAACTGGGAGGGGAGGACCTAGGAGCCAGGAGGGGACAAAAGCCTGCTTTTCAGAGTGTCAGCTGCTCTGAGGGGAGGGTTCTGAGGGAAGGATGACTGAGGATGAAAGTAAGAGACCAAAGCTTCAAGGTGTTTGTCTGAGGGGTCAGACGAGAGGGACAGTAGGACAGAAATGGGTGTCGGGCTCAGCCTGGGGGAGCTGGGACCACAGTGGCTGAGCTTCCGGTGTGTCTTCCAGGAGACCCTGTGAAGCCGTCTCGGGGCCCGCTGGTGACCTGCACGTGTGAGAGCCCACATTGCAAGGGGCCTACCTGCCGGGGGGCCTGGTGCACAGTAGTGCTGGTGCGGGAGGAGGGGAGGCACCCCCAGGAACATCGGGGCTGCGGGAACTTGCACAGGGAGCTCTGCAGGGGGCGCCCCACCGAGTTCGTCAACCACTACTGCTGCGACAGCCACCTCTGCAACCACAACGTGTCCCTGGTGCTGGAGGGTACGTCCAGCTGCCCTAGCACTCCCTCCCCATCTTCTTGGCCCCTGCCCTCCCTTCCCTCCTTTCCTCTCATGCTCTGGCCAATAAAGGGGCTGGGGGCGGGGGAGCGGGTGGGCAGGACTCTGGGATCTAACTGGCAGAGTGGTCTGGCCCGAGGTGGGGGGAGCTGACCTAGTGGAAGCTGAGCCTCAGTGTCCCCCTCCCTCAGCCACCCAACCTCCTTCAGAGCAGCCGGGGACAGATGGCCAGCTGGCCCTGATCCTGGGTCCCGTGCTGGCCTTGCTGGCCCTGGTGGCCCTGGGTGTCCTGGGCCTGTGGCATGTCCGACGGAGGCAGGAGAAGCAGCGTGGCCTGCACAGCGAGCTGGGAGAGTCCAGTCTCATCCTGAAAGCATCTGAGCAGGGCGACAGCATGTTGGGGGTATGGGCCTGGGGACCTGGGACACAGGGTGTAGGAGGGGCAGATAGGAACTGCAGAATCAGAGGGGTCACCCAGAGATTAGAGCCGGTGGGGAGCTGGGCGAGTGAGGAGCTTGCAGTGACCCAGCAGGTCCCAGGTCGAGGATAGAGAAGGGGGCTGTGGCTGGTTGTGGCAGCCTCTCAGTGGCCTCTCCGTACCCCCAGGACCTCCTGGACAGTGACTGCACCACAGGGAGTGGCTCGGGGCTCCCCTTCCTGGTGCAGAGGACAGTGGCACGGCAGGTTGCCTTGGTGGAGTGTGTGGGTGAGCAGTGGGTGAGCCCGGTGGATGAGGACCAAGGGCTCTCATGAGCCTGGAGGGGTGAGAGAGTTCTTGGCTACTGGAATCACAGGCGGTGCTAGGCCTGGGTCAGAATTGGAATTCTGCTGGGCAGGGAGTGGGCTGGAGACGGGCCAGGGCTAGGTTCTTCTTTCTGCAGGACCGGGGTGGAACGAGAGGCAGCTGGGGGTGGCCTGCCACTGGGTTTGGGTCTGGATTAAGTTAAACCTAAGGGTCTGGGGTTCTGTGGGTGGGGTGGGCGAGGGAGGCAGCGCAGCATCAAGATGGGGGGCTCTTCCAGGGCTCTGTGTGCCCAGTGTGTAACCCTCACCTTCCCCTCTGGCCATCAGGAAAAGGCCGCTATGGCGAAGTGTGGCGGGGCTTGTGGCACGGTGAGAGTGTGGCCGTCAAGATCTTCTCCTCGAGGGATGAACAGTCCTGGTTCCGGGAGACTGAGATCTATAACACAGTGTTGCTCAGACACGACAACATCCTAGGCAAGGGGAGAGGCCAGCTGTGCCAGGCCTGGGGCTTTGCCCCCCTGCACTCAGGGCTCAAGTTTGCAGACCTCCAGACATTAACAGAACCCTGAAGGACTCTCAGCCCACCTGCAGCATCAACCTCTTTTTTAAATTTAATTTAATTTAATTTAATTTAATTTAATTTAATTTAATTTTTGAGACAGGGCCTCGCTCTGTCACCCAGGCTGGGATGCAGTGGTGCAATCTCACTGGAGCCTCAATCTCTTGAGCTCAAGTGATCCTCCCACTTCAGCCTCTTGAGTAGCTGGGACCACAGGCATGTGCCACCATGCCCAGCTAACTTTTTTATTTTTTGTAGAGACGAGGTCTCCCTATGTTTCCCAGACTGGTCTCAAATTCCTAGGCTCAAGCAGTGCTCTTGCCTTGGCCTCCCAAAGTGTTGGGATTACAGGTGCAAGCCACTAAGCCAGGCCCAGACCCAACCTCTGACTCCAGCTCTGTCTCTGACCTAAGCCACATCAACCCCCACCCCCAGACCTAGCTTAGCAGTGACCCAGTCCATTCCCTCTCCCCCAACCCCACCCTGACCCTGACGACTCCAGCCTCCCTTAGCCCCAGCCCCTTGGCTGAGTCACCCAACCTTTCTGCACACAGGCTTCATCGCCTCAGACATGACCTCCCGCAACTCGAGCACGCAGCTGTGGCTCATCACGCACTACCACGAGCACGGCTCCCTCTACGACTTTCTGCAGAGACAGACGCTGGAGCCCCATCTGGCTCTGAGGCTAGCTGTGTCCGCGGCATGCGGCCTGGCGCACCTGCACGTGGAGATCTTCGGTACACAGGGCAAACCAGCCATTGCCCACCGCGACTTCAAGAGCCGCAACGTGCTGGTCAAGAGCAACCTGCAGTGTTGCATCGCCGACCTGGGTGAGCCGGGCGGGGCAGGGGCGCGCCCTTCACAGGTGGGCGGCGCTTGTGCGCTCTCCTCTCCTTTGCCTGTGGGCGGTGACCATGATTAGCACTTGAAAATTTAGAGGTGCATGTTGTTTCAGTTCTCCTCCGCAAGACCCCACGAGTTGTCTGAACACCCTTTTCAAACCCAGATTCCTTCCACCATACCATCCTGGCTCCAGGAGTTGGGAGAAAGGAGGCAGGAGCCAGGAACCTGGGTTCTCATCCTGGTTTCGCTAACTACATCCCTCCCCATCACCAGCCTCCAGGTCTGCTCTGTGAAGTGGGCTCATAATGCCTGCCTTGCCCACTCACATCTCGCTGGGTTCTTGGGAACCTAGAGAGCACTACACAAGCAAAGAATACCTGGGGCCATGGTTCTCTCTGTGGCCACTGCCTTCCAGCCCATCTCCGTGCAGGTCTCCATCTGCCTTCCCCTCTCTGTCCCACTGTTTCTCTCAGTCCCCACCTTGCCTGCCCCCTGGATCCCAGGTTTGGGAGAGGGGCAGGAGTGACAGGCCTCACCCCCACAGGCCTGGCTGTGATGCACTCACAGGGCAGCGATTACCTGGACATCGGCAACAACCCGAGAGTGGGCACCAAGCGGTACATGGCGCCCGAGGTGCTGGACGAGCAGATCCGCACGGACTGCTTTGAGTCCTACAAGTGGACTGACATCTGGGCCTTTGGCCTGGTGCTGTGGGAGATTGCCCGCCGGACCATCGTGAATGGTGAGGGCCCACCCTACACAGGGTAGGGAAAGGGAAATCAGCCTGTGGAGCCAGGGGCTTCCAGCCATGGCCAGTGCCCATGGCCTGGGAGGTTTGCAGTCAGACCTCCTGGCACCCCTTCCATGCTGCCCACCAGCTGGTTCAGCTGAGTGACCTTTTAAGGTATAAACCTTAAAAACAGATAACAGGGTCTGTGAGTCTGGCTGTGAAATCTTGGGTACATGACAATAACAGAAATATTAATAGCAGCTAATATTGATTGAGCTTAAATATGTGCCAGATGCCATGCTATGCACTTTACATGTATTATTTAATTCTTTGGTATGGACAAGGCAGTGGTATTGCTTAGTGGCTAAGAGCATAGGCTTGGAATCAGACTTCCTGGGTTCTATTCCTGATCTTGCCATGACCGTGCGTAGGTTATTTGACCTCTCTGTGCCTCAGCTTCCTCATTTGTAAAATGGGTGCGGTGGCTCATGCCTGTAATCCCAGCACTTTGGGAGGCCGAGGCAGGCAGATCACCTGAGGTCAGGAATTCAAGACCAGCCTGGCCAACATGGCGAAACACTGTCTGTACTAAAAATACAAAAATTAGCTGGCTGTGGTGGCACACACCTGTAATCCCAGCTACTCGGGAGGCTGAGGCAGGAGAATCACTTGAACCTAGGAGGCAGAGGTTGTGGTGAGCCAAGATCATGCCACTGCACTCCAGTCTGGGCGACAGAGTGAGACCCTGTCTCAAAAAAAAAAAAATTTATTAAAATAAATAAATAAAATGAGAATAAAAATAGCTTCCAGTTGTTGAGATAATCTAAGTATTTAGAACAGTATCTAGAGCTAAATATTAGTGGCTGTTATTGTTGTAGATAGAATGAGTGCCTGACGTCATATTGTCCCCATTTTACAGTTGAGGAGATGGGGGCACAGAATGACAGTGGGCTTGAGGCAGCATCAAGGTCCGAAACCGGGCAGTCTGCCCCGGGGCCAGTGCTCATCATCACTGTGTGCACTTAAACCTCTCTGGCCCTTGATTTCCTCATGCACGCAATGCATGTGAGTGCCTGCACTGCCTGCTTATTGCTGCCTCGTTGTTACTGTGGGTTGCCACAGGGGACTCTGATTTAGAGGGACTGCGACAGGTAGAGGGACCTGCCCTGGGCAGGCAGCCCTGAGGTCGATGTTCTCTCAGCCCTGGAGTGGACGGAGGATGGGTGGGTCGTCTAGACTGGTGGGAGCATTGTCAACCTTTGAGGAGGCTGTCCATGGTGAGGGACTTCCAGGAGTCGTGACAGGTTGGGGACAAATCTCAGGATATGGCTGGAGCCCTGCTTCTTGGGGACAAGGATGTCCTCATTTCCTGAGCATCTACCAGGAGCCAGCCCCATGCCAGACTTCATTTGTCCTCAGTGGTCATCAACTGAAAACAGAGGCTGTGGTGTCACCGGTCCCTTGGGGAGACTCACGAGGTGCTTAGATTCCTCAAGACTCCGGGCATGAATTGCCAGAGTGGGCTCTAAGGAGACCGGGATCGGGGGAAAGAGGAACCTGGAAGAAGCCAAGGCTCCTTGGACCAGGCTGCAGGGCAGAAAGGAAAGGCTGGGAGGAGGCTGCCTGGGGTGGAGGGGGAAGCTCCATCAGCCCCACACGGACTCGCGGCGCATTATAAACACTGTAATCTGGTGTCAGCCCCGGCACTGATTAAAGGCCCATTAGACACATTCAGGCCTCTGTGCAGCACTGATTAGGGCGTGAGCGGCACAGGGGCCGGCCTGGAAGCTGGCCATGGGGAGAACAGCTGGCGAAGGCTCTATCGAGGTTGCGGCCTGTGTGGCCATGGCCCCCAGCCTCAGGCTGGGAAACAGGATGGGGCACGGAGCTGTCTGCAGCTCCACCGGCATTGTTTTCAGAAAGCTCCTACTAAAAACTGTGAACTTGGGATACCAAGAGGAGGGGGTCAGTGCTGGCTGCAGGAGTCAGCAGAGGCTTGTGCCATCCCTGACACTGGGTGATGTTATGTGGACCTGGGTAAAAAAATAAGTGCAGCTCAGCGGTCAAGAGCACATGCTTTGGTGTTAGACTGTGGGCTTAAATCCTAGCCCTGTCACTTACTATCTGTTGATCTTAGACAAGTTTCTTAAACTCTCTGGCCTTCATTTCTTGGCTTATAAAGTGGAGCTCATAGTATTACCTACCTCATAGGGCTGCTGTGAGGATTTCATGCAGAGCTCTTAGGACGGCACCTGGCATACAGCGCTCAGGAAACATTTGGTGTTATTATTATCAGGCATGTGTGATAGTTGGGGCCTGGGAGCAGTCCCGGGCACTGGGTGGAAGGCAGCTGAGGAAAGACTGGAACAAGGCTGGCCTAGGAATCCGAGATGGGTTTGAGTCTTGCCTCTGCCATTACTAGCTGTGGAACCTTGGGCCCCCCTTCTCTGAGCATCAGTTTCTTCATCTGTAAAATGGAGGTAATACTAGTACCCACCCCACAGGGCTGTTGTGAGGACAAACAGGATAAAGCACGTAAAGTGTTTACAGCAGAATATCTGGCACATGCCATGTGCAAAACAAATGGCAGTCATTAATATTAGTTAGAAACACATTTATTGCATTATACTGTCCCTCTCAGGGGTAGCGTGTCCAGGCCACTGGTTTCTGGCCCTTGGATAGAGGGTAGAAAAGGCTCTCTTCTGGGTGGTATTGGGCCTCCTTAGAGTCCCAAGTGATTGTCCTGTCCATTCTCCATTTCCAGGCATCGTGGAGGACTATAGACCACCCTTCTATGATGTGGTGCCCAATGACCCCAGCTTTGAGGACATGAAGAAGGTGGTGTGTGTGGATCAGCAGACCCCCACCATCCCTAACCGGCTGGCTGCAGACCCGGTGAGGCCTCTGCTGGGACTAGGATGGCGTGGGGTGGTGGCTCACGGCTGGGATTTCTGGGCCCAGGAACTTGTGTCTGAGGCCTCTGCTTCATCTCATAGATACTGAGTGTCCTGGTTAGGGCACCTCTCTAGGTACTCCCTCTTTCAACCCTGGCCCATGCTCCCTGCCCCCAGGGCCATCTGGTCATTCTGGGATTTTAAGAACCTTCACCTTCCCTGTGAAAAGTCAGAGGCTATCTGTGGCTCTGTGTGTGTGTGTGTGTGTGTGTGTGTGTGTGTGTGTGTGTGTGTGTGTTTGAGAGACAGGGTTTTGTTCGCTCTTGTCACCCAGGCTGGGGTGCAGTGGCACAGTCATAGCTCACTGTAACCTCAAACTCCTCGGCTCAACTGATCCTACTGCCTCAGCCTCCCCAATAGCTAGGTGTAGTGCACACCACCACACCTGGCTAATTTTTAAAATTTTTTGTAGAGACAAGGTCTTTTATGTTGCTCAGGCTTATCTCAAACTCTTGGGCTCAAGTGATCCTCCTGCCTCAGTCTCCCAAAGTGTTGGGATTATAGGTGTGAGCCTCCACACCTGACCACTGTGGTATTTTTTTGCTATTTGTCTTTGTTTGTTGTTGTTTTGTTGTTGTTTGTCCTTGTTTTTTCTCAAAACACTTCACTTGTACAAAGACACACACACGTATATCAACACATACAAGCGTGAATATCCTTCTGAACATACACTCACAGAAATATACACATGCACATATATGCCAGACTGTTGGCCCCGTGAGGACAAAGAACGTGTTTTGCTCACCCTTATGTCCCTATTACCTATCATAGTATCTGGCTCACGATAGGTGCTAATAAATATTTACTGAAAGAATGAATATATTCTATATATGTATACATATATGTATACATAGACATACATTTCTGTACAACATACATATCCGCAAAAAGCCACGTGTATGCATTCCTGTACACACACACATACACTCACTTTCAGGAGCCAGAAGTGGGGCCAGCTCATTTCAGGCCCTGGGATGGGTTGATGAGCTTCCTGGGATGGGTTGATGAGCTTTTTGGGATGGGTTGCTCCCTGGACACTTGCATTTTTAGGGCAGTTCCCACTTCCACAGTCCCCTGGGCCCAGCCATGGCTGATGGAGGGGCTGGAAGACACTGCCCTCTGCACTGGGGTCTTAGGCTGTGGATGGGGATGTGCAAGCCCCCAGGCTTGAAGAATCGGCCCCTTCCTGTGGATCTTTGCAAAGGTGGGGATGGGGGTAAGGTGTTTCACAGACACTGCTTGCCCAGGGGGGCTTGAGTGCTCCTGAAGATCTGAGTTCTCTCTTTCTGTCCGCCCTGTCTTTCTCCATCCCTTTCTCACTCTACTCTCTTCCTCTTCCATTTTTGATTTTTTTGTCATCCTCTGTTCTCTCTCTCACCACTTGTCTTTCCTCTCGCTCTCCTTTCCAATGCTCTCATCTCCCTCCTCTCATCCTTTCTCTCCTGCTTATGTCTCCCCATTACCGGCCATCCTCCTCATCTTCTTCCCATCTTCTCTGACCCACCTCCCTCTGCATCTCTCTCCCGACCCCCTCCTCTTCTCTGCATCTCTCTCTCTGCCTCCTCTCCTCTGCACCTCTCTCCCAACCCCCAGGTCCTCTCAGGCCTAGCTCAGATGATGCGGGAGTGCTGGTACCCAAACCCCTCTGCCCGACTCACTGCGCTGCGGATCAAGAAGACACTACAAAAAATTAGCAACAGTCCAGAGAAGCCTAAAGTGATTCAGTAGCCCAGGAGCACCTGATTCCTTTCTGCCTGCAGGGGGCTGGGGGGTGGGGGGCAGTGGATGGTGCCCTATCTGGGTAGAGGTAGTGTGAGTGTGGTGTGTGCTGGGGATGGGCAGCTGCGCCTGCCTGCTCGGCCCCCAGCCCACCCAGCCAAAAATACAGCTGGGCTGAAATCTGATCCCCTGCTGTCTGGCCTGCTCAAAGCGGCAGGCTCCCTGACGCCTGGCTCTCTCCCCACCCCTATGGCCAGCAGGGTGCACCCCCTACCACTCCCGGGACAGGATGCAAAATAGGCTCCAGAGTCAGAGTGCCAAGCCAGGGAATCCCAGTCCCAGACTCAGAGCCTGGGCCTGCACTTTGCCCCCTGCCCTTGATCAACCCCACTGCCCCACCAGAGCTGCCAGGGTGGCACAGGGCCCTGTCCAGCCCCTGGCACACACTTCCCTGCCAGGCCTCAGCCTCTAGCATAAGCTCCAGAGAGCCAGGGCCCATCAGTTTCTCTCTGTGGATTTATATCTCAGCTCCATGATGCCTTGGGCTTTCTGTCTCCTCAACAAGAGCACAGCTTGCTGAATGTCAGCTGCCTGAGAGAGCTGGGGCCTGACTTACTAGGGCATTAAATCCTAAGAGGTCCTACTGAGGTGTGGCAGGATCACAGGCCAGTGGAAAAAGGGCAGGTCAGATGGGCAAGGCCCAGGACTTTCAGATTAACTGAGAGGATATCGAGGCCAAGCATGGCAGGGGGAAAGGTCAGTGGGTGTCAAGAGACCCAACCCAGGTCTGACCTTGGATGTTTGCTCCATGTGACAAAAGCAGGCCTGTCTCAGGACCTTTTCTTTTATTTTTTTCCTTCTTTTTTTTTTTTTTTTTTTTTGACACGGAGTTTCGCTCTTGTTGTCCAGGCTAGAGTGCAATGGCATGATCCCAGCTCACCGCAACGTCTACCTCCCAGGTTCAAATCATTCTCTTGCCTCAGACTCCCGAGTAGCTGGGATTACAGGCACATGCCACCATGCCTGGCTAATTTTGTATGTTTAGTAGAGACAGGGTTTCACCATGTTGGCCATGCTGGTCTCGAACTCCTGACCTCAGGTGTTCCACCTACCTCGGCCTCCCAAAGTGCTGGGGTTACAGGTGTGAGCCATCGCGCCTGGCCAGGACCTTTGTTTCTTATCTACATATTGGAAGATTTGGTCCTGATGTCCTTTGAGGCTTCTTTAGCTCTAGTTCTCTGACACTTCAGCCTATATCAGAGCTAACTTCCTCAGTCTCATCTATTCCTTATGCTCCAGCCCCTGGCAATTTGCCTCAAGATGGTGGTTTGAAAATAACTTTACCTGACTCAAGGAGTGTCTGGAGCACCTCCTAGTCTAAGTCTGCAAGCTCCAGTTCTTGCCTAAAACCATGCCAGTGGCCACCCTTGGGCTCAGACAGCTCTGGGCCTTTTGACCACAAGCCAGCCCCTCGCCCTCTCTGTGGCATAGTCTTCTCTGCCCCAGGACTGCAGGGCGGCTTCCTCCAAGGCTTCCAAGGCTCAAAAGAAATTTGGCTCCATCCAAGAAGGCTCCAGCTCCCCTACTGGCCCCTGGCTCAGGCCCACACCCCTGGCCAGGCCCAGAGAGTGTGTCTCAGGAGAATTCAATGGCTCTAGAGAGACACACAGAAAGTTTGGCATTTGGAAATTTCAAGGATGTATGTATGCTCACGTATGGAGCAGGTTGTCCTGGCCCCTGGGTGCAGGGAAGTGGGCTGCAGGGAAGTGGATTGGAGGGGAGCTTGAGGAATATAAGGAGCGGGGGTGGAGACTCAGGCTATGGACAAGGACAGCCCCAAGGTTGGGAAGACCTGGCCTTAGTCGTCCTCAGCCTAGGGGCAGGGCAGTGAAGAAAGCTCTCCCCGCTCCTGCTGTAATGACCCAGAGTAGCCTCCCCAGGCCGGCATCTTATGTGTGTCTTCCACCATCCTCATGGTGGCACTTTTCTAGGCCTGTCTCCCAGCATTGTGCAAGGCTCGGAAGAGAACCAGGAAGTGAAACTGGGTGAAAACAGAAAGCTCAATGGATGGGCTAGGTTCCCAGATCATTAGGGCAGAGTTTGCACGTCCTCTGGTCACTGGAATCCACCCAGCCCACGAATCATCTCCCTCTTGAAGGATTTTATTTCTACTGGGTTTTGGAACAAACTCCTGCTGAGACCCCACAGCCAGAAACTGAAAGCAGCAGCTCCCCAAAGCCTGGAAAATCCCTAAGAGAAGGCCTGGGGCAGGAAGTGGAGTGACAGGGGACAGGTAGAGAGAAGGGGGCCCAATGGCCAGGGAGTGAAGGAGGTGGCGTTGCTGAGAGCAGTCTGCACATGCTTCTGTCTGAGTGCAGGAAGGTGTTCCAGGGTCGAAATTACACTTCTCGTACCTGGAGACACTGTTTGTGGGAGCACTGGGCTCATGCCTGGCACACAATAGGTCTGCAATAAACCATGGTTAAATCCTGAGCTCCGGAGTCTTCCCAGGCCGATGCCTCTGCAGTGGCCCGTCACAGAGGTCCAGATAAAACCAGAGGGATCCGGGGAGGAGAGGGTCCCAGGATACACGCCCAGCTTTGCCCTTAGACAGGTCACAGTTTCCTCACGCCCCTGCTCAGACCCCCGCGGGGGCCCAAATCTCAGTTCCTACCCCAGATTGGGAGCAGCCTGGTCGCCGCACCTGCCACGTCGCCCTCTGCTGGCCGAGGGCTGCCCAGCGGCCGCCTCCCATCCCCACACAGGGACCGCGGGGCCTTTCCCGGCAGGGTGGGGCAGCCTTCCCCGTACCCGTACCCGGGGGCCAACGTCTGTGTGCTCACTGACTTGCTGTTCTGCAGGGACTGTCCCCCTAACACCACACCTAGCAAAGAGCGTTCTGCTTCCGAACCGGCAGCTTGGACCCTCCCTCCTCAATTCCTTGTTCTCACTTCCCTTCTCAAATGGGGTCCCCATCTTGCCAGGAGTCAGTCCCCATTCCCAGCATGGGAAGATCCCCTTCCCTGGGGACCTACCTTGTCCTGGGATCAGAAGGCACTTCACACACACATCCCATTCTCACACCCGGAAATTCGGGGCGGGGACATGCTGTGGGGGAGGCAGATACTAAAAGAAGCTGAGAGGGTCCTGGCCCATGGGACTGCCCAGCTTAGAAAATCTGTGCCTTTGTGTTAGATGCCCTCTTAGGGAAACATAGGAAGGGTACACCTTACACCACAGATGACCTTGTGGCCCCTTGCACCCCCAAGGCGGCCTCATGCCTGGAACCTCCTACCCTGGGTTCATGGATCCCCCAACAACACAGTGCCTTCCCAGAGGATTCGGGCACCCGGCCTCAGACCAGCTTTGACGAAATAGGAGCATTGCTAGCATCCAGCAAAGGCAGGCTTTCCCCTTCCCCTGTGCATGCCAGACTCTGTCCTTACGTCCTCCCCATGATGTCCAGGCTATGGTTGGAGAGTGGGGAGAAGGGCAGTGGGGAAATTGCAGAGAAAGGGGTACGTGAACGCTGAGCAGGATCTGCGGCAAGATTGGCTCACTGCTCTCCAGTTCTTGCGAAGAGCCCTTGGGAAGTCACCCCGTCTGAGCCCCTGCCTACAAGTAGACCTCAGGGAACCTGCCTGCCTTTGGAGGAAAAAAACCCTCTGCTCACTTTACTTCTCTGCAGCTTTGCCCTGACTTCCTCAGGGACCCCAGGCCCCAATTTCCCTATCTAGACAAAGAGGGAGAGGACCATCTGTGTGGTAAAGGCCCTCCCTGAGGGGTGATAGGTGCTATAGCATGCCACAGTGGGGCTGAGGGTAGCTCCTGGAATATGAGCCTTGATGTGGAGGGCCACCCCTTCCCCTGCCAAGGCCTCACCAACAGTTTTTCTCTCCACCCTCCAAGGCACCATCCTCCCTCAGTCCTGCCTTGCACCAGCCTCCAAGGAAGGTGCTGTTTCCTCCATATCCTCACCAACATTAAGATCAACAGCCCAAGAGATGGCAAAGTCCTCACGCCTAGAAGTCCCTGTCCTGGGGGAGGAGTGGGGGGTGCACGTCCTGCGTCCAGTCTCCCAGGGCTGGGACTGATGCTAGCTGTGTAATCGTCACTCTGGGTGGGCGACTCTTGGAATGAGCTGCTTCCACCAGGGCCACATTCAGTTTGCTCGAAATAGAGACAGAGGGCTTCTTGACTTTGCATATGATTTGCATAATGTCATAGACACACAGTCTATTTTCAGGCAGTTTTCAGGTTAAAGTGTTGTCACTGCTGCCCTACAGGGTGTCATGTCTGGATGAGTCTCTTCTCTGTTCTTTCTCACCCACCCACTCTTACTGACCTACATCCCCAGCTGCAGGAGCGAATGGTGAGGCAGGGGGAGAATGGGGTTGTCCAGGGAGACACATGGGCAGGGAAATAAAGGGAATTTCCTTATTACCAGCATCACCAGAAACAGAATCTGGTTGCTCAGGGTTAACTGATAGGAAGAGGGTAAGGAATGGGAAGTCAGGTAACCCATCTTCTGTTCTGCACAAACCCTTCCCACCTCTCCTACCAGGAGAACAGCCAGTTCCTGTTTCTCTATTCAGTCTTCTGACGGTTTGAAGAAAGATGTCTAGATAGATAAACCTGTTTCTTTCAGCCACCCATAAAGCCTTGCTTGGCCCAGACATCCCTCATGGGCATTTATTTTCAGCGCTAAGATTAGATCTTCACCTCTTGGGAAATCTGACCTGCAGTCTGTTCCTCTCCTGGGAGCCTTATCTGAGAGATAAGGATCATAGTCTCATGATCAATATTTTTGGAGCACCTGGCACACAGTAGGAGGTCAGTCAGTGCTGGAGTCCCCTCCTCTTCTTCATCTAGAGGTCTGTACCAAGTACCTCATTGTCCCAGGCCTGGATGCTCAACACACACACCAGCCTCTGAGGGCTCAGATGCAGAAACAGACTTCCAAGGGCCAGTTGAGGTGACTGTCACTAAGTTATCTGGGACCTTGGCCAGTTGCTCGGCCTCCTCATCTGGAAAGGAGGGGGATTGGTGATTGGTGGAGACTAGGGGCAAAGACAATTCCTATATTATAGCTTGAGCTGTTTGGCAACCTTCCTTGATCACAGAGGGTCAGGGCTGGAGCCCCACCCAGGGCTCCCTCCTGTAGACCCTCTGGCTTTGGGGCATGTCTGGTGTGCTGTCTTCCTGTGTACATCAAAGGATCCACCAGATGCCAAGGCAAAGAGCCTGAGAACCTTAATGGGTCCTGGGAAAGGGGAGACCACTTGGTCTGGCTGCCCAGCCGCCACGCACTACCCAGAATTCCCTGTCCCATGTCCAGCCCCCAGGACCTGCCTCATCCCCTCAGGCAGGCGTTTCCTGTTGATAAGAAGCTCCGTCACAAACACTGATAAAGACATGAAAAAAGGAAATCGACAGGCTTGGGTATAATGGGCATTTTGTCTGCCTTTTCTACCCCTCTTCCTTCTCCCAGAACCGCCCACTCCACACCCCCACCTCATACCACTTCCCAGAACTGAGGAGAAAGGATTCCCCTACCTCCACCATGGGCCCTATTTGATAGTCTCCAGGAATTTGGCCTGAAGGCTTACACAGGTCTCAGAAGAGGGACCCAGCTTGGCCTGGGTCAGGATGGGAGCCCTGAGGCAGTAAGCACTGGGTGCTGGGAGGCCCCAGGCCAGGGAAATGGGCAGCAGCACCTAGAGGAAGGACAGTCCAGTGCAGGTCTAATCAAGGACCGTCCTCTTCCCTCCTCCTCTCCTCCCAGAGGCTTGGATCCAAGTGGTGGTTAGGTGGCTAGATATTCTATAATTAGTGCATTTTCCTTAATTTTAGTCTCAAGCTTGTTACTGGAAAATCTCATTAATTTTGAGTCTACTAATTTGGAATCTATGATCCTTCAGGCCAAGAGGCTGAACTGATGTTTAGAAAAATAAACAAAGCAAACAAGTTTTCGAGGCAGGCCCTACCACCCTTCTTGTGTTGGATTTGTAAGTTCAACTTGACAAAGGTAGTTGTCCTAAAGCGCTGGGCCTGCAGTTGAGATAACCTGCCACCAGGTGGGTGATGAGGCCTGCCACTGGTGTTTTAAGTAGTCATTGCTCATGGACAGATGTTTTAAAGATTTTATATTCAATGATTCTTTCTTCCTCTTCTCCAGAGATGCAACTCCTTAATAAAACAGTAAGACAAACACAGAAAAGTGGAATAGATGGTTCTAAGTGGCCAGCATTTAACAGAAAAACAACAGCCAGCATATACAACTTGGAGATTTTCTTGATTTAACTGTTTTCCAGTCCTGGTTGCCACCCAGCTAGGGCCTTATCCTGGCTTCAGGCCCTCACATCTCTCATTGCATTTTTGACACTTGGTGGAAGGAGCAGAGGAGTAAAGAGCAAAGGGTTTTATCCAAGTCAAAATTCCAGCTGTTCTACCCTGGTCCAGTGGCTCACTCCTGTAATCCTAGAACTTTGGGAGGCTGAGGCGGGCAGATCACTTGAGGCCAGGAGTTTGAGACCAGCCTGGCCAACATGGTGAAACCTCATGTCTACTAAAGATACAAAAAATTAGCCAGGCGTGGTGGTGGGCACTTGTCATCCCAGCTACTCTGGAGGTTGGGGTAGGAAAATTGCTTGAACCTGGGAGGCGGAGGTTGCAGTGAGCTGAGATCACACCACTGTACTCCAGCCTGGGAGACAGAGTGAGATTCTGTCTCAAAAAATAAAACAAAACAAAACAAAAACAAAATTCCAGCTGTTTTGTTGGATTTTACTTACTTATTTATTTATTTTGAGGCAGGATCTTGCTATATCACCTAGGCCGGTCACAGACTCCTAGGCTCAAACAATCCTCCTGAGACAGCCTCCTGGGTAGCTGAGACTACAGGTGCATGTCACCATCCTGGCTAATTTTTTTTACTTTTAATTTTTTTTAGAGATAGAAGTCTTACTCAGATGTTGCTCAGACTGGCCTCAAACTCCCAGCCTCAAGTCATCCTCCCACCTGGGCCTCCCGAGTAGCTAGGATTACAGGTGCAAGCTACCACGCCTAGCCTACCTGTTGTTTTAGTAATTCGACAAATTTATTCTAAATTTATATGGAAGAGTATAAGTTCATGAATAACTAAGTCAATTTTCTTTATTTTGGGTTATTTTCTGACTATGTTAAGCATTCACGTGATTCAAAAGCCAATGCATCTACATTGGAGTAGTGTGGGAACGAAAAAAAAAAATTAAAATAAAGAAATAAAGGCCGGGTGTGGTGGCTCATGCCTATAATCCCAGCCCTTTGGGAGGCCGAGGTGTTTGAGTCCAACCTGGGCAGCAAAGAAAGAATTAGTCCCTACAGAAAATTAAAACAGTGTAGTATTCCACTCTTTGAATGTACCAGTCCCCTATTTTTGGAAGTTTTGTTTTTTTCCAGTTTGGGGCCATTATAAGCAAGGCTGCAGTGAATAAATTTGTGTATACATTATTTTCCTTTATTCAAGTATTTCTGTAAGATACATTCTAAAAAGTGGAATTCCTGGGTCAAAGGAAATGTGAATTTGGCCAAGTCAGTTGTGAAGAAGTGCAAAGGGGGAGACTTGCCCCAGAATACAATAAGACAAGTCACAGAAAAATAGAATAGTACCAGACAAGTAGACAAATAGACAAGTAGAACATGTTAAAGAACCCAGGAACAGGCCGGGCACGGTCTCTCACGCCTGTAATCCCAGCACTTTGGGAGGCCAAGGCAGGTGGATCACCTGAGGTCAGGAGTTCGAGACCAGCCTGGCCAACATGGTGAAACCTCGTCTCTATTAAAAATACAAAAATTAGCCAGACGTGGGGGCGGGTGCCTATAATCCCAGCTACTCGGGAGGCTGAGGCAGGAGAATCACTTGAACCTGGAGGGTGGAGGTTGCAGTGAGCAGAGATCATGCTCCTTCACTCCAGCCTGGGTGGAAGAGCAAAACTCTGTCTGAAAAACAAAACAAAACAAAACAAAACAAAACAGAACCCAGGAACACCCAGGCGCAGTGGCTCATGTCTGTAATCCCAGTACTTTGGGAGGCTGAGGCAGGAGGATTGCTTGAGCCCAGGAGTTCAAGACCAGCCTGGGTAACATCGCAAGACCCTGTCTCTACAAAAATTAAAAAATTACCCAGGCATGGCGGCACATGCCTGTGGTCCCAGCTTCTCAGGAGGCTGAGATGGGAGGATTGCTTGAGTCCGCTGGTCGGGTGGGAGTCTAGGGCTCCAGTGAGCCATAATCACACCACTTCACTCCAGCCTGGGTGACAGTGAGATCCTATCTTAAAAACAAAAAAACAAAAAACAAAGAACTCAGAAACAAATCCATATGCATCTGAAAACTGTTATGTGATAAAGGTTGCATCAGAAATTAGTGAAGGCTGGGCGTGGTGGCTCACGCCTGTAATCCCAGCACTTTGGGAGGCTAAGGCAGGCAGATCACCTGAGGTCAGGAGTTTGAGATCAGCCTGGTCAACATGGTGAAACCCTGTCTCTACTGCAAATACAAAAATTAGCCAGGCATGGTGGCGCACACCTGTAATCCTAGCTACTCAGGAGGCTGAGGCACAAGAATTGCTTGAACCTGGGAGGCAGAGGTTGCGGTGAGCTGAGATCACACCACTGTACTCCAGCCTGGGCTATGGAGTGAGACCCTGTCTCAAAAAAAAAAAGAAAAAAAGTGAAGATGATGGCTAAAAAATACAGGGTTTTGTGAGGGGGTGATGAAAATGTTCTAAAATGGACTGTGATCATGGTTTTACAGTTCTGTGAATATACTGAAAGTCATTGAATTATGTGCTTTAAATGGATGAATTGTATGGTATGTAAATTATATCTTAATAAAGCTGTTAAAATATGGGGAAGAAAGGCCAGATTTTTTAGATAGTGTTGGAAATACTGGAACACTGTTCAGATAGAAAATGCAGTTGGGACTCTCCCTTACATCGTCTACAAAGATGGACTCCACATGGATTAAGGACCAAAGTGTAAAAGGCCACACTATAAGGCTAGTAAAAGAAAGTGTAAGAGAACATCCTTGTGACCCAGGGTTGGGGAAAGACTTAAAGAAGACCCTTGGCCGGGCGCCGGTGGCTCACGCCTGTAATCCTAGCACTTTTGGGGGCCGAGGCGGGTGGATCATGAGGTCAGGAGATGGAGACCATCCTGGCTAACATGGTGAAACCTCATCTCTACTAAAAATACAAACAATTAGCCAAGCGTGGTGGCGGGTGCCTGTAGTCCCAGCTACTCGGGAGGCTGAGGCAGGAGAATCGCATGAACCGGGAGGCAGAGGTCGCAGTGAGCCGAGATCACGCCACTGCACTCCAGCTGGGCAACACAGCAGAACTCTGTCTCAAAAAAAAAGAAGACCCTTGAAGTGCAAACTGTAAAACAAAATATGAACATGACTATATCAGTTCACTCTTCAATTATACACTATATATATTTAACATTGAAAAATTAATAAAACTCATAGATAGATGGTAGACTGGAAGGAGATATTTACAGTCCTTAAAACTGTTGAGGCATTAATATCTACAATATATAAAAAACTCTTGCAAATCAGTAAGACCCAAGAGAAAAACAGGCGAGAGATATGCAGAGTTAATTTACAAAAGAGGAAGCCCAAATGGCTAACGAGTATAGAATGGAATGCTCAAACTCACTAGTAATCAGAGAAATGTACATGTAAATGACATACCAACTAACATCCATCAAAATGGCAAAATGAGAAAAGTGGATAATGCTAAGAGTTGTCAAGGGTGTGGGGGAATAAGAACTCTTTTGCAGTTCTTGTAGAAGTATAAACTGGCATAGACTTTTTAGCATTACTTAGTAAAAATGGGTATTCCTATGCCATTTGGCCTCATGATACCATTCCTGGGTATACAGTTGACCCTTGAACAACACAAGTTTGTGCTACATGCATTCACTTACATGCAGATTTCCATCCTCCTTTGCCACTACTGAGACAGCAAGACTAACCCCTTCTCTTCCTCCTCCTTCTCAGCTTACTCAACATGAAGACAAGGATGAAGACTTTATGATAATCCACTTCCACTTAATGGATAGTAAATATATTTCCTCTTCTGGCCAGGCACGGTGGCTCACGACTGTAATCCCAGCACTTTGGGAAGTCGAGGCTGGTGGATTGCCTGAGGTCAGGAGTTCGAGACCAGTCTGGCCAACATGGTGAAAACCCGTCTCTACTAAAAATACAAAAAAAATTAACCAGGCGTGGTGGTGTGCACCTGTAATCCTGGCTACTCGGGAAGCTGAGGCAGGGGAATTTTTTGAACCAGGGAGGCGGAGCTTGCAGTGAGCCGAGATCGCACCACTGAACTCCAGCCTGGGTGACAGAGCGAGATTCCATCTCAAATATATATATATATATATACACACACACACACACACACATATATTCTCTTCCTTATGATTTTCTTAACATTTTCTTTTCTCTAGCTTACTTTATTTTAAGAATATAGTACATAATACATATAACATACGTATGTGTTAATTGACTGTTCATTATCAGTAAGGCTTCCAGTCAACAATAGACTATTATTAAATCGTGGGGGAGTCAAAAGTCATACACAGATTTTTGATTGCATGGGAGATCAGCACCCCAAACCTCACCTTGTTCAAGGGTCAACCATGTATCTCCTAGAAATTCTCATACAAGTCCACAAGTGGAGACATGATGAAGTTCAACACACTGTTGCTTGTGGTAGCAGGGAACTGGAACCAACCTTGGTGTCCATCCCTAGGGCAACAGATAAGAAAATGTTCGGAGTACGATGTCATCCATTGGAAGCAATTAACCACACATATATGCAGCAACATAGATAGACCTTAAAAATATGGGATTGGCAAATAAAGAGAATGAGGGTTATAACACAATGCCTTTTATATAAGTTTAGGATGCATACATATTCAAAACAACATTATATGCTTAGCAAGGATATGCATACGTTTTAGGACATGGAGCAAGCTCACTAGAGTGCCTGGGGGTGAGGAGAGCAAGATAGATAGAGATGGAAAGGGGGATTGGAGAAGGAGCTGGAAAATAAAATCTAAGAGAGGCCTCGTTACCTTGCACAGAATAAGGATGATAACATGTTACCCCGTGATTAACCTGAAGACCATAGAGGGAAAAGAAAAAAAATTAACAACTGCAGAGCCTCAGATCCTGGGCATGAAACATAACAGAACCTCCAGGGACTCAGTTTCCTCCTATTCAGAATGGGGATAATATGTAAGGTGGTTGTGAGGACTGTGATCATGTTGGGCAAGAGGCCTGGCCAGAATTGTTGTTCAATAATAAAAATAATGCTAATGATAGTATGCTATCCTTGCCGATAGTGTTTGCAGGTTCAGTTCTGCAGAGTTGCAGACCAGCTTGGTGTCAACACCTCTTGCTTTGCTCCCCAGCTCCTGGTTCTCTTATCTCTCTGGCCTCCTCATCTGGGCTGCAGCTAAATAGGAGAGATTTGCAAGGCAAGGTGAAAAGGTGAAAACCTGTGATTATATATATGTATACTTCTATGTTTATATTTATTTATTTCAATTAGAAAAAGCCTCTTCATCCTGTATTCACTGGCTGCTCCCTTTGGATCAATACTTTAGTTAGGTCTTTAGAGAAATGAAATTTATATTCATGCCCCGCTGTTCCCTTAGTAACAATCTCCGGCAATCAGATCTGCTCTCTGGTGGAAATGGCCTTTGGAAAGCGCTTGTGCAGTGTGCAGTTGCACAATCTTACCTTTGCCAGAAACTGTTTTCTGATGTAGCCAGTATCTTTTCCAGAAAAAAAAATTAACTACATTTAAGCAGACTTAACAAGGTCTTAAAATAGATATAAAGTGGTTTCACCCCACAAGGGGAATTCTTAAAATACTAAAGTACTGTTTTTAAGCATAGTCAAGTACTTCAGAAACACTCATTTACATTGCAAACAATTTCTATGCTAATTACAAATGATTCTTTCCCAACCACTAGGTAATATTTTGTGTTACTGTATGTACCTGAAACGAATAAAATTACTTCTCTTTCTTCTTCTTTTACTTTTTTTGATCAATATTCATTATCAAACTGGTCTTTCCACCATTCTTCCAGATTTGCACTTTTATTGTGTTTCAGGTGTGAATTTGAGAACCTAATCCCCACAGTGTTGAGGTAAAACCATAAAAACAGATTTATCACAATCACTCCTCTAATAAGAGACTTATTGGAGGATCTAAGAGTCACAACCCTCTTTGTGGCTCTCAGATCCTCCAATAAGTCTCTTTCAAACATTTTATACTTCTCCAACAACTGAAAGTCCCCACGCTGACTTTGATTCTTCATAAATAAAATGGAAGCCCTAGGCTGGGCACGGTAGCTCACACCTGTAATCCCAGCACTTTGGGAGGCCGAGGCAGGTGGGTCATCTGAGGCCAGGAGTTCGAGACCAGCCTGGACAACACTGTGAAACCCTGTCTCTACTAAAAATACAAAAATTAGCCAGGCGTGGTGGTGGTTGCCTGTAATCCTAGCTACTCGGGAGGCTGAGGCATGAGAATCGCTTGAACCCGGGAGGTGGAGGCTGCAGTGAGCCAAGACTGCGCCATTGCACTCCAGCCTGGGTGAGAGAATAAGACTCCATCAGAAAAGAAAAGAAAAAAGAAAAGAAAAGAGAAGCCCTAAGATGCCCTCAATGGCAGACAACAAACCTATGAACTCACCTGCGTCTCTATTGCTTCCTCCTTCTACCTTTCCAGCCCCCCATTCAGGTTCCTCACTCTTTTTCTTTTCTTTTCTTTTTCTTTTTTTTTTTTTTTTTGAGATGGAGTTTTGCTCTTGTTGCCCAGGCTGGAGTGCAATGGCGCGATCTCAGCTCACTGCAACCTCCGCCTCCTGGGTTCAAGCGATTCTCCTGCCTCAGCCTCCCAAGTAGCTGGGATTACAGGCATGTGCCACCACACCCAGCTAATTTTGTATTTTTAGTAGAGCTGGGGTTTCTCCATGTTGGTCAGGCTGGTCTCAAACTCCCGACCTCAGGTGATCCGCCTGCCTTGGCCTCCCAAAGTGCTGGGATTACAGGTGTGAGCCACCACGCCCGGCCTCAGGTTCTTCACTCTTAATAACCTTTCACTCTTCTGAATGAATTCTCAACTTACTCTTCTCCATCAGGTCCTTCCCACAAGGCATCAACTGGCTGCCAAGAGAAACCCTCAAGCCCACACCCCTCCAGCCACTCTGGACTCCCTCCTCCTCCCCTTCTTGCTCACATTTATTGGAAAAGCCAGCTTCTCACCTCCCACTCACTCCTCAGCCCACGCCCCCTGATTTTGCCATGGAAACTGATCATTTGGAGGTCACCACTGGTCTTGTTGCTAAATCCAGCGGACCCTCCCAGTCATTCCTTATTCCAGTGACCACTCTGCCTCTTGGCTTTCCTACCCTACTCAGCTCATCTCCCTCCTACCTCTCTGCAGGGTTCCTCAGATTTCTTTGTAGGTTTCTCTTTGCTTCTCCTTTAAATGCTGGTGTTCCTAGCGCCCAGTTCCTCTGCTCCCTCTCCATACATCTCCTGGGTGAGCACATCATGCCTTGCCTTTAGTGCTCATTGGTTACTTTGAGATCCGTGTCTCCAGCTCATGCCTCCCTCCTGAGCTCCAGCCCTCAAGGCCCAGCTCCTTCTGGATGGCTCCTTGGATGGCTCCCAGGCCTCTCAAACTCATCATGTCTGAAACAGAACTCCCCAAACCTGCTCTGTCCTCAATATTCCAAGACTGGTATAACTAGCCAATAAACACATGAGATTTGTTAGGACTTCCTTCTCTCTTATCACCAAAGGCCCTAGCCCCAATCAATCAATGAACACAAAGTCTTGTCCATCCTATCTTCTGTTATATCTTAACTCTGTCCACCTTTCTTCATCCCTACCCTGGTCCTAGCTACCATCATTCTCACCTAGGGTGGTGGGACCTCCGCCTGGTTTCCTGCGTCCTGACCCCTCCAGTCCGTCTTTCACACTGTAGCTGGAGAAGTTCCTCTAAAATACACATTGTTGGCCAGGCGTGGTGGCTCATGCCTGTAATCCCAGCATTTTGGGAGCCCGAGGCAGGTGGATTGCCTGAGCTCAGGAATTTGAGACCAGCCTGAGCAACATGGTGAAACCCTGTCTCTACTAAAATACAAAAAATTAGATGGACGTGGTGGCACACGCCTGCAGTCCCAGCTACTCAGGAGGCTGAGGCACGAGAATTGCTTGAACCAGGGAGGCAGAGGTTGCAGTGAGCCAAGATCATGCCACTGCACTCCAGCCTGGACAACAGAGTGAGACTTTGTCTCCAAAATAAATAAAATAAAATAAAGTAAAATGCAAATTGTTATTCCATAATGCTATCTGCTGAGTGTCACTGCCTTCAGGTTAAAGTGCAAACTCCTTATTAATAGGCCCTTATTGCTTGATCTGACCTGGCCTACAGCTCTGGCCACATCTCCCTCCATAGTCCTCCTCTCTCTTCATGTCCCTTTCAGCTCCTTAGACCCACAGTTCCTTTTTGCCACCAGGCCTCTACACATACTATCCCCTCTTGGACACTCTTAGCCTGGCCAACTTGCATTTACCAGCACATGTGTGGGTGGTGTGATGGAGTGGACTTTGGAGAGAGGCAGGCATGGGTTTGAATTCCAGCTCTGTTCTTTTCAAGCTGTAAAAACTTAAGGATGTCAACCAACCTCTCTGAGCCTCAGAGTCCTCATCTGCAGAGAGAGGCATCATAATATTCACCATGTCTCCATATGTTGATTTCTCTTTTCAATCACTTGACCCATCTCCACCCACCCACTCTCAACCACTTTTTCTGAGAACTGACCCTTCTTCCCTATGCACACAGAGACGATGGTGGTTCCTGGTCACCATGTTAGTCCAACACGATGCAGCCCACTCCCCACAGATTACTGGGCCAGAGGTTGGGACCATCAGCTGCTACATCACCAATTAGGAATTGGAACCCAGAGAGAGTCACACTGGACTCTTTTCCCATACAGCTATACTGACTGTAGACCCAATGGCTATATATCAGTAGCCATATGTTCCTGTGTGGCTGGGAAGCAGAAAAAGCTGGTCTGCATAAGAGTAGATGGAAGCCAATGCACAAAGGAAGCACAGGCCCAGAGAGGAAGAGACAGTGGAAACAGAGAAAGGGTCTTGCACATTTAATGTCCTGGTTTCAGTGACTGACTGAGGCCAGCTGCACTGAGCTTGTGAGAAACCCGCACCCTTAAACCAAAAAAAAAAAAAAAAAAAAAAAAAAAAATCTCCTTAAGGCCAGGCGTGGTGGCTCACTCCTGTAATCCCAGCATTTTGGTAGTTCAGAGGCTGGCCAATCGCTTGAGCCCAGCAGTTCAAGACCAGCCCGGGCAACATGGGAAACCCCATCTCTACAAAAATTACAAACAAGTAGCTGGGTGTGGTGGCTCATATCTGTAATCCCAGCACTTTGGGAGGCTGAGGCAGGTGGATCACGAGGTCAGGAGTTCAAGACCAGCCTGACCAACATGGTGAAACCTCATCTCTACTAAAAATACAAAAATTAGCCAGGCGTGGTGATGGGCACCTGTAATCCCAGCTACTCAGGAGGCTGAGACAGGAGAGTCTCTTGAACCCGGGAGGCAGAGGTTGCAGTGAGCCCAGATGGCACCACTGCACTCCAGCCTGAGTGACAGAGTGAGACTCCATCTCAAAAAATAATAACAATAATAAAATAAAAATAAAAATAATTAGTCAGGAGGGTGTGGTGGCGCATGCCTATAGTCCCAGATACTCTGGAACCGAGGTGGGAGCCCAGGAGGCAGAGGTTGCAGCGAGCCAAGATTGCACCACTGCGCTCTGCATCCAGCATGGGCAACAGAGTGAGACCCTGTATCAAAAAAAAAAAAAAAAAAAAACTCCTTAAATAGCTAGCATGGATTTTCATTACATGAAACCAACAAAGTCCTAAGTAATTTACCTATTTTGTGAAACAATTATTGTGAAAATTAGAAACGAGATATGCACACATATAGTAGATATTCAATAAAAAATTATTCTTAATATATACTCAATAGATGAATGAGGCAAGGACTGAGGGAGGGATGTTGGAACTCTCTGCACCCATTTCTTTATAATCGTTTCAGAAATAGGGCCGAGTTCTTAACCCTATATCATCTCAAGAGTTTTTTTTGTTTTGTTTTGCTTGAAAAGGCAAAGTATTATATTTTGGTAACTTCGGAAAGAGAAAAAAATTACACATAATCTCACCCCATCAAATTGAAGCAGATATTTTCATTGCATACATACTTTGCATACTTATAATCATGGTGCATATTCTATTTTGTGTATAGTATTTTTTACTTAACATTTTAATATTTCTACACAGACTTTGCAATCCTTTTAATGATTGTATAATATTTAATAGTGTATTATCTAATTTATTAAACCATCCCCTATATAGATGTGCTTTCTGATTTTTCTATCATAAATCATGCTGCAATGTACATCTCTGTGGATAGGTCTTTTTTTTTTTTGAGACAGAGATCCCAGGCATTTGGGGGTAATGGCAAAGATCAAAACACTTAGGTTCCAGGTCTCAGTTCCACATTTCACTGGCTAAATGACTCAGGTGGTTACTTGGGTGCCTGAGGCCTCAGTTTCCCCATCTGTTAAATGAAGCTAATTGTCTCTGCTCTGGAGATGCGCATTTTTCTTGAAGGTAAAGAGGAGCAGTAAATCAATTCTAAAGCCCTACTCTAAGCCATGATTCTGTTTAGCCCTACAAGGACAAGGAAACAATAGTGCTTAGTACCAGCTCCATTTTTGAAAAGGTGCTAGAGGAATGGTGGCAGAGAGTATTGAATCATAGGGTCTTACCCACTCAGCCGGTGCTAAGTGATTAGGGGCCCACTCAACAGCAGATGAGGCCAGGGCAGGAGTGAACCTCCAGATAAACTCCCCTTCTGGCCCGCCACCATCTGGCTGTATTCTGGAGGGCTAGAATGGTGGCTATCCCACTATTGCACTGGCTGCAATCGCAGTGGCAGGATTCTTTGGCTTTAATCCACAACCCCTTTCTCCCCCAAACCCAGGCGGCCTCTGTAGGTTCCCATGACAACAGCATGCCTGGGAAGGACCAGCTTGAGGAAAAAACAGATTTTACTGTAAGAAAAAACTGGCCAGAAGCCACAGGCCGGGCAGGCTGGGACAGGGGCTCTGCAGTGGGGCTGGGTCCTGGGACATGGACCAGAGAGAGGAGTGAGCACCAGCTCTGTGCTAGAAGCTGACACATTTTGAGCACTTACAATAGCCAGATACTATTAAATGTGCTGTGTATGTATTGACTTATTTGATCCTCATGACAATGAGGTAGGTACCATTGTTATCCGTGTTTTACAGGTGAGGTGACAGAGGTATGGTAAGGTTCAAACCTGGCAGTCTGACGTCAGTGCCTGCATTATGGACCCCTTGGAAGTCATAATTCTCATCTCTACAGCCTTTATCAATTGATAAAAGACAGTTTCATTCTATCCTCACGACATTTTTCCAAGATTAAAGATTATTATTCCCATGTTACAGATGAGGAACCCAAAGGTCAGAGAGGTTAAGCAATGTGTCCCAAATCACGCAGCTAGCAAGTAATAGAGCTGGAATTTGAACTCAGATGTGTCTGAACCCAAAGCCCATGGTTGCTACTAAGATGCCAGGAAACAGATCTGAGCCTTCCTATCCTCCCATAAGCCTGGGAGAAGGGTCATGTAGCAGCGTAGGCTAGCTTTAGAGATATGAGTGGGATACATTTCTGTGTCCTCAGTGCCGTGCCAACCCTCTCCCAACACACAGACACTCACACATGCACACACACATGCACGCATGCATGGGCGTGAACACACGCCCTGGCAGGCAGACGCTGCCCTCCTCTCAGCCAGGAATGGGCCCGCCTACTCACAACAGGCTTCTCAGGCTGGTGAGCCTGCCCACACCTGATTGCCTTACCTGGGAGAGGCTGCTGGAAGGCATGGAAGGCATATCTCCCCACCCCAACTCATTCTGTGTAACCAGGCTGGGGCTTCCCAAGGAAGGGAGAGAATTCCTGAGATCTGTGAGCCCCCTGGGATGTTTTGGATTTTTTATTTCGAAACCAAGTGGAAGCCTAAACTTCAGAGCCTGGAGCCTAGGCTGCTTAGAGTAGAGTAGGGAAAGTTCTGTCATCCCTAAAGGACTCTTCCTATTGTTGTTCCGGTGTTTGTTTTTTTCTTTTCTTTTCTGTCTTTTTTTTTTTTTTTTTTTTTTTTTGAGAGAATCCCGCTCTGTCACCCAGGCTGGAATGCAGTGGCGTGATCACAGCTCACTGCAGCCTCAAATTCCTTGGCTCAAGTGATCCTCCTTCCTCAGCCTCCCGAGTAGCTGGGACTACAGGAACACAGCACCATGCCCCGTTAATTTTTAAATGTTTTTTGGTAGAGTCAGGGTCTCACTATGTTGCTCAGGCTCCAGTGTTCATTTTTTACTTATACTATTTCATTACCTTTCCCCTGACTTGATTATTTTCTAGACGGTGGCCTTTGATTTTTTTTTTTTTTTTTTGAGATGGAGTCTTGCTCCGTCGCCCTGGCTGGAGTGCAGTGGCATGATCACAGCTCACTGCAGCCTCAAATTCCTTGGCTCAAGTGATCCTCCTGCCTCAGCCTCCAGAGTAGCTGGGACTACAGGAACACAGCACCATGCCCGGTTAATTTTTAAATGTTTTTTTGGTGGAGTCAGGGTCTCACTATGTTGCTCAGGCTCCAGTGACTTAGTATATTTCATTACCTTTCCCCTGACTTGATTATTTTCTAGACGGTGGTGGCCTTTGATTTTTTTTTTTTTTTTTTGAGATGGAGTCTTGTTCTGTCACCCAGGCTGGAGTGCAGTGGCGCGATCTCGGCTCATTGCAACCTCTGCCTCCTGAGGTTCAAGTGATTCTCCTGCCTCAGCCTCCCAAGTAGCTGGGATTACAGGTACCCAACACCATGCCCGGCTAATTTTTCTATTTTTAGTACCGACGGGGTTTCACCATGTTGGCCAGGCTGGTCTCGAACTCCTGACCTCAAGTGATCTGCCCGCCTCGGCCTCCCAAAATGTTGGGATTACAGGTGTGAGCCACTGCGCCCAGCCACCTTTGATTTTTAAAAGTCCCCCACTTCCTGTGGTAAGTGCAGTGGCCCTCTACGTCTTTCTATCTCATCTCTGATAGACTAGTCCATATTTTCCACTGGGAGCTTACCTCTAAAATTACATTTGCATAAAATCAGTCATTCCACAGATATTGATCATATGGCTTCCCCTCAAAGGCAGGGTGTACATGGGAAACTAAAGACACATTCAGACCCACCCCTACTGAATTAAAGGGAGGCAACAGAAGCCTCAAGTCCTGCTGGGTTCTCTTGGAGATGGTGGGCTAGATAAGGGGCAGAGACCTGTTGACCTGTCTTGCTGCAGAAAGCTCTACACATTTGGTTCCTGGAAGCAGAGCAAAGGTTCTATCCCCAACATCATCAGTCTGACCAGACTGGGGACCATCTAGTTCCCAGTGAAGCGTCCACCTAAAGTCCTTGGGCAGGACAAGGAAACTATCTTTTTTTTTTTTTTTTGAGACCGAGTTTCACTCTTGTTGCCCAGGCTGGAGCGCAATGGTGCGATCTCGGCTCACTGCAACTTCTGCCTCCCAGGTTCAAGCGATTCTCTTGCCTCAATCTCCCGAGTAGCTGGGATTACAGGCATGCGCCACTATGCCTGGCTAATTTTGTATTTATAGTAGAGACAGGGTTTCTCCATGTTGGTCAGGCTGGTCTCAAACTCCCAACCTCAGGTGATCTGCCCGCCTCAGCTTCCCAAAGTGCTGGGATTATAGGTGTGAGCCACCGCGCCCAGTGGAAACTATCTTAAGAGGCTTGGACACCCCAGCTTTCTCTAGCCTCTGCAGACCCTGCCATGCCTGCACATAAACCCCATTTCTTCTCCATGCCATACTGCAAAGAATTGGAGTAGCGCATTGAGCACACTACAGTTTCTCCCTGCTGTAGATGTTACCCTCGAAGCCCTTCTTTGGAAGACCCACACACCCATCCACAGGACAGCATGGACTCCAAAGTGAAGGTGGGTAAGAGAGAGAGAGGCTGCAGACTGAAAGAGAAGGAGAGCAAGAAAGTGAGGAGATAGGGCTGCTGGGAGAGAGAGCAGGGAGGTCAGAGTTGGGGACCATGCCCAAAACATGTCAATACCATGTCTGGTTTTTTCCTCTGGGGAGAGAAGGCATCCCTGCTGCCTGCAGTACCGAGCACCTGTGCTCCCCACAAGCCCCCTCCAGCCTGGCCCGGGCACGCAGTGGGCATTTAGTAAGTGCACACTAGAGCTGGTGGTTATGTTGATAAGATGACGGCACAGCACTCAGTCTGCAAAGTCCAGACTTCTGTCTCTCTCACCCCCTGGGAATTTCATAAATAAATCCCTGGACCTGTTCCAAGAAGAATTTCAAGGCTTCTCTGCATGTGTATGTGTTTCCAGAAACACAACAATTTTACATGATGCCTGGTGTGCAACCTCCCAAGCAACCCATGGAGAGGAATGAGGACTTGGGCATGGCAAAGAGGAGGTGGATGGACCGGGTCAGGCTGGGCTGGCGCGGGCCAGAAAACCAGCAGTCGACGGCGGCAGTTTGAGCCCAGGCTCTGCAGCTGGCGGCTGCTAACCTGGCTCCCCAGACGCCCGGTCTGCCCCAGGCTCAGATTGCCCAGTCTCCCCCCCTCCCCCACCCTTGGGCTTTGGCAGGATTCTCCATCAGGTTTTTGCAAAGTGCTGGGGTCTTAAAATAGCATAAAGGCCCACGCACGCGCGCGCACACACACACACACACATGCATGCACACACACAAACATACACATTTAGACTATAGTGTCAATTCCCGTACCATAGAATGAGGATCAAAAAAGGAGGGAGAGTAGAGGGTGGAGCGAGGACTTCACGGCATCTTCCAGAGCTGAGCACAGTGAGAGGCCAGGCAGGAAACAGGGGTGGCACTCGGTGTGAAGAAGGGGAATGGGGAGGAGAAAACAAGATAGAGCCTGTTTTTGGGTGTGTGTGACAACATGACAGGGCTAATAGTCATGTCTGGAGTGTGTGTTTATGTGTAGCTGGGATCATGAAAGCAAAGGCTGTGTTGGTGTGACCAGTTTGGCAAGAGGAAGCTGGATTTCCCTCCTGGACTGTGAACTCCTATGGGGCAAGAACTAAGAACTTTATCCTCATCATTCCCAGGGCCTAGCCCAGTGCCTGACACAGACACTAAATACATGTTCCAAGAATAAATAGATGATGGTCGGATACATGGATTTGCTAGAACATTAAGTAGTAACCATAATGATAGTATAATTTCAAAGAGCAAAATTGGAAATGGCACCCCAAAGTTAGAAGATGTGGCCAATCCACAAGTACGTGCTGGATGCTGAGAAGGAAAGGGAAGTGACCGCCGCTGTGATAGGGTTTGGGATCTGTCTGGGGAAGACGAGACGAATACAGAGAGGTAGGGAGAAGGCTTCCCAGAGGAGTCAGGCCCTGAGTTGGTCGAATTACTTGAGCTGGTGTTCTAGCCAGGGCTCACAGGCTATAAGGACAAACACACTCAAACCAGTGGAACTGAAAAGAGGATTTCCTAGGAAGATAGATGGGAATCAGAGAACCCAGCAGTGGAAAATACAGTCAGATCCCATGGGATCTGAGAAGACGCTGGGCTGATTATATGTTGGGGATTCTGTTAGAGTGGGCGAGGCCAGAGGGTGTGTGTGCATGGACACATTCCCAGCACACCTAGGGTGAACACCAGGGGTCTCTGGTCTCTCCTTTCCCTGGGCCTCTGCTCCACTCTCCTCTCCTGGCTCACCCTGGCCCAGGGTAGCTTCCAGCTAGTCTCCATTGCTCGCTACCACCTAAGTAACTCGGTTTTTGTAACTTCCTAGTTCAAATGCTCATGAGAAAGGACTTGCATGGCTCAGCCAGTTTATTTCTTGCTTTCCCTTGGTTCAATGCCCAGCCCTGGTGCGATCATCTGTGGCCAGAGGGCAGACCATGCAAACTCCCCTAGGAGAAGTGGGTGTAGCAGGTGACAGCGGCAGACTCTGGAGATCCAGACAGGAGGAAAACTACATGAGGCACTTGGTTGTGTGGTGTGTGTGTGTGTGAGAAGGGGGTGGATGGGGGAAGCCAGGACAAAAGAGGAGCTGTCAGGATGGGGGTGAGCCAGGTGACCTTGGGCAAATTACTTAATCCCTCTATGCCTCAGTTCCTTGTCTCTACTATGGAGTGAATACTACTACTCTCATGCGGTTGCTATGAAGATCGAGTAAATAATCTGTGCCAAGTTCTTAGGAGTCAGTGTTCTCTACAGCCTTTAGCAATTGATAAACGACAGTTTCATTCTATCCTCACAACATTTTTTCCGAAATTAAAGATTATCATTCCCATGTTACAGATGAGGAACCCAAAGGTCAGAGAGGTTAAGCATGTACATGCAGTCTCTGCATGTATTGTGATGTGCAGGAGAGTTAGGATGGATAGTAAGTTCTCATCACGTAGAGGCCTCACTACCAGT
This sequence comes from Pan paniscus, assembly GCF_029289425.2. Lineage (NCBI taxonomy): Eukaryota > Metazoa > Chordata > Mammalia > Primates > Hominidae > Pan > Pan paniscus. Next base: position 42,252,132 of record NC_073259.2, on the reverse strand, counting down.
TTTGGCTCTGTCCTGGGCAAGTCACACATCTTCTCTGAGGCTGGGATTCCTCACCTGTGAAACAAGGGAGTCCAACTGAATCATTTCTCAAATCCCCTCTTAGTTTAGAAAGCCATGCTTTTGGCTTGGCCATAGGGAGCCTGTGGATTCTGAAGAAGGCAGATGACAGACAAAATGAAGGAGGCTTTCTTAGAATACAGTTATGTTGCAGGGTGCCTTGTGGACTGGAAGGAGGGTGACCAGGAGGCAGGGAGGTTACACCACCAGTAGTCCCAGAGATGTGTTGTATAAGGTTCTGGACTGTAGCATCGCAGGAGGGGACCAGCCAGATAGGCAAAAGCTGTGAGGTCCACAACAAAAGGAAAATGACCAGGAGAGCAATCCCATTTGGCCACTGGGCTTCCCAGATAGATAGAAACTGATATATTAATCATCAAGGCTGAGGGCACAGGGACTATTTCCAAGGAGGCACTGGGGAATGGATGGGGTAAGGGGAGGATGAGGTCAATGTGTAGATTAAAAGAACCAAAGAAGGCTTGCTTCTAAAAACCATGTAATTGCCTCTGGAGTAGAAAGCGAGCAAGAAAAGCCTGGGAGGGTTTTCTCCAAGTACACCACAGCTCTGCACCACCCCACGGACTGCTAAACACAGACTACAGGCTGCTGACCACAGCAAGACCCTAACGCTGACTCTGGCCTTTGGGCTTCTTGGGCGCAGAGCAATCCCTCTAATTAGCCCCCATCCTCAGTCACCAGGCATATCCCATCCAAGTTCTCTTCATTGCCTAACCTCCCCTCCCTCTGCTTCCCTCACCATCCTGGCTCATTTGTCCCTTCACCAGGGCCCCACCCCTACACCTTCAACCTCCAAACGGCCCCTCTTCTGCTCCCAGCCTGGACCGCTGAGCATTGCCTGAGGAAATGGTATTATAAAAGAGGCTTGTTATGACCTCAAATTTATGTTCTGTAATCCTGCCTGGGCCCCAGTGCCACTCTGACAATCCCTTTCTGCTTTTCTATGTCCCTGGACACCACTCCCATTCTCCACAGTGGCTTTTTACAAATCCTTACCACCTTCCTCAAGCACATCTACCATCATATGCCACCATGCCCCCTGAGCATACTGTACCAAAACAGAGGGCCTGACTGAGAACATCAGGATGACCCTTCATGCCTATAAACTTTCTCTTGGTTTACCTCGTTTCTCCAGCTCTAGCAAGGTAATTTCCTCCATGCCAAGGCTAATCACTGTACCTCTGGATCTTTATCCTGTGCTTCTCATCTACCCTGGGTTGTGGTTCCATTACTTACCACTTCTTCCTGTATCTATGAACTCTTCTTGGCTCTTTTATTGCAGTCTAAGCTGCAGTCTTTCTCCTCTTATTAAAGCAACAAAAGGGAGTAAACACTCCCTTCACCTTGTGTATCCTTCTGCAATCCCCTTTTCTTTTTCTCTTGTCCAGTCTGGAAATCTTTATTTTTAAATTGGATTATTTAGTCCATTTACATTTATTGTAATCACAGATATATTTGGATTTATTTTCACCATCTTATTTTCTTCTTTCTATTTATCCCACTTTACCAGAGATTCAGTATCACTTGTCTTGGGACCAGAGTGTTTTGGATTTCAGAGTTTTTAGGATTTTGAAATATTTGCATGGTACTCACCTGTTGAGCATTCCTAATCCAAAAATAAAAAATCTGAAATGCTGCAATGAGCATTTCCTTTGAGCATTATGTCAGTGCTCAGAAGGTTTCAGATTTTGGAGCATTTTGGATTGTGGATTTTTGGATTAGGAATGCTCAACCTATATTGTCCTTTTTATTTCCTTTCTCAATTCCTTTTGGATTATTTTTTATAATTCTATTTCTTCATCCTCTTAACCTATAAGTTATACACTCTGTTCCTCTTCTATTAGTGAATACTTAACTGTTAGTAAAGTATGCATGAATTCATACATAACATATATTTTTTATTTAGCCCTTGATCTTTAAAGCCATTTCTGTGAGTATACAATTTTAAGTTGACTGTTATTTTTCTCTTGGGCCTATTTTGGATTTTTGTCTATGCAGATTATATTTCTTAAAATTTGGTCTGTGAGAATTCCCTGTAGCCTGAGTTCAATTTGGGTTCCTCTACAGATGATTTGCTCTTCTTTCTTCCACGTACTACCAGGAAGTACTATGGGCCTCAGACCACTTGAATCTAAATAGCGTGTAGTTTTTCAGACTGCCTAGATAGGGTGAATTTTGAATAAAATCACATCATGGAGGCCAGCTTGCCGTTATGAATTCTCAGGGGATATTTTCTCCCATTCTCACTCAGAGCCAAGGTTTTTTTGTTTTTTGTTTTTTGTTTTTTTTTCTTTTGAGACAGAATCTGACTCTGTCACCCAGGCTGGAGTGCAATGGTGCGATCTCAAGAGCCAAGGTTTAAGTCAGGCAGTTTTCCTTGTAGTCTCCTGGAGGAGTGAGTTATTTCTTTTTAATTTTTCTTTTCTTTTTTTTTCGAGGCAGAGTTTTGCTCTTGTTGCCCAGGCTGGAGTGCAATGGCGTGATTTCGGCTCACTGCAACTTCCACCTCCCAGGTTCAAGTGATTCTCCTGCCTCAGCCTCCCCAGCAGCTGAGATTACAGGTGCACGCCACCACATCTGGCCAATTTTTGTGTGTTTTTTTTTTAGTAGAGACAGGGTTTCGTCATGTTGGCCAGGCTGGTGTCAAACTCCTGACCTCAGGTGATCCACCTGCCTTGGCCTCCCAAAGTGCTGAGATTACAGGTGTGAGCCACCGCGCCCAGCCTGAGGAGTGAATTATTTCTGGTCCCTCCTTAGACGATGTGTATTACCCTTTGTGGGTCACAGCCTTGTGCACAGGATCTGTTATTAGACTTCCCACTTTGGATGAGCTTGAGTTCTGTCTCCTGTCCCCTATATCCTGCTTGCCTGTGAAAACCAAAGTCCAAGCTCACCCGTATGCAAAGGCTCTGAACAGAAAAGCCAGCTTTGGTGATTAGCTTTCCTCTTTGATTCTTAGTCTTTTACTTGAGTATTCACTTTCTTGCTAGTTTACTGAGCATTTTACGTTGTTTTCAGCCAAAGATTTGCTCAAGGAACCTGGTTTACCATTCCAAAGGAAATCCAAATTTCCCCCTCCCATCATAGCCAAGTTATTTGAAATAATAGATGATACTCAGTGTTTCTAAGCCTTCACCCCCACTTGTAGCCTCCTGAAGTTAGGCCTTCACCCCATCCTCCACTGAGCCTGCTCAGGTAAACGTCACCAATCAGAAGTTACCAAAGCCCTAAGAGACTCTTGTTCCTCATCTTACTTGACCTCTTGTCAACATTACAAACTATGGACCTCTTGAAAGCCTCTCTTGCCGTGGTTTCTATTATTCTATTTTTCCCAGGTTCTCTTCCTACTTCTATAACTGTTCCTTCTGTCTTCTTTTTTGCTGGTATTGCTGTATTTCCAGAATTCTCTTGCTCCCTTGAGCTGTTTGAACAACAATGATACGCTGCTAACTTCCAAATCTACATCTCTGTGGCTCCAGGTACCTTCAAACTCAGTATGCCTGACAAGGAACTCAGTTTTTACATTTAAAAAATTTTTTTATTTTTTAGTGACGGAGTCTCTGTCGCCTAGGCTGGAGTGCAGTGGCACAATCTTGGCTCACTGCAACCTCTGCCTCCTGGGTTCAAGTGATTCTCCTGCCTCAGCCTACCAAGTAGCTGGGATTATAGGTACCCACCACCATGCCCAGCTAATTTTTGTATTTTTAGGGGTTTTGCCATGTTGGCCAGCTGGTCTTGAACTCCTGACCTCAGGTGATCCACCTGCATTGGCCTCGCAAAGTGCTGGGATTACAGGCGTAAGCCACTGCGCCCAGCCAAGGAACTAATTTTTCTTTTTCCAAAACCTGCCCATTCTAGTCTGCTGAATGAAACTACCAGGCAGCTAGTCACCTAAGATTATCCTAGAGTCATATGGGGCCATCCCCTTTCCTCATTTCCCGTATCTAATCAATCTTGTCATTTCTACGTCTTTGAACTCTTGAATCTGTTTCTCTTTTCCACCTTCACATTGCTGCTGCCTGGGGTCAGGTCCACCTCCTATCTTGCCTGGGCTTTGCCTTCTCTTTGGTTTCCTTACAACCAGTCTTGTCTTCCTCCAACCAGCCTCTGTACAAAGTTCAAATTCACTTGGTTCAGCAAAGTGATCTTCCTAACACAATATGATCAGTTTACAAATATGATCAGTTTAGCCTTTCCTAAAATACAAACATGATCAATTTACACTTAGAACCCTTCCAAGTGTACTGAAGAGGGTCTCTTATTAGACTCCCACTCCAGTGTGCTCCATTTTCAAGTAGACTTCCACGTCTGCCTAGCTCACCAACATTACGTTTCCACTGTCCATCATCTTCAGCCTGCATCTTCTGGGTGTGCCGCTAGGCTGCTCACGGTTCTCCTAAATGCCAGGCAAAACAGTCTCCTGCCATCTCCTGCCCTCCTGACACAGGCCTATCTGGGGAGGACTCTTTGATCTTCCAAGAATCAGCGTAGCCTGTCTCTTCGTGAAAACTTTCTCAACTCCTCAGCCTGTCCCCTCACAGCTGAATCATTCATGTCCCCTGAGTGGCCCTCATTGGCTCTTTACAGGCTTGTGTCCTCGCAGAGATAACCCGTTGTTGCTCTTTTTCTCATGCTTTTCTGTATTAGATTTTAAGTTCCATGAAGGCGAGGACTATGACTTATCCATGTCTATATGTTGTGCCTGGTGTACTGTAGGTGCTTAGTGCTTGTGGAATGGATGAGTGAAGATGAACTATTGCCTTCTTGGGATGAATGACCCTGCTGCTCACCAAGGCAAATGATCCCCTAGGTAGTGGTGTCTCTGTGCGTTGCGACCAATGTGGCAATTGTCACACTGAGTTGTCACTCTAGTCAGTGGGACTAAGGAGTAAGACTTTTTCCTGGAGAAGTGGCTCCTGCTAGCTCTGGGGACTCTCCTGACAAAGAGACAGAGCAGAGGGGAAAAGAAGTTCATAGACTGTGATGTGGGTCCAGCCCTAAGATTAAGACGGTTTACAAGGCCAGGCACGGTGGCTCACGCCTGTAATCCCAACACTTTGGGAGGCCGAGGCAGGCAGATTACGAGATCAGGAGTTCGAGACCAGCCTGACCAATGTGGTGAAACCCTGTCTCTACTAAAAATACAAAAATTAGCCAGGCATGGTGGCGCATGCCTGTAGTCCCAGCTACTTGGGAGGCTGAGGCAGAAGAATCGCTTGAACCCAGGAGGTGGAGGTTGCAGTGAGCCGAGATCATGCCACTGTACTCCAGCCTGGGAGACAGAGCGAGACACCATCTCAAAAAAAAAGAAAAAGAAAAAGAAAAAAAAGAAGGCTTACGAAAATGGACACTTACTGGGGCCTTCAGGGATGGTGAGGAGAACTAGGAGGAAGCATCCTTGGGCCAGGCTGTGGGAAGGAGCGAAGGGCACAGGTAGGGATTAGGCAGTCTCTATGTAGCGCGGGACCTAAAAGGAAGGTAGACACATCACCTAGGAAAGCTCTAGTTTGGAGATGCCCCAAACTCTCACAAATGGGGTGTGAGGCATATGATTAACCCCTCCCCTGCTCCACCTCATTTCCCACCTTCAGCTGGGTCCTGAAGACCAGTACCTAGAAAAGCAGGAGATGCTATGGTGTTGAAGAAAGCACAGGACCAGTAGGCTGTGGCTTTAATGATGGATTGTATGTGAGCCTTGGCAAATCGCTTACCTTCTCTAAGTCTCAGTCACTTCATCGGGGCACACTCTGACATGCCTCAACCACTTCCTAGGATTGTAGTGAAGGTCAACTCATAATGATGATAATAGCTATTCTTTTTAGATCACTTCTTATGTGTCAGAGATTATGCTAAATGCTTTACCATATTTTATCAATACTAACAATATCTGTATGACATAGAACTATTATTAGCTCCATTTTACAAGATGAGTAAATTGAGGTTTAGGGAGGTAAAGTATCTTGCCCAAAGTTCAATGCTGTCAAGTGAGCTGATGGAGCTGACGGAGGTGGCATTTGGTCTGTGGAGCCAGCATTCTGGTTCCCTGATCTGTATATTTAGCTGTGTGGCTGACTTTACTGTCTAGGAGTGAAGCAACCACAGGTCCCCTCTGGGACCCCTGGCCTCGAAGCCACAGTGGCAGCACTTAGCAAGGAATAAGGAAAGACACCTCCCTCCCCCCTGGCTTCAGATATGTGCTCCTGAGGGGTTGGCTTTCCCTTCTTAACTGCAGGGTTTGGTGACTGTACTGGGTTGAATAGTGTCCACCCAAAATTCGTGTCTACCAGGAACCTGCGAATGTAATCTTACTTGGAACAAGGATCTTAGCAGCAGATGTAACCAATTAAGATCATTTGCACTCATACTGGATTAGGGTGGGCCCTAATCCAGTGACTGGTATCCTTATAAGAAGAGAGGAATGTGGACAGAGATGTAGATGCAGAGGGAAGATAACCATGTGAAGACATGGGGTTATGCTTCCGCAAACCAAACAACACCAAGGATCCTGGGAACCACCAGAAGCTAGAAGAGGCAAGGAAGGATTCTTCCCTAGAGCCTTCAGAGAGCACATGGCCCTGCCAACACCATGGTTTCAGATTTCTAGCCTCCAGAACAGTGAGAGAATACATTTGTTATTTTAAGCTACCCAGTTTGGTAGTAGGAAACTAACACAGTAACCTAGCACTGTGTGCACCACAGCTTGGTGGATAGAGCATGGATTAGAAACCACTTAGATGGACTGGGTGGGGTGTGCCTATTTGGGGGAGATGAGGGAGAGGAGAATAAGTTATTTACTCATCCAGCTACACTGACCAACTTGTAGACAATGCCTCCCCATGACTTTATGTGATTGTGTGTACAGTGTCTGGCGAGTGTGTCTTCAGCTTTATTTTTTCCGGATATGACGATGGGAGTTCTTCAGGTTGGTGAAACTTAGAAGGTGAGAATTCCATTTAAGCAACTGTTCTCCCTATCTCTTGGCCATCCTTTCCACCCCTAGATCTCAGATGGTGAAGCTGTGCTTAGAGAGGTTCAAACCTTGCCCAAGTTTTCACAGCTAGTTAGTAGGAAGCAGAATTCAGATCCAGAATTCTCTGGCTGCAAAAATTCTGCCCTTTCCTTTATATCAAGTTCTTTCTCAAGCTAAAGAAACTGACCTCTTTTCAGAAAGATACGGAGTGATTTGTTTACTTTCTTAAGCATTTCTTCTAGATTTGAAAGTAACATTTATTTGAAAAATATTTAGAAATTATTGAAATGTTAAAAGTAAAAAAATTATGGCAATAACTACTGTTACTATTGGGTAAATATCCTTCCAGTCTTTTTTTCCTATAAACACATTATCAGTACAATTTGAATAATACTGTAAAGTGTTGCATTTTTCTTTTTTAATTTAACATTATCTTGTAAGCATTTTCTCATGTCAATAGTTTTTGTAAACAGGATTTTAAATTACTAAATAATGTTCCATCATATGGATGGGCCATAATTTAACATTTTCTATTATTGTCTACTTAGTTTCTACCTTTTTTACAATGATAAATATACAGTTAACATTTTTCATAAACATCTGTCCTCTTATTATTTCTTGAGGACAGGGGACAATACTGGGTAAATGGATATGAAGATTTTAAGGCATTTGATGCATAATGCCAATTGTTTACCAAAAGGGTTCTACCTACCAGCCCAATCAGAGTGCCTCACACGGCACCCTCACCCATACTGTCATCAATAAAGAGCCTTGCTATGTTCTGAAAAGGCGCGTGCCGCGATTCCATCACACAGGCTGCCGCGTCCAGAGGATGGCAGGGGGCAAGGCGAGGCAGGGAAACCAGTTAGGAGACCGCGGCGATGATCCCAGGGGACGCGCTGGGGGCTTGAGGCTAGGCGCAGGGATGGAGCAACTGGAACACGCACGGGATTCGTAGAATATTCGACAGGGGCGGGGGATCGACTCTGATAAGATAATTCTGCGCTGCGTGGGGTGCAGGAGAGGGAGGAGACTGCACGTTCGGCTCCGGCCTCCTCCGCGCCGGGCTCGGCACCGATCCGCGAGGTTGGCCGAGGCGTGAGCCCCGCCCACCCCTTTAACAGGGACACTCCCCTTTAAGGCGGGCGCCCGCGCGCGCCCCGGCCCCGCCCTTCGGGGGCGCGCGCGGCGGCCGCGGCGCCGGCTCCGCCGGGAGCGCACGTGCAGGCGCCGGGCGGAGGAGAGGGAGGCGGGAGCCGGGCCGCGGGAGGAGGGGAGGCGCCGGGGGCGCGCGCGCGCGCGCTGGGCGCTGCTGGGCTGCGGCGGCGGCGGCGGCGGCGGTGGTGGTTACTATGGCGGAGTCGGCCGGAGCCTCCTCCTTCTTCCCCCTTGTTGTCCTCCTGCTCGCCGGCAGCGGCGGGTCCGGGCCCCGGGGGGTCCAGGGTGAGTCCTGGGACGGGGGGCGGGGGCCGGGATGGAGAGGGCCCGGCAAGGGCGAGGCCTCGAGCCGCGGCCGCTGGACTACAGCGCGCCCCCTCCCCACGCGCACAATATGGCCGGGTGGGGGGCGCAGAGGAGTCGGGGTGACCCCCAGTCAGCTTCCCCGATCTCCGAGGCGCGGCCGCCCGGCGGCGACGGAGCTCACGCCGGGCCCCTGGGGACCCGAGCCCTGTTCCAGGCGGAACTGGATTCGGGCAGCTCTCAGGGGTCGCGCTCCCAGCGCCCTCGTGTTCCAGAGAGGGGAGTCTGAGCCTCCAGCTCCAAGATTTGGAGGTCCGTGGTTTCTGCCCTTCACCGTGTCCAGGGGCGGGGGGCTTTCTTCCCTCCCTCCAGGTGCTCCTGGGGGGCGTCTTTCTCCCGCCAAGACTGCGGGGTTCGGGCGGTGGGGTCTTAGCCTCTCCGAGGGATCCTGATGTTGAGAGCCCGCGCACCTCAGACTGTAGGGGAAGGGGTCTCTAACCTTTCCTTCAGGTCCTGCACTTGGCGTGTTTCTTCCCCTCCCTCCACTGCCTCCCTAATGTTCTGGGAAAGGGAGTCACATTTCCCCTTCACTCAATCCCTTGAGTTCAGTGGGGCAATCCCCCCTCCGCCCTCCGGCACTCATGCCCCGTGGAGGCTATTTGGAGGAAGTGGGACGAACAGGCCCCTAAACCTTTTTGGAGCCTGGCTTTGGAATCCCTAACCCTATGGAACCGAGTTCCCCAAGGGTTGATGTGAATCTAGGTGTATTTGCTTTCCTCCTCGCCTCCCCCACCCTACCCCGGGGGGCCCATTCAGTTAATCACTTTGTGGATGCCTTTCAGGTGAAATCCTAGAACCTGTCTCCAAACCCCCAAGATTATTTAAAGATCCCACCACTGGACTGTATTCCCGGCCCTTGGTCAGTACTTATTTACCTTCCTACACGATGCCTCTTCCCAGCCCGCCCACCCTCACACACCCCTTACCTCCCAATCCCCACAGTCTGCGGCTCGCCTTATACCACCCCCACTCTCCTCTCTGTAGAAGCGGGTACCTTTTTGCGGGACACTCCGCTGGCTGTGTTGTTTTTGAGGCTTTGGGGGCTGAGAAGAGCAGATGAAACCCTAAAATATTTCATTTAAGAGAGTCTTGGCGAATGTGTTTTGGCCTTGGGGTAGCAGATGAAGGTTATATTTGGCAGTTATATTGAAGCGATTATTGACCCACAGATGGATCTGGGAGAGATGATCAGGATTGTATTCGCTCCTGATGTACAAAGCCTGATGCTTTGACTTCTCAGCAGCCCCTAACCTTCCAGCAGTGGGAGATAAAGTGTGTTCTGTGGCTCTCTTCTCTTACTCTAAAAATAATGATTCTCAGGTGGGTTCAGTCGTCTTTAATAAACCAGACAGTCAAGAAAAGACACCATGCCACTTTGGAATCTCAAAAACAAGTTCATTATCTCCGGCTTTGATATTTGTTCCCAGTGGTGGAGCCTGTGCAGCGGGGTCTTTGTTCACGGGCTAATGCTTCTCCTAAGCACCTCGTGTGTATTCTTCGGCCTCACTGCTCTGTGGCTTAGGTATCTGTGCTGTGGGGTTTGAGAAACATGGTGAAGGTGTATGAACAGAGCTTGACATTTGTGGTGAGATAATGATTTGCATGAATAAGGATGTTCGTCGGGCCTTATTAAGGGCCATGTTTTTGGAATGTGTAACATAATGTTCTCTACTGGGTAGTAAAAAAAAAAAAAAAGGGAGATTGAACCTCTAGGTTTGTCATTTTATGTGTGTATGTATAAATCTTTAAATCCTCATATAGGAATTTTTATCCTGCCCCTAATATATCCAGGATTTTTAACAGTCATTTCCCTGCTGATTTGATGTAGTGTTTGTGGGGTTTTTCTGGTTGTGAGCCTAGTTAAGAATGTTTGATAATCCAAGTGGTTCTGAATGGGGCAGAGTTCATTTTTTTGTAACCTTCCTAAAATGGATGTTTGTGGGGGTTAAGGTAGGTGAGTAAAATAGGGAGTTCGTTTCTTTTTTTGGTAAATTGGAAATTAGGTTGTGTGTCCAGCAAACATTCTCCAGGGCCTTTAAACTTCTTGGCCAGACACTACAGTTTTTTCCAGGACACGTCTAGTTGCCAATAGTGCATGCTATGGAGACCACTGCTGCAAAGGGCTTAAAGTAAAACGTCAGTTCTGGGAAAATAGAGGCTGTGGGATAACAAGAAGTTGATTTTTTTCCCCTCCCCTGCATTTCCTATATAGTGCTCCCCTACGTGGGCTGGAGGAGTGACAGAGCCAGACAGCTCTGATGCCTGATACTTGGACTTGATGTGAGGGGCAGTAAGGGATAGGTGTTTCTATTAATTAATGAATTAACTAGGACTTAGTAAAAGGCCAGTGATAAGGAGAATGAGTTTCAGTTAGAAATAGCATCCGTTTGATAGGTGTACATGTTTTAAAGCCTGGCTTTGGAATTTTCACATTTAAAAATGTAAAATTGAGTTAGTAGCAGGAGAACATGACATTCATTTCTTAAGACAAAAGCAACAAGAGAGATATTTGACATTCTCATAGGAACATTTTGAAATTTTGTGAGCGGACTAAAAATCTAATTTCAAGCCAAGCCTTGTAATTTTGTTGAGTGGACATGGATTTTAAGTACAGTGGAAGTGCAGTCTTGTAGAGACCTCTGATTAGTTTTGTTTAAACAGCTCCTGGAACAGATGTGATAAAACATATTAAAATGGCTACTCTGGTTAAAGGTTAAAGCCAGATGGAGGGAGGAGGCTGGTTTTCAGCCCTAGAACTTAGCTGCCTTACAAGTTGTCCTTGAACAAGTAACTTAACCTTTCTGTGACTGCCTCAGTTTTCCCTCTGTAAAAATAAGGAAATATTTTGTGTCACTCTTATTGGGACATTTGTGAGACTGACTTACTGATAGCCAGTTGGCGGGGAGGTATTTTTAGACACAGTTTCTGACTTCAGTGAATAAGCAATGCTGGGTTACTTTTTTATCTTAAGGAGCAGAAAAACATACTCTGTGATTGATAGACGTACAGCATGTCACAGTGTGGTTATTTTCTTTTTGTGCTTTTTTGTAGACCCCTTTCAGATTTCCTCAAGTTAATTTCTGTCTCTGGCAGGCTCTTACATCGTCGACTAGGCAGCATACCTGTGCTAATCAAAGACAGTCTGGAGGGAGTGACCTGCTTTAGGCTTTATTGGTTTGGCAACGTTTTAATTCTTACGCAACTCTGGGTATGTTTATGGCACTATGTAAATGTTACATAAGAACATGGAGGCTGAGAAGTGGCCAGAATGGTGACTGTGAACACAGGAAGGTTAGACTGAGGACTTTTATCCAAAAGGACCTTGGGAATCTGCAATCAGTACAGGAAGAACCTGCACTTATTTTCCTCTAAGAACCTTTTTAGATGATTATGTCTTTCAGGTGGACTGCTGTGTTATAAATAGGTTTATTCTCCACCGGTGAGCTAATTGTAACCTTGCTACCAAAATATGAATCAGTAAACGATGAGATGTGCTGCTTCTTCCAGCATGTCCTGTTGAAGCTGCTTGTTGCATTTTGGAACATGAGTTGAATTGGGTTGCAGTCTGTTCTCATAATAGCTGAGGAGCACAGGGTGTTGAGGTGGAATGGAATTATCAGTTCGTGGTGCTTTAGGTCATCTTAATTTTTGAAGGTTAAATTAGAATACTGAAGTGGCTCTTTATAATTTTGAAATCTCTATTGTTTACTGTTCAATTTTTGCTCAGAGTAGCAGTGAACATTAATTCTGGGATCTCGCCTGTTTGTCTTCAGTTCTTGTGTTAGCTGTTGTTGTAGGAGTTGGTGTAAGAGGGTCTTAATCTCATTTTCCTCTCTGTATTCATAAAAAGGGAATCCTGGAGTCCTTTCTCACCAGTGCTGCTGATGCTGGACATAACTGCAGGCAGCCACAGCCCATCAGTTCCACTTGGACTGGGAATGCGGGAACCTTTTAAGTCCAACTTACATTTCTCTCACTCTGCAGGCACTGCCTCATGGCCAGGTTCAGATACCTGCTCTGAGTTTCTGTTCTCAGTTTTTCACTCTCATGCAGGTTTAACTTGAGCTTTGGCTTCAGAGGCACCATTTCTGTCCATGTCTGCTCTCTCTCCTCTGTTATGGAGAAATGGTGTGCTAAGCAAAAATATGATTTCAGAGAGTATCTTCCTTTCCTTTACTCTGTAGAGTTGCCATACTTTGGTTTAGCTGTGAAGTTTCCATCCCAGGCAATCTTTATCTGCTCTCTAGGGTTCAGAGACAGTGCCACTTTAGGCAACTCTGGGCTTTTTGGTTTTCTTTAGTGTCCACCCAGTCTTAAGCCTGCATTTGTCTCCCTAAATATTTTGAATTTAGCATAATGAAAGTAACTGCCTTTCCCTTTAAACCATAACATCACCCCTAATATTTACACAGTTAACATATAGGAGATTTCTTTATTCATTGGATTGGGTATGTGCCTGGAACAGTTTTTGGCATGGGGAAATAACAGAGAACAAGATGAACAAAAGTCCCTAAATCTCTATTATGGAACTTATAATTGCAATGGCTTAGACTGAAAATAAATAAGTAAACACAATTATCAGTCCATGAGTGCTGTGAAGAAAATAAAACAGGATGCTGTGCCATAGTGTGCCTGGAGCTGCCACTTCACCTCTCTATCAGCTTCATTGTTTTATCTGTAAAATGGGGCTAATACAGTCTTGTTATTTGTGGTAGTTCCATAAAGTTGAATTGTAGAACTGAATTACCAAATCTTCAACCATTGCTCCTAGGGGAAATACAGGGCTAGGTTCCTGCGAGCCTCTGGTCACTTTTTCAACCTGTCAATACATAACCTTATTTTATGTGTTTCTTTTTTTTTCTTTTTTTGAGACAGGGTCTTGCTCTGTTGCCCAGGTTAGAGTCCAGTGACATGATCTCACTCACTGCAGTTTCTGCCTCCCAGGCTCAAGCAATCCTCCCACCTCAGCCTCCTGAGTAGCTGAGACCTCAGGTGTACACCACCAAACCGGGCTAATTTTTGTATTTATTTACTTTTTGGTAGAGACAGGGTTTTGACATGTTGCCCAGGCTGGTCTTGAACTCCTGGGCTCAAGCAATCCACTCACCTGGGCTTCACCTGCTGAGATTACAGGTATGAGCCACTGAACCTGGCCTGTTTTATGTGTTTCTGTTTATTTTTATTTTTAATTTTTATTTTTTTGAGACAGTGTCCTGCTCTATCACCCAGGCTGTATAGTACAAGAGTGTATCATAGGCCAGGCGCAGTGGCTCACGCCTGTAATGCCAGCACTTTGGGAGGCCGAGGCAGGTGGATCATGAGGTCAGGAGTTCGAGACCAGCCTGACAAACATGGTGAAACCCCGTCTCTATTAAAAATACAAAAATTAGCCGGGTGTGGTGGTGTGCCTGTAATCCCAGCTACTCAGGAGGCTGAGGCAGGAGAATCACTTGAACCTGGGAGGCAGAGGTTGCAGTGAGCCGAGACTGCGCGACTGCACTCCAGCCTAGGCAACGGAGTGAGACTCCGTCAAAAAAAAAAAAAAAAAAAAAAAAGCCAAAAACATCATAGCTCACTGCAGCCTGAAACTCCTGGGCTCAAGGAATCCTCCTTTGTCAGCCTCCCAAGTGGCTAGGATCACACGCACATGCCACCATACCCGGCTAATGTTTAAATTTTTTGTAGAGATGGGGTCTCACTTGTTGCCCAGGCTGGTCTCAAATTCCTGGGCTCAAATTATCCTCCTGCTTTGGCCTCCCAAAGGGCTGGGATTACAGGCCTGAGCTACCATGCCTGGCTTTGTTTCTGTTTAAAGACACCTTATTTAATATATATTGTTGGTTCATTAACATTGAACTTTACTGACAGCAGCACTATTAACTCATGCCTGAACTAAGCTTCTCTAACATGTATTTTCTCTGTGAGGCATATCACTATCTTCTTGCACTTAGGAACTCTAGACAGCACTTCAGCACTACTTGTGGGGGACCATTTTATACAGCAAAATCATCAATGAAAAGCATGACACTAAATATACTGCAGAAAGGATAACTTGTTTACAGTATGCCAGCTGAAACAAGAAGGCAGGGTGTTGCCTTGTTTGACCTCAGTTGGGAACGCATGTGGTGGGTGTTTCAGATGTTTCACTATTCTGTGCATGGCTGTCAGTGAGCAGGAAGGTACCATGAATGTTGATATTGGGGTTACAAATAAATTTGCATTAACCATATTTTGTTAGAACTGTATACAAAAGTGGTAGAAATAAAATTGTAGAATTTCACTAAACCAGAATTTTAATACATGTAGTTAGAAGTCCCATTTCCAGACTGCAAACTAAACATATGCATGTTGAGTACCTACCATGGTGATCTAGGGCAGTGGTCGCCAATCTTTTTGACATCAGGGACTGGTTTCGTGGAAGATAATTTTCCCACAGGGGAAGTAGGGGCGATATGATTTTGGGATGAAACTGTTCCACCTCAGATCATCAAGCACATCAGGCCGAGGTGGGTGGATCACCTGAGGTCGGGAGTTCAAGACCAGCCTGGCCAACATGGTGAAACCCCATCTCTACTGAAAATAAAAAATTAGCCGGGCATGGTAGTGGCAGCGCATGCCTGTAATCTCAGCTACTCAGGAGGCTGAGGCAGGAGAATAGCTTGAATCCGGGAGGCGGAGGTTGCAGTCAGCCGAGATCACGCCACTGCACTCCAGCCTGGGGAACAGAGTGAGACTCCTCAAAAAAAAAAAAAAAGAAAAAAAAGATCATCAGGCACATCAAGCATGTTAGATTCTCATAAGGTGCATGCAAGCTAGATGCCTCGCATGCGCGGTTCACCGTAGGTTTCCCACTCCTATGAGAATCTAATGCCGCCGCTGATGTGACAGGAGGTAGAGCTCAGGTACCCGCCTGCCACTTACCTCCTGCTGTGTGGCCTGGTTCCTAACAGGCCGTGGACCAGTACCCGTCTGTGGCCCCAGGGGTTGGGGACCCCTGATCCAAAGGGTCCCTTGACACATATTTATTGAGCACCTGTCATATGCTAGGCATTGTTACAGGTGTTAGGGATACAGTAGTAAACGAAAGGAGACAAAATTGCCTTCTCTCAGAAAGCTTACCTTCTGCCAGGTGAGGTGGACAATAAACAAAAGTATGAAATGTAAAGCAGTTGTGCCTACTACAGTCCACCTTCTGCTCCTCACTCCCCCAAGATTCCCCATGTTTGGTGTACACACACCTGCTTCAGGTATTCAGTCAAATGCTAGTCTTTGTAGATAGAATTAAGGTCTCAATCAGTTGACCTTTAGCCATCTAAAGGAGGTTATCATGGTGGGTCTGTCCTGATTGAACTAGCCCTTTCAAAGCAGAGAGATTTCTCAGCTGATTGCACAAGAGGAAATCAGATGTTCCAGCTGGCTTGGAAGCAAGCAGACGTCCATGTTGTGAACTGCCGATCCCAACAGCCACATGGCAAGGAACTGCAGGCAAACTCTAGGAGCTGAGAGTGGTTCCCAGCTGACAGCTAGGAGGAACATGGGGACCTCAGTCCTTCATCTGCAAGGCAGTGGATCTTGTCAACAACCAGTAAGCTTGGAGGAGGACCCAATCCTAGATGAGAAGGCAGCCCTAACTGGCACTGTCCATGCTGTGCCTGGACTTCTGACCTGTAGGAACTGTGAAATAGTAACTAGGTGGTGGTTTAAAAAATGTATGCATTGGGTGGGGGTGAGTCAAATGGTGATGGTGAAAATAGGTAAAGCAAGAGAGGGGAATAATGAGAAATACCCCACGATAGGCATGAGGGTACTTGAGACCTGGTGCCCAGCCATCCCATCACTCACATATAAAAATAAATCCTTTGACCACATGTGGCTTTCATCTGACTATAACTTTTTTCTAGATATTTGTGAGTGGAGGGGAGAGGGGATTGTGGATGCTTTGGAAATAAGTTTTTTAGGTGCTTGGGATGTTTGAGTTGAGGAATCTGGGAATTGAAGTATTTTCTGGGTTTTTTTTTTTTTTTTTTTTTGGTGATAGAGGACTCACCTTGCCCCACATCCTTGTATATTGCTTTGGTATATGTTTGCATATTACCTTTTATACCTTTAGAAGATAAGATTGAATTGTAATCAGTCAGTGTTCATTTCTGATATCCAGGATGTGCCTAGCACCAAGCTGAATGCTGAGAGGGATCCTGAGGAAAGAGTCTGTCCTTGCCCTTTGGAAGTTTACACACAGAGACCGGCCACAGTGGCTCATGCCTGTAATCCCAACACTTTGGAGAATGAGGTACAGGGGATCGCTTCAGTCCAGGAGTTTGAGACTAGCCTGGGCAATATAGTGAGACCTCGTCTCTACAAAACATTTTTAAAAATTACAAGGGCTTGGTGGCGTGTGCCTGTGGTCCCAGCTACTTGGGAGGCTGAGGTGGGAGGATAGCTTGAGACCAGGAGATTGAGGCTACAGCAAACCATGATTGCACCACTGCACTCCACCCTGGGTGACAGAGTGAGATCCTGTCTCAAAAAAAAAAGTTTACACACAAATGGACTTTTTTTCTGCTTGTTGGAACTACCACAAACTATGAGGAGTTCAGGTGACAATTGTAATAAAAGCATCTGATTTGCTGAATGTTTACTATATACTAAAGTATTATGCTAAGCACCTGTGTTGTATCATTTACTCTATGTAGTTATTCTTTGAGGGGCTAGGGGCTCTTATTCCCATTTTACAGATGAGAAAACTAGGGCATAGAGAAGTTAAGCAGTGGGTCCAAAGTCTATCCAAGTCCAAAACATGTGCTCTAAATATTGTACTGTACTATAAACTGTGAGTACTGTAAAAGTGACCTTCTAACCAGGCTCTCTGCCTTCAATCTCCCATTTGTTTTCCATCCTACGGCTAGATCTAACTTTGGAAATGCACCCTGTTTGTCTGACCTAGAGGTTGTGTGGCTTCTAGGATCAACTCTAGACCCCTTAGCTTAGCATTGCAATCAGTTTCATCTGGTCTTAGTCTCCCTGACTCTTCTTGCCTTTGGCTGGAACCTTGGCATTGTTCGAACTGTCAATTTACTCTGAACCCAGTATAGCTAATATTTTTTCACAGCCCTTTGCTTTCCCTTTTCCTTTTCTCTGGAATGCTTCTCCCTACTTCTCTTCCTAGCCAAACCCAGCGTCCTCCAGTGTGGACCTTCGTCCTCTTGTGTTCTCCCGGTCAGTGATTCCATCCTCTCTGCTTTTCCCCTCAGCCTGTATTGGTAGTTGGAGTTGCACTGTTTATAGTTGTCTTCTCCTCCCACTCTCCATGCCCAAAGAATTGGTGCGGGGAGCTGGCTTATTTGTTGTATGGCTTCGGCCTGCACAGAGCCTTTCATGTTTCAAGTACTTAATAAGTTTGTTTAATTGAATTAATTCATTTCTTTTCCATCCTCTCAGTAAAATCCTAGGTAAATAATTCCAATTCTGTTTTGCTCTAATGTTATTATAATCTTGTATATATAGTATTTTAAACCTACTCAAAAAATGCCGCAAACATTTGTGAGTTACTTGGAACATCATAATCTCTCTTTCTACCTCACCTCTTTCATCTCTGTTTATCCTACCACCTACCCATTTTATTCCAGCCAAATGAACTTGATCTCTCAACCTCATTAGTTTTATTCTCAGTTTGGCTGATTTCTTTTTTCCTTTTCCATTGTCCCAGTTGCCTGAAACAATCATTCCTATCCCTCTTCTCACTCAAAACTGTGACATACACGGTCTCCTCTCCATTCGTCCATACTATAATAAATAGGTCAGGAAGAAAATACCAGGGATAAATATCCTTCCCTGCTCTATTGAGCCAGAAGTATGTTTATTCAGACTCAACAAAGAAAACAGTGGTTTTACATGTTCATCATAAACTGATATCAAAGGAGAAATGCAATTTCCTGATTGTCTAAATATGACAGCTGAGTCTGTACACATAGGTCCCAGGAACATTGGACACACTCCCTCATAATGAGGCCCACTCATTTCAGTCTTACCTTGACATTCTCTTGGGCAGCAGGTGGGCCCTTGCTAGATGTTCAGGTATTTACAGTCAGCCATAAATTAAGTTGCAATGACAGGTCTCCTTAGCATAAACATCAAACGTCTCTTCTGAGTGAGAACAAAGCTTTCATTCTCTAACTGAGACTTAAGGTTGAACTTGTTTAAACAGCTCTCTAGGGCTGGGTTTGTCTCCAAGTAGAATGTCAGAAAGGCAGTTTGTAGAATGGATATAGTGTGGAGCTGGCTTTCCAAACACCTTTCTCTTATGCAAACCCCATTCCAAGACCTTTTCCCAGATTGGAATTAAATACCAAGCTTATCAAGTGTCTTATTGTTAAATCTGTGTTTCTCCCCACCCCCCCACCATACAAATAGTTTCCTTTATTAAGTCAGTTATATTTTTTCATAAGTACTTTTTACCAGTACATTTGTTGTTGTTGTTGTTGTTGTTTTTCTGTATACCACCATTGGCACCTATAAAATTTGACTTTATTATGGCTCGTGAGTACTTGAAAGCTTTTTGTTTTAATGTATTTTTAACATCTAATTTTGATGATTGTAAAAGGTGAAAATGTAACTTGGGTCTTTTTTTCTTTTAACCAAATAGCATGTGATTGCTTTACTGCTGCAAGATTTTTCTATTTAGGCTAGTTAGAACTTTGCTAGTACAGTATCAGTTCCTAGTTATTGCCTTCCTGCCCCCCAAGAAAGCCACACATTGCCTCTATTTTGTGAACAGTTTAGTGCCGTTTTTTAACCTGATTCAGATTTTCATAAACATTTTGGCAGTTGTCTAGATCAGTAGCTATTAACAATTGTCTTTCTTTTTAAGACAGTGGAACTCTTAAAAATGAAAATGTAGAAATATATATAAAGTGAGTAAAAGCTGAGCAACTCTGGCAGAGGCCCCTCTGCCCCTGAAATTATTAGGCTGAGATCTGTTGAGTGAGGTTTATTGAGCACAGTGCTATTTGCCAGGTGCTGTACTAGATACCAGTGAGAAACTGTTGAAAAGGACACTGGTTTCCTCTTTGTGAGTTCAGAGATTCCCGGACACGGTGGAGAGTCTAGAAATTCAGGAAGAAGATAGTTTGAAAAACACTGTAGTTTTTTTTTGTTTTTGTTATTGAGATCATATTGTATATGTTGTTTGGCAAATAGGGATTTATGGTAGTAGTTTTAAATTGTAGCAAAATACGTATAACATAAAATGTACTATTTTAATTGTACAATTTAGTAGTGTTAAGTACCTTCATAATGTGCAAACCATCACCACTATTTTTTAATTTTAATTTTTATTTATTTATTTATTTTTTATGTATTTATTTTTTTTTTTGAGACAAAGTCTTGCTCCGTCACCCAGGCTGGAGTGCCATAGCATGATCTCAGCTCATTGCAACCTCTGCCTCCCAGGTTCAAGCGATTCTCCTGTCTCAACCTTCTGAGTAGCTGGGATTACAGGCATGCGCCACCGTGCCCAGTTAATTTTTTGTATTTTTAGTAGAGACGGGGTTTCACCATGTTGGCCAGGCTGGTTTCGACTGTAAGTGATCCACCCACCTCGGCCTCCCAAAGTGCTGGGATTATAGGCATGAGCCACCATGCCTGGCCGACATTTCATATACATAGAATCTTAATGTGTGGCTTCTTTCATGTAATATAATGTTTTTGAGTTTCATCTATATTATAGCACGTATCAATAGTTTCTTTTCAGGGCTGAATAATATTCCATCATAAATATACCACATTTTGTTCATTCATCATTTGATGGACATTTGGGTGGTTTCCACCTTTTGGCTATTGTGAATAGTACTGTTGAGAATATTCATGTACAAGTCTGTGTTTAAACATTTGTTTCAGTTATTTTGTGTATATGCCTTGTAGTAGAACTGCTGGGTTATAGGGTAATTCTAGATTTAACTTATTAAGGAACCATCAAGCTTTTTTCCACAGCAGTTGTACCCTTTTATGTCCCAGCAATGCACCAAGGGTTCCAGTTTCTCTAAATCTTCACCAACACTTATTAAATTTCTTTTTCATATTGTTATGGCCTTCCTAGTGGATATAAAGTAGTATCTCATTATGGTTTTGATTTGCATTTGAATTTGCAATACATTAGAGATGATGTTTGAACATCTTTTCATGTGTTTGCAGGCCATTTGTATATCTTCGGAGAAATGTCTGTTCAGGTCTTTTTCCAGTTTTGTTGGTTTTTTAAAAATTATGTTTTTTAGAGAAGGGTTCTTGCTCTGTCACCCAGGCTGGAGTGCAGTGGTGTATTCTTAGCTCATCGCAGCCTTGAACTCCTGGGCTTAAGAGATCTTCTTGCCTCAGACTCCTGAATAGTTGGGACCGCAGGCATGCACCACCTTGCGTGGCTCCTGTTCAGTTTTTAATTGGGTTGTTGTTGAGTTTGAAAAGTTTTTTATATATTCTGGATTCTAGACCATTTTCAGATATAGGATTTGCGTATATTTTCTCCTGTCCATTGTCTTTTCATTCTTTTGATATTGCCCTTTGATACACAGAGGTTTTTAATTTTGATGAAGTCCAGTTTATCCATTTTACTTTTGTTGCTTGTGCTTTGGTGTCATATCTGACAGACCATTGCCAAATCCAAGTTCATGAAGTTTTACCCCTCTTCTGAGAGTTTTAGAAGTTTAAGTTTTAGTTGATATATTTAGGTCTTTGATCTATTTTGAGTTAATTTTTGCACATGGTGTTAGGTAAGGGTCTGACTTCATTCTTTTGCATGTGGTTATCCATTTGTTCATCATCATTTTTTGAAGAGACTTTTCCTCCCCCCTGTATGTTCTAAGCACTCTTGTTGAAAATCAGTTAATCATAGATGTATGGGTTTATTTCTGGATTCTCAATTCTGTTCTGTTGGTTTGTATGTCTATACTTAGCACCATTCTGTTTGATAACTGTAGCTTTGTTGTAAGCTTAAATCAAGAAGTATGAGTCCTCCAACTTTATTTTTTTTTCTCCCAAGATTGTTTGGACTATTCAGGGTCACTTGCAATTCCATATGAATTTTGGGATCGGCTTTTTCATTTCTGGAAAAAAACAAAAAAAAGGCCACTGAGATTCTGATAGGGATTGTATTGACTCTCATCTGATGTATATAATTTACATATATGATCATATGTTTACTCTATGTGTAATTTATGTTGGTGGACAAGTTCGGTTCTCAGTTTTTCAGTATCAATTTGCAAAAAGAATTCCTTTTGAAAAATAGTATGCCTAAGAAACCCTGGAGGAATATACATCAAACATGTAGTAGTAATTATCTCTGGGGCAGGAATTAGAGGGGCTGTCAACCTCTACATTATATATTTCTGTGGTGATTGAAGTTCTTTTTAAACGAGGAAACATGGATTAATTTGGTAAGCAGGGGGAAAAAAGCTAGTAAAGATAAAGTATATTTAAAAAAACCCTGATATATGATACTCATAATAGCACAACTAACATTTATAGTTTTGGACCCCCCCACCAAGTAGAATTCCTCAAAATGAAATATTAGAATTGAAATGCTTAGTAGCAAGTAAGAGCTTTGATGTATTTGATTCAGTGTCAGCAGCTGGGTGGGAGGACAACCAGTAGGTTGGAGATACTAGAGTACAGACCTGTGGGGAGGATGCGGCTGCATCAAAGCACAATGGGAGGTAGAAGCTTTACTAGATAAAGACAGTACCATGTGAGATCGCTCAGCGAGATCCTTTCCTTATATGGATGGTATAGTTGGGCTAGGATAGGTATGATGCAGACCATCTGACTGGGATAATGAGCTTGGAGAAGCCACAGAATTAGGCCGGACGTCTGTGATTAGAGACTGATTATCCAAACACGAACAAGAGAGGAATAAAGCAGTTTTGGTTAAGAACCCATCCTTAGGATACGCGGTCTTAGAACTACTTAAGGAAATACACTGAATTTGATCTTGCATGTTGGATGAAATCGATTACAGACTAAATTTCAAGTAGTCTGGAAGAGGGAATACTTAGTCTTTTCTAGACTAAAGATGTGTGTGTGCCAGAATCTGTGTAGCTAATGGTGTTGGGTTGAGGAGGGGAGTGTGGAGATAGAGGGAATACCTACACAGGACCTGGAAGAGTAGAAGAGGAAAATACTACTAAAAAAAAAAGAAAGAAAGAAAAAAGAATTAACATCACAAAAAGAGACAACTGGAAGTTCTGTGCCTTGTGAGGGATGGTAGGGATGGTATTCATCACTTGTTAGTATTCTAGCCAGAAATTTGAGCCTGAATCAGAACAAACCTCTAACTCTAGCTAATAGCTTATAGAAAATACAGAGGAGAGAGGAACATGTTAAATGACACCTTGGAGAGTCAACCCAAAAAATCCAGAATGTGGGAAGCTGCAGGACAAATGGCCTAGATTCTTCAACAGATAACTTGCAAGGAAAAATAACAGCGCAAGGGGGAACCTATAGATTGAAAAAGGTTTTAGGAGATCTCTTAGCTGAGTGCAGTGGAAGAACCTCATTTAGATCTGGATTTTCATTTTATTTTATTTTTGAGGCAGAGTCTAGCTCTGTCACCCAGGCTGGAGTGCAGTGATGGAGTCACAGCTGACTTCAGCTTCAGTCTCCTGGGCTCAAGCAATCCTTCCACCTCAGCCTCCTGAAGAGCTGGGACGACAGGCATGTGCCACCACACCTAGCTGATATGTTTACTTTTTGTAGAGACAGGGTCTCACTGTGTTGCCCAGGCTGATCTCAAACTCCTGAGCGCAAGAGATCCTCCCACCTCAGCCTCCCAAAGTGCTGGGATTACAGGTGTGAGCCACCGTGCCCTTCTTGGATCTGGATTTGAGCCAGTTGTTAATTTTTTCAAGGTAATAAAGGATTTTTGAACACTGACTGGATATTTGATTATATTAAGGCTATTATTGTCAGTTATTTTAGGTATGATAATGATATTGTGGGAAACTGCAATTTAAAATATAACTTGCGGAAGATTGCAATATCAATGACAAAAAATTAAAGGCACTTAAAAACATTAAAGGTAGGCCGGGCGCAGTGGCTCATGCCTGTAATCCCAGCACTTTGGGAGGCCGAGGCGGGTGGATCACAAGGTCAGGAGATCGAGACCATCCTGGCTAACATGGTGAAACCCCGTCTCTACTACAAATACAAAAAATTAGCCGGACGTGGTGGCAGGCGCCTGTAGTCCCAGCTACTCGGAAGGCTGAGGCAGGAGAATGGCATGAACCCAGGAGGCAGAGTTTGCAGTGAGCAGAGATTGTGCCACTGCACTCCAGCCTGGGCGACAGCGCAAGACTCCGTCTCAAAAAAAAAAACCAACCAAACAAACAAATAAAAACATTAAAGGTGGTGCGGTGGCTCACACCTGTAATCCCAGCACTTTGGGAGGCCGAGGCTGGTGGGTCACCTGAGGTCAGGAGTTCGAGACCAGCCTGGCCAACGTGGTGAAACCCCGTCTCTACTAAAAATACAAAAATTAGTTGGGTGTGGTGGCGGGCGCCTGTAATCCCAGCTGCTCAGGAGGCTGAGGCAGGAGAATCGCTTGAACCCAGGAGGCAACGGTTGCAGTGAGCCGAAATCGTGCCATTGTACTCCAGCCTGGGTGACAAGAGCAAGACTCCGTCTTAAAAACAAAAACAAACAAAAATATTAAAGGTTGGGGGAAACCTGCTAGAGAATCGGTGGCTGGTGCTAGTGGGAATGTCTGGCATTTAATTGTACACTTAGCTATATAGGCACTTGGCTAAGAGCTTTATATACTGATTATCTTATTCTTCAGAGCCACCCTATGAAGTTGATTCTCTTAGTTTTCTGCATTTTCTAATTGGGCAGCCCGAGTCCTGTGAGCCCAAGAAACTTGCCTAGTGTTGCTAAGCTAACAAGTGATGGAACCAGGATTTAAGCTTAGGCTGTCTGACCTCAGAGTCCAGGCTGTTAATCACTATGTAATTATATCTCCCTAAAGGTGCTCTCAGTGATAGAGGAGGTAGCAGAGAAACTAAAAGAATTATTTCTGGCTGGGCGCGGTGGCTCATGCCTGTAAGCCCAGCACTTTGGGAGGCTGAGGCGGGTGGATCACCTGAGGTCAGGAGTTCGAGACCAGCCTGGCCAACATGGCGAAACCCGGTCTCTACTGAAAATACAAAAAACTAGCCAGACGTGGTAGCAGGTGCCTGTAATCCCAGCAACTTGGGAGGCTGAGGCAGAATTGCTTGAACCTAGGAGGCAAAGGTTGCAGTGAGCCGAGATTGCACCGTGGCATTCCAGCCTGGGCAACAAGAGCAAAACTGCATCTCAAAAAAAAAGAATTATTTCTTCACTCATATTGAGAAGCGTGCTATGGAAACATACAAGTCCAAATTATTTCGAAGTGAACAAGTTGTAGATGTTAGATACCTCTCGAGGTAAAGGTTTAAAACCAATCTTTTATTAATAGTTGGCTTGTAATAAATGTTATTTTATTCTAAATTTAAGTAGTGATAAATATATGGGACGTTTTAGACCTAAAGAAGTGGGTCTTTGTGGCAAATTGTATTTCCTAAATGACTGCAACTATATTTCCCATCCCACATGTTTTTCTTACAATGTGACTTTGACACTCTTTCCAATAGGCAGGGTCTACCCATGTCCCTTCCTTGAATTTGGGTGGAGGCTTGACAGCTTTGATCTATGGTATATGGTGGATGTGATGCTTTGTGGTATCTAAGGCTAGGCTGCTAGAAGGATACAGTTTCTGCCAGGTTCGTTTCCTTTTGGGATCTTGCTCTGGAGAAGGGCAGCTGTCATGCTATGAGGAGCCTAAGCTAACCTAAGCTAACCCACACAAAGGGACTACAGGTTGAACATCCCTAATCCAAAATGCTGCAAAATCCAAAATTTTTTTAGCACCAACGTGCTCAAAGGAAATGCTCATTGGAGCATCTTGATTTCAGATTTTCAGATTACGGTTGCCCAGTCAGATATATATGAAAATATTCTAAAATCCCCCAAAATCAGAAATCTGCAATACTTTCTGGTCCGAACATTTTGGATAAAGAATGCTTATCCTGGCCGGGCGCGGTAGCTCACGCCTGTAATCCCAGCACTTTGGGAGGCCGAGGCGGGCGGATCACGAGGTCAGGAGATCGAGACCATCCTGGCTAACACGGTGAAACCCCGTCTCTACTAAAAATACAAAAAATTAGCCGGGCGTGGTAGCGGGCGCCTGTAGTCCCAGCTACTCGGGAGGCTGAGGCAGGAGAATGGCGTGAACCCGGGAGGCGGAGCTTGCAGTGAGCCGAGATCGCGCCACTGCACTCCAGCCTGGGCGACAGAGCGAGACTCCGTCTCAAAAAAAAAAAAAAAAAAAAGAATGCTTATCCTGTAGTTGGAGAGGACCACATCAAGAAGAACGAAGGTCTCCAGCCAACAGCCAGCATCATGCGCCAAATGTAAGCGTGAATAAGCCTTCAGATGATTCCAGCCCCAGCCTTGGAGTCTTCACCTGAAGCCCCAGATGTTGTGGAGTAGAGATAAGCTGTCCCTGCTGCCCTGCCCAAGTTCCTGGCTCATAGAATCCATGCATAGATTAAATGGTTGTTCTATGCCACAAGTTTTTGGAGTAATTTGTTATATGGCCATAGTAACTGGGACAATATTATTTTTCTTCCCATCTCAAAGGACTTTAATGTTGTCATCATAAATGGCCATTTTTGAGCAGATGTTTAGTGTGGACCTACTAGAATTCAGCCCTGGAGATGCAAAGGTGAATGGAACACAGTCTATTTCTTTAAATGGCACCACAGCCAGAAGACTGTTAAATTGACCTGTTACTCCTATATGTGTAAAGAGAGTCCCAGAAAGACCCTGGTTGCTATGCTGATGAGACCTATAATAAAAGTGGGCTACTGAATCTAAGAAAACATTATACTACCCACTCGAGAGAAGGTGGCAGTATGGTTTCTCTAAAGCCCAGGCAGGCTAATTGGAATTTTTTATAGAGGTAAGTATGCATGTGAATAAAGAGAAAGACTTGATCTGGACTTTGAAAGACCCTAATAAAGTCTGTACAGGTAGTTATTTTAAAGTCACAAAGGGCTTAAAGGAATTTACACTGTGTATAAACAACTATCTTAGCCAGCGTGGTGGGGTATACTTGTAGTCCTAACTACTGAGGAGGCTGAGGCAGAAGGGATCGTGTGTGGCCATGAATTTGAGGCTGCAGTGAGCTATGACCACACCTGTAAATAGCCACTGCACTCCAGCCTGGGCAACATAGCAAGACCCTATCTCTAAGAAAATTTTTTAAAAAGTCTTAAAAAATAAAGTAGGGATAAAGCACCTCTTTTATGATATTGGTAGAGTCACCAATATGAAGTAAGGAATTCATGGTGAAACCTTGAGGTTTCCAGTGGCATTGTTATCCCAGGCTGTAACACACTAAATCCCTGGAGATGAACTGCAGGAAGACATGGTGTGGCTCTTTGGTCAGAAAACCAATAGCGCATTTGATACGGGGAGGGTAAGAATGTGTTGAGAGTGATGTGAATGATATTTGCAGGGTGCTGAATCTGATCACATGGAGGTGTTCCTAGTGTGGCCGTGGCCCTGCTGGCTCTGTGTGCCAAGTGTTGTCAGAAAGAGTGTGGTAGAATGCTGTGTGGTGTTGTGGGGAAAAGATCGAACTTAGACCCTGGAGACCTGAGTTGGAGATGTGCTCCATCGTTTTACTGGTTTACCGCTTGTGAGCCCCTTAACTTCTCCGAGGCTTTACTATCCATAAAGTGAGACAGCTATACCTGCCTCAGCTCCTGAGTTCCTGTGGGGATCACAGGAGAGGATGAAAGTGAAAACTCTTGATACAATAACACAGCGTAGCTCTGCACAGTGTTTTCTTATGGGAAACAAACTGAAAACATCCTACCTGAATATAAAACTGATGTCTCTGATCCTGCAATCACAGTTGTGTAGAGTTATGGTCTTTGTTCTATCCGTACTGGAGAGGGTTGGGATAAGGGCCAGGGAAGAATAATTAAAATAATCATGGTTGTATTAGGCTATTCTTATCACTTGGGGCTGTTTGGTGAATTTCTCATCTGGAAAGAGTGCTGAGAAGCAGTTTATGATCAAGTCATAAAATCACGAAGAGTAAGGGCAGAACTAGAAGGTTGCCTGGTGAAATTTGAAAATCTCTAGCGTACCTAAACAGGACAGTGCTCCACAATCAGTACTAAATTTATGAAATTTATTATTCCCAAGTAGTAATTAAGTTAAAATTCATAATTACTATAGCTTCAAAAAAGTTTTAGGTGCGCTCCTGGACCTTCATCTGTTAGGACAAACTTAGACGTTGTGTGCTGTGCCTCTTCCCTTTCACAGGGGGCGCCATCATGCTGCACGCTCCCACACCCCTCCTGGTGAGGGTCTGAGGCGGCATGTTAGGCTAAATGGCCATGAATCTGACCGTGTGTGGCGGTTTTTGAGAATTCTTAGCTGGGCCATGGTGTCACTGAGTGGCCTGTCTTTTCTGAGTTCCAGCTGTGTTAGGCGCCTCTATAACACGGAGCTAGACAGTCTGCCCAGGTTGGAACTTGTCAGCCTTACTCAAAACACAGCCTGTCTAATGAATCAAATTTGCATTTACATCCTACCACAAACCACCTTCCAATCATACTTTGGAACCGTGTTCAAACCCTGCCAAGGTGGTTTTGTCTTTAGTTTAAATTTGACTAACTTGTTAATGACAAAAGTCTATGCAAGTAGGGCTTTTGTTCTGACCACTTCCTAACTTGTTTATGTGTAGAGTGATTTTGTTACTCCTGTGATTTGGTTTTCCGAGTTGTGTTATTTCTACTACGTAATTCTTCCGCCTTGGAATAAGGAGAGTTTTAGGTATGTATTGTTTATATACACGGTGTGTAAAATTTTTAACCTGATGAGTCACTATGAAACAGATTCTAAGGGGCTGTTATCATTAGTCCAGATTTAGTTTTTCAGAGAGAATTGAATTTAGTGTGCGTGATTTAATGAACTAAGATTTACAGTAAATTTAGATGTTTTTATAATTTATCACTTTTGTTTCAGTGGAAATGAATGTTAACAGAAGGCTAGCCAAAATGTCTGTCTTTAAAAGATGTTTAGGAAAAGGCATATAAAACAGAGCAGAATTGTCCAGTGTTGGGTCAGTGATCAAACAGTGTGAACTTAAAAACAAAACTAGATTCAAACATAGCTGGAAAGGATTTTAGAGGTCATATAGTTCAATCCCTTCTTTCTGGTTAATCATGAGAAAAATGAGGTTCAAAGAGGTTAAATGACTTGCCCAAAGCCATGCAACTAGTTCCTGATAGAGCTGAAACTTGAACAGCAGTTTCTTACTGAAACTTGCCACTTCCTAATTAGTGGTTAAGGAGACACATTTTTACTTGGGTGGTGGTTTTTTGTTTTGTTTTTAGGTTTTACATTGAGGGGGGGATTAATATTTATTGAATATCTACTAGTTGTTAAGTACTTTAAAAAATATATTAGCTGGGCGTGGTGGCACATGCTTGTAGTTCCAGCTACTCAGGAAGCTGAGGCTGGAGGATCCCTTGAGCCCAGGAATTCGAGTCCAGCTTGGGCAACATAACAAAACCCTGTCTCTAAAAAATAGATATATATTTCTTCATGTAATTCTTACATAGCCCTGTGAAATACAGTCACGTGCCGTATAACAGCATTTTGGTCAGTGAGGGACCACACTGTTACATGATGGTAGTCCCATAAGATTATAATGCTGTATTTTTACTTCACCTTTTCTATGTTAGATACAGATGATTCTTGTGTTACAGTTGCCTACAGTATTCAGTACAGTTACATACTGTACAGGTTTCTAGCCTAGGAGCAAGAGGCTACACCACTTAGACTATGCCATCTAAGTTTGTGTAAGTACACGCTGTGAGGTTCACACAGCAACAAAATTGCCTAACGCTGCACATTAACAGCCCCACTTTACAGATTAGGAAACGGGTGCGAGAAGGTTAATACCTTGCTCAAGGTCATGTGGTTAATATTAAAGCTGGCATTTGAGCCTTTCTGACCTGTCCTGCTATGATCCCCACTGTGGCTACTAGTGATGGTAATTCTGACCTTTTCAGGGGTATGGGCAGCGGTGGTAGTTATCTTTAAAATATATCTTTTTCAGACTTCTCACTCTGTAAAATATGTAATTAAACATAGATATGTGTAGAGTGGCCTTTCTCAGAGGACCCGCAGCTCTTAGCAGTTGCTTGGCTAATCTTCATACCATCTCTGTAAGATAAACGGTGTTTTCTGGTTGGGTAGTTGAGGCCCAGATAGGCTCAGGGACACACCCAGCGCCTTATCACAAACCCACACGGCCCAGCCCCCAGTTCCGTTCTTCGTCCTGTCTAGCATAGATTTCACCACTTTTGTTCTTTCCTGTCTTACACCAAGATTGTTTAAGTACTTCCCAAAAATAATGAGCCACGTGTGGGTGTGTTCGTTCTCCAGAATGAATCACTGTGAAAGAGGTTGTGAACTAACGAAATAAGCATAAGTATCTGGAAGCAGAGGCTCCTGACTATTCAGTCCCTCTAATTGGTGGGCTCTGGAGTGAGCGCTTTTCTGAAAGGCAACTGTGGGTTTGGGCTTGTGTCTCACTGTGCTCAGAATAGTCCTCTCTTGAAGTTGTTACTTTTCCCTTCTTGCTTCCCAAAATAGAACCAATGTTGTTCTCTTTGCTGGACATCACAACACAAATATTGAGAGGTATGCTTTCCATAGAGAACCCCTTTTAAAGTGCCTGAATGTCCCCACTGCCACAAAGGGGAACGGGAGTTGGCTTTCTTAAGATTCCAGTGTGAGTAAAAGAGCTTTGGATCAAGTATTCTGTGAGTTTCAGAAGTAAATGTAAAAGCAGAAAGAATAAGAGAGGGAGCAAACAAAGGTATTTGGAAGGGAAAATGAAGCGATTCCTTAGTCTTTTTTGTGTCTAAATGGGTTAGAATAAAAATTCAGGAGAAATTTACTTTTAAAAATCCCTTTTATGATTTGGATCCTAGTCTAATAGGCACCTACTTTAAATGTTCTGCCTTTAAGAAATAACACTACCCAAACTCTGAAGCAAGAGGCTGCATGTTTTGGAATTTCTCCCAGAAGAAAGGGATCTGATGAAACGTGAAAAAATACAACAGGCCATAAGTGAAGATCTGCACTGTCTACACTGTCTATCCACCTGCCAGGGCTGCCTCCTTGGTTTCCTCGGGTGGGACTAGCAAGGAATCGGCTCATTTATAGAAAGCCTAAGGAAGGAGGGGTTGGGCACTGAGATATTTAGAATCTGTCTTTGGATTTGAAAAGCCAAGAGATGCCTTTCAGAATATTGGAGGAAGAGACGAAGATAGACTGTGTACAGCCTAAATTGGTGAGTTATGACCGGGTGGCTTTTCATGGGACTGCCCATAAGTGTCTCATCTCCAGGGGCCATAGTGTGAATGCATTCCCACTTGTTATCCAGATAGTATTTACTTAGTGTGTGATCTGGGACTCAGTTGGGCCCCCACCACCTCCACCCGCCAATGTGTGAGTGCTTCCTTCAGCACTTCTGAGCCCCAGCCTCAGTGTTCTAGTGGGCAAAGCAACACTCCTGCCCATGCCAAGAGGTCAGAGCTAGGTTAGTCTCATGGGAGACAGTGTTGGGGAGAACCAACTGCTGCTGTCTGTGCTATTCTTGTTAGTTGAATAAATAAAGGATTTCAGATTCCAGGGCTGCTGAAGAGGCTTTCAGAGGCGCCAAATTCATTTGCAGTAATTTCCTGTCAAATGGGACACACTTATGTATGATACTTACCCAGCAAAACTCATTAATCCCAGAGGTGATTGTGTACACTGCCTGTTTGAAAAAAATTTGTGTGTGTGTGTGTGTGCGCACGCACACTCATGCGTGAATGCATGTGCATGCTATCCAGGGGCCTTTCAGGATGGGTTAAATGTATTGTGCACTTTTAATGCATTATCTCCCTTAATTCTCACAATAACTTCATGAGGGAGGCTCTCAAGTTCTCTTTGGAGGATATCATTTTTGCCCCTCGTGAATGAGAGGGGCACCTGACTTGGACTTCTAAAGGCAGGAGGACAATAATGGAGTGGTCAGGGAAAGCTTTTCAAAAGAAGTGACATTTGAGTTGAATTTTGAAGGATATGTAAGAATTAGGCAGGAAAAAAGCATTGCAGCAAAAGAATGTGTGAGAGCATGCATGCTGCAGGAAGCCGTGGGTGTGCTTGGTTCCTGCTGGGGGAGATAGGGCTGGTGATAGCTCCAGGAACCCTAGGTGGCTCTGCATGAAGTGGGGGGCAGCCCCACATTCTCCAAAAGGAAGATGCTTTCCTCTTGTCAGGCATCTCAATTTGAAGAAAAGGTAGTTCCTCTGTCTCTCACAGGCATAAAGTAGAGCACTTAGAGGATAATAGTGGAGCTTCAAAAGCCTTGTTTGTGAGCTAAATAAACAGGTGAAGTTGTGCTCAGTTAAGGATATCTTTTTGGCCCCATCTCTATAAAAACTGTTTTGGAACATCAAGTATGCTAAGGGATTATATTCTAAGTTTGGAAAAGGACCTGCAAAAGATCTCACCATTGATGTCAATGTCTGCTCCCCAATTTCCTGCAGCTCTGCTGTGTGCGTGCACCAGCTGCCTCCAGGCCAACTACACGTGTGAGACAGATGGGGCCTGCATGGTTTCCATTTTCAATCTGGATGGGATGGAGCACCATGTGCGCACCTGCATCCCCAAAGTGGAGCTGGTCCCTGCCGGAAAGCCCTTCTACTGCCTGAGCTCGGAGGACCTGCGCAACACCCACTGCTGCTACACTGACTACTGCAACAGGATCGACTTGAGGGTGCCCAGTGGTGAGTGCATGCCCTTGTTGGGCTAGTGGCTCAGCTTGGAGATAGGGTACCCCGTCGTTTCATTTTTTTCTACTCTTGCCCACTCACTTGGTTTGACGATAAAGATGCCTTTTGGATGTTCCCGAAGGTGACAAAGGCTGGGGTTTCTCAGCAGTTGCTTTTGTAGATTAGAGGGTGAGGAAGCAGATTTTCAAGTTAGTCCCAGAGGTGCCCGCAGTGTTTAGAGTAGTGGCTTAGCAGCCATAGGCAACGGTGAGGAGTGGAAGAACCAGGCAGGGATTCCCATGGGAGGATGTGGGACTGATCCAGAAAGAGATGGCCCCAGAGCCGAGCAAAGGTGACTCCGCAAGGGAGGATGATGGTTAGATGTGAGGAGGGACCAGAATAGGAAAAGGCCAGTGACCAAAGCTGAGAAACACCACATACCATCCTTTTGCAAGTCTACCATTCAGGAGGCATTACTGTGGAGCCCACAGGAAAAGGAGAGAAACTAAAGCAGAGCTTAGAGGAGCTGTGGGAAGTTAAAGAGCAGAAACAGGCATCTGTGTAGGGGCCTGAGGCGGGGATAGTACCACGAAATGCGTGAGATGACAAAGTGGGTTGTGGGTTTGACTGTGGAAAGAGGTGCCTTAACTAAAGAAGTTGGGCACTTGAGAGCATCTAGGCAGACAAGACTAGCCCAGGAAGATCAGAGAGATCAAGGGAGCCTGAACACATCGACAGGGAAAGGGGTCTTTTTCACTCTTCACTTTGAGGGAGGTGTTTTTACTCTTTCCCTTGTTTTTACTTCTCATTCTTTCCCTCTCCTCTCTCACTTGACTCAGGTCATCTCAAGGAGCCCGAGCACCCGTCCATGTGGGGCCCGGTGGAGCTGGTAGGCATCATCGCCGGCCCGGTGTTCCTCCTGTTCCTCATCATCATCATTGTTTTCCTTGTCATTAACTATCATCAGCGTGTCTATCACAACCGCCAGAGACTGGACATGGAAGATCCCTCATGTGAGATGTGTCTCTCCAAAGACAAGACGCTCCAGGATCTTGTCTACGATCTCTCCACCTCAGGGTCTGGCTCAGGTACCGAGTTCTCCAGGGCATCGTGTCTGTGGTTGGCTTTCATCAGTTTCCCAGCAGGATAGAGTGCTTATAGAGAAGGCTGGAGGCCCTGCATTTGTTTCTACCAGCATTGAGTCATTTGGTTTCCTAGTTCCCCTTCTTTTGGAGTCTGACGTGTAATAAGATAAGATAATGGGTTCACAGAAAATCTCTCATTCCCTGGGATTCCCAAGGTCTAGTACACAATTATCCACTACAGAAGTCCTGCCTCTCTAAGCTTTGCAACTGTACGTACATCTATTAAAATTCAGCTGGTTCCACCTGAGCAGTGGAGTGCTCAATTTCAGGGCCCCTTTTGAGAAACAGGAGTGTGCCAGATTCCTGTGAGGTGGTGACAGCTAATCATTGATCTCTGAGCAACCACAAGGGGAGTTTAAGGACATCCAGTAAAGCTTAGAGTTGGGATTTGGTGAATCATTGACTTGTACCAGTTGCCCAAGGGTTTTTGGTGGGGGTGAAAATAAAGGCAGTGTGGGCCTCCAGCATAGCATCAGCACTATTTCCTGTACTGCCTTTTGTTGACCAAGTCTTTCTCAGATGAGGCAAATGAACCAAACACTGGACCTTGGCATAAGACGAGAATTTAAGATAAAGGAGCTTGGGGTTGTTTAGGTCTCAGGGTATAGCTCAGCTAGCTATTAAATGTGAACATGAATGCAAAAGAATTTTTTTACTTACTTATTTATGTATTTATTTATTTAGAAACAGAGTCTTGCTCTGTTTCCCAGGCAGGAGTGCAGTGGCGCAATTTCCGCTCTCTGAAACCTCCACCTGCCTGGTTCAAGTGATTCTCCTGCCTCAGCCTCCTGAGTAGCTGGGATTACAGGCATGCGCCACCACAGCGACTAATTTTTGTATTTTTAGTAGAGACAAGGTTTCGCCACATCAGCCAGGCTGGTCTTGTGTTCTTGACCTCAGGTGATCCGCCTGCCTCGCAAAGAATTTTTTTAATGAAGATAAACCATTATTTTTGTGACAATGGTATTGCATTCCTTTTTTTTTTTTTTAAGATATGGTCTCGCTCTGTTGTTGCCCAGGCTGCAGTGCCATTGTGCAATCACAGCTGACTGCAGCCTTAACCTCCTGGGCTCAAGAGATCCTCCACCTTAGTCTCCTGAGTAGCTGAGATGTCAGGCATGTGCCACCAAGCCTGGCAATTTTTTTTTTTTTTTTTGTGTGTGTGTGTGGAAGGTTTCACTTTGTTGCCCAGGCTGGTCTCAAATTCTTGGCTTCAAGTCCATTCTTAAAAAAGAAAAAAAAACATCCACAAAGATCACTGTTGCCATTCTAGCTAAAACGCAGAGGATCTTATTTGTGAGAACTTTGCGTGTTTTTATGTATGTTTCCTTGACGTGGGACAAGACTTGTTCTGTGGGGAAATTATGCCATCAGTCATGCCCAGACATTCTGCTTGACACGGGAGTACTTTGAGCTGTGACATCTCCTGAATTTCAGTGGCTTTGCTTTTATTAAGCTCTGCAGTAGAGAGCACCAAAATGATGGATATATTTAAAAGCTGCATATTTTTAGAAACAGCAAAAATCTAGGGCTTGTTCCTTGTTGAAAGAGGTAGGGCAGTGGTTAGAACCTCCTGGCTGACTGTGGGAATTGATTTGCTGCTAGAGGAGGGTAGATTGGGTTTTCCAAAGTCTTTTTAAGACCCAGACCAGCTGAAACAAGGGAAGGGCCATGGTAGTTGTTTAGTCGTCTGTGGTAAAATGGTTAATAACTATTTCCCTCTGAGTGGTTTAGTATATTCTTCATTCAGAATATGCAGAGCTTCCAAGGTGTTAGGTTTCTAATAATGTGGTTTTTAAAGTAGTAAGTCCATGCTGCTCATATGACTTTCAATTCATTTAAGTAAGTATATACTGAATACCTTCTGGGTGATATGGTTTTAAACAGATTAGAAAGAGCCTGACCCGGCCAGGCGCGGTGGCTCACGCCTGTAATCCCAGCACTTTGGGAGGCTGAGGTGGGCGGATCATGAGGTCAGAGGAGATCCAGACCATCCTGGCTAACATAGTGAAACCCTGTCTCTACTAAAAATACAAAAAATTAGCCGGGCGTGGTGGCGGGCGCCTGCAGTCCCAGCTACTCAAGAGGCTGAGGCAGGAGAATGGTGTGAACCTGGGAGGCGGAGCTTGCAGTGAGCCGAGATCACGCCACTGCACTCCAGCCTGGGCAACAGAGCGAGACTCCGTCTCAAAAAAAAAAAAGAAAAGGCTGACCCAGGATTGGATCAGAGAGACAGGAGAATTGTTGGGAAGAGTCTCACAGAGGAGGGCACATTTAAAGGAGTCTTGAGGCCGGGCAGATCACATGAGGTCAAAAGTTCGAGACCAGCCTGACTAACATGGTGAAACCTTGTCTCTACTAAATACAAAAAATTAGCCGGGTGTAGTGGCACACACCTATAATTCCAGCTACTTGGGAAGCTGAGGCAGGAGAATTGCTTGAACCCGGGAGGCAGAGGTTGCAGTGAGCCCAGATCATGCCATTGCACTCCAGCCTGGGCAGCAAGAGCAAAGCTCCGTCTCAAAAAAAAAAAAAAAGGCCAGGCACGGTGGCTCACACCTGTAATCCCAGCACTTTGGGAGGCCGAGGCGGGTAGATCACCTCAGGTCAGGAGTTCGAGACCAGCCTGACCAACATGATGAAATCCCCATCTCTACTAAAAATACAAAAATTATCTGGGTGTGGTGGCGGGCACCTGTAATCCCAGCTACTCAGAAGGCTGAGGCAGGAGAATCACGTGAACCTAGGAGGTGGAGGTTGCAGTGAGCCGAAATCATACCATTGCATTCCAGCCTGGGTGACAGAGCGAGACACCATCTCAAAAAAAAAAAAAAAAGGAGTCTTGAAGAATGAGTTGGAATTTTTAAGAGAGGCAAGAGGGCAAAGAACATTCCAGGCCAATGAAAATACCTTGAGTAAAAAGACAAAGGCATGAAGGTCCACTGTATGTTTAAAGAACTTTTATGATGAGGAGACCAGCATGATGTGCTTGTGCTGGGGAAGCAGGGGGACGTCAGGCTGCCCCAGGTGTACAGGATCTTGAGGGCTGACCTTTATCTTCTAGGTAAGGGGCTTCTACTGAAAGTTTCCATGTGGGAAATGAATGTTCATTTTTTCCTTTGGAAGGAATTCTGGCAGTGGTGTGGAGGATGAATTCATTCACTACCAGCCTTCTGTTGGGAAGGGTGGGGTGAGGCGGGGTGTGTGTGGGTGCACAGGGCAAGAGCAGGCTGAGATGGGAGGCAAAAGACCTGTTGGAAGTCTTTTAGAGAAGGTCCAAAAGTAGGACAGGCGGACGGAGATGGAGAGGCGGGGGCTAATTTGAGAAACATTTTGGTGGTTCTATACTGTTGTCATTAAAAGCATAGATTATAGAGTCAGACAGTCCTAGATTTTAAGCCCTGCGTTGCCACTTACTGCTTGTATGAATTTGAATATTACATAACCTCCTCTTTGAGCCTTAGTTTTCTTGTTTATAAAATGGGGATGATAACAGTGCCTTACCTTCCAGGTGGTTTGGGGAAGTGAGATAATTTATGTAAAGCCCTTAGCATGGAGCCTAATGCATAGTAAGCATGCAGTAAATGGTAGTTCCCATCTACCAGACCTAGGGATTAATAATGTATTAATTATTTGATTGGGGGTGGGAGTAAGACAGTTAAGAGTCACTTGTGATGGTAAGGGTGATTGGATATATAGAGATACATTGAATGAGTCAAATGAAGCAATGTTGAGTTTTATAAAGACAGTAAAGTTAATCCTAGACTAAACATAGATAGTCCTCCATTCTACACCTGGAGTTCGCTTGTGAGCAGAGCATTGCTCTCTTTGGAGATGGGAACCCATGGGCCGCACAGCACTGCCCTCTAGTGGCTAATAAGCAGAACAGCCAGAAGGTGGCCCCCAGCACATGAGCCCACACTTTCATGTTCTCTGCCCTCTTTCCTTCCTCCACCAAAATAAAGCAGATGTGGGTGGATCGGCCCACAGGTGGCTGGCTGAAGAGTTGGTAAATCTGGTCAAACATTTACATTCAAATCTATCATCCGTGCTTACTGAGAGGAGAAATTGCCTAGATAAGGAGTAGCTAATCATACACGTTTCCTGTTTGTGTTCACTCTTTCCCTATCTCTCCGCCTGGCTCAGCCCTCTGGTAGATTACCTAGAAATGTGTATGGGCAGCAGCAGCTCTCCATGGTTAATGGACCAGCGTAGGATGAAGACACCATGTTAAGGGTGTTTCTGTTGTGCCAATTAGTGTGGGAGTTGGAAAATTTGTCAAATTTGCAATGTCAGGTTTCTTCCTATTCTTTGGTTCACAGGGTTACCCCTCTTTGTCCAGCGCACAGTGGCCCGAACCATCGTTTTACAAGAGATTATTGGCAAGGGTCGGTTTGGGGAAGTATGGCGGGGCCGCTGGAGGGGTGGTGATGTGGCTGTGAAAATATTCTCTTCTCGTGAAGAACGGTCTTGGTTCAGGGAAGCAGAGATATACCAGACGGTCATGCTGCGCCATGAAAACATCCTTGGATTTATTGCTGCTGACAATAAAGGTAAGGGCTGGGCTTGGATACAGCATTCCCAGATAGAGGATGCTAGAGAAAGTGCATAGCTATGGGGTGCACAGCTCTGTTTGCCTTCATCATTGTAACCCGTAGAAAGAAAACTTGAGTAAGGTCAAGGTTTCCATGCTTTCCTTAAAGTGTGGAGCCTTTTATTCCATGAAAAGCTTATACAAAAATCCAGGTTATCAAGCAAATAAACAAGCAGTTCTTACTCAGATAAACAAGATACATCCCCTCACCCTACCTGCTCAATTTCTCTTTCTCCACTCCCCCAAACCCACCTCCATTGTAGTTCCTGCAGGGGGTCCCGTAAGCTTATTTTGAAAATCACTAGAATGGGCTGGGCGCGGTGGCTCACGCATGTAATCCCAGCACTTTGGGAGGCCGAGGCAGGCAGATCACTTGAGGTCAGGAGTTCGTGACCAGCCTGGCCAACATGGCAAAACCCCATCTCTACTAAAAATACAAAAATGAGCTGGCCACGGTGACACCTACCTGTAATCCCAGCTATTCAGGAGGCTGAGGCAGGAGAATTGCTTGAACCCAGGAGGCGGAGGTTGCAGTGAGCTGGAGGTTGCAGTGAGCTGAGGTCGCGCCACTGCACTCCAGCCTGGGCGACAGAGCAAGACTCCGTCTCAAAAAAAAAAAGAAAAAAGAAAGAAAATCACTAGGATGAGGAATTGCGGCCTCAACCCTGGCAAGGAGGATAACGACAGAAAAGCCTGTAGTCCACGAAGTGTCGCCTTCGGACTCTGCTCTTGGTCAGTCCTGTCCCTGAGGATTCTTTCCTTCTTCCTCTCCCTTTTATTGCTTTAGTTTTTGAATCTCTTATGTGCCAGGCACCTCCCTATGTTTGAGGACCTCATTGACTAGCAAAGGATGATGAGTAAGGGTGATTAGAGGAGGTAAACACGAGTTGTTCTGTTGAGCACAAATTGGGGCTGACTCGCACCTGAGCCCAGTTGAGACAAAGGTGGCAAGAACTGGTCAGGAAGAAAAACCTTCCTTGCAGGGAAGGGCACTGCAGACATGTGCGAAGGTGAGGTTTGGGGCCCAGCAAGTAACTTGGATGGCTGTGGGTGGAGAGGGAGGCAGAGGCCAGATTATGAGGGGCCTTTTTGAGAGGATTGTATTCCATTCTGAAGATAGTGGGTAGTAATTAAAATTTCATTCATTAATTCTGTAACATTTATTGACTGCTGTGGGCCAGACCTCTGCTGGCTGCTTGGACCATCACACATAAGAGCAAGACACAGTCCCTCCCCTCACAGAGCTCCCAGGAAGAAGGGGACAGACACGTGGACAGGTAGTGGCACCTGGAGCACAGAGAGGATGCTGTGCGTGGCTGGTTCACATTGTGGAAGGGTCTCTCTAGCAGTTGTGACATGACTTGCTCCTGTGGCATGGTGCAATTTAGAAGTTAGTGTCTACAAAGCCTAGAGAAGATGCTATTTGTTTTTCATTCCTGAAACAACAGCAGACTGCTCATTCCTCACATTGCCGTGGGAAGTTGTAATGGTCTCTGCTGCCCCCAAGCTGAGGAGCCTTAGACTCCAATACAAGGGAGGAAGGGGAAGAGCAAGATTTTTATTCCCACTGAGTAAGCTATTCCTTTTTAAAACTATCACCTTTTGATAGAATTTAAATCTTATATGTTTTAAAAGGATCAAATCATGTCTTCTCTTCGAACTTGTTAGCAGGGTCCTCAGGACTTTGGGGCTGGTTAGAGTGCGAGAAGCAGTGTGTTGGGTGGGCCCCTTGTTTGTGATAAGAGAAGCCAAGATGTGTATGTTTCCAGGATCCATCCCTTTATTGATTCTGGCAGCTTGTGTGAGTAGGGATCTGGCTTTCAAAACCCACCTTAAGGCCAGGGAAGGGAAACAATCAGACTCCCTTGTTCTTGCCTTTTTAACATGGGGTATATATAGTATGGTGCCCTGGAATCAGCGCCAGCCTGGAATTTTGGAGATTTCAACTCAATTTCCAGTCTTCCAATTGACAACGGCATGGCTTAATTCGATTCCTGGCTTTGGTGTTTCTTTTTCTCCCTCCTCCTGCTCTCCTCCTTCCTGCTGTCCCTAGTGTAAAAGAGAAAATAAAGTGTATGCACTCTACCTTCCATTGCTCCTCTGAAGGATGAGATGCCTTTCTGGGAATACTTGGAAGTGGTCTATTCATGCACTGAAAAGCATTTTTTGGCCTGGAATCCAATAATCCATAAAGGAGATCTTTCCTACTCACAGAGATATCATAGCCTGGTAAGAACAACAGACTGAAAAGAAACATTACAGATGAGACAGGTGCTGTGTTTGGGCTGTGTTCAGAGGGTCGCTGGGACACAGGAGGCCCTCCAAGGCTTTCCTGTTTGGTGGTGGTAGATCCAGCTCATTGTGGTTCTCCCGTGCAGATGAGCAAGTCTTGGTCAGGATCAAAGCAGTGCTGCACACAAAGCTGGTGATAGCTGTTACCTTCCCCAGGCATATGCCTCCTCTTTCCTGAGTACCTCACATTTCAAATTTGACAGAATGTTCAGAATCCTACAGTTCACCTAAAAGAAATCAGGAGCAGTCCTAAGAAAGAAATGGTGTTCCCCTGTCCTTACTGAGGTCCCAAACTGGTAGACCACTATAAATGAAAGGATGCTAGATGGGGCTTCAGGGGGCATGGAGGTGGGAAATGTGAATTCAGGAGTCTAACCTGATTTTGTGTTGTATACACTCATCCTTACCAACCTTCACTGTTTTGCTGATAGTTACACTTTTTCTGGGACTCATCTGTGGTTCTCTGCAGATAATGGCACCTGGACACAGCTGTGGCTTGTTTCTGACTATCATGAGCACGGGTCCCTGTTTGATTATCTGAACCGGTACACAGTGACAATTGAGGGGATGATTAAGCTGGCCTTGTCTGCTGCTAGTGGGCTGGCACACCTGCACATGGAGATCGTGGGCACCCAAGGTGAGTGGACTAGCGCAGGAGCGGCGAAGTGGTGTAGGCATGAGAGGTCCGCAGTGTCCTGATTTAGTTCCTAGAATTCCTTTTTACTGAGGAAGTTGGGGCTGGACCTCAGGAACTCCAGTTTAATTTAAAGGAAAGGAGGTTTGAGCTTCACTTAAGTGAGGTATCTACAGGGTGTTCCCTTCACCTCTGTCTTTAGAACTCCCTCAGGAACCCTATAATATCAATATTCAGCTACTTGTCAATCAGTGGC
Organism: Pan paniscus; assembly: GCF_029289425.2. Classification (NCBI taxonomy): domain Eukaryota; kingdom Metazoa; phylum Chordata; class Mammalia; order Primates; family Hominidae; genus Pan; species Pan paniscus. The sequence goes on along the minus strand of NC_073259.2, from coordinate 42,210,730 downwards.
TTGACATAGTCATTTGTTATGAAGGAGTAATCATCTTAGAATCCCACAATAGACATGAGAAAAAATGGAACTAAAAAGATAAACCAGTGTACTGGGAACATCAGTTTAGTGATTTCCATGTTCATTGATGGGGACAGCTGGCTTAAAGGCCACTTGGTGGATTAGATTCTGGGCCTTACTAATCTGGGAAGGTTTTCCTGGAGGAAGAAGACCTGAAGCTCTGCTACTTGTTGATTATCGTGTCGGTTCTTTGGGAGATCCTGGATCTTGTCACAATGGCAGGTGTGATCCCTGATGCCTGGTTGACCAGGGCCACAATGGAAAATCACCCATGAAAGTTGGATCCTATTCCTATAGCCTGTGCGGTGCCAGTTCTCATCCTCGGGTCTGTTTCCTTTTGAGAACTAGGCATTGCAGCAACTTCCCTTCAGTCCCTCAGCACTTCTGTACCTGAGCATATTTGCTCAGGGAAGGCGAGTAGTAGTAGTAAATATTAATACAAATATTAGCTAAATACACATGTCCTTCTATGGTCTTAACTTAGCTACATGAATGCATTTAATCCTCACAACAGTCCCATGAAATAAGTAGTCATTCTGATTTTATGGATGAGAAGACTGAGGTACAGAGGGCTAAAGTCACTTTTCCAGGGTCACTGGATTAGCAGGAGGCAAAGCCAGGACTCAAACCTATACAGTCTGGCTGCATAGTCTATGCTTTTAACATTTATATCATCTCTTTGTAAAGATCCCTGTTTTTTTCTCTGCCAGGGAAGCCTGGAATTGCTCATCGAGACTTAAAGTCAAAGAACATTCTGGTGAAGAAAAATGGCATGTGTGCCATAGCAGACCTGGGCCTGGCTGTCCGTCACGATGCAGTCACTGACACCATTGACATTGCCCCGAATCAGAGGGTGGGGACCAAACGGTAGGAGGGCCTGGGACTCTGCCCTTGCTAAGCAGCTTCTACTGAGTATCCCATCTGTGCCGTTTCCTATATGCGCAGGAGAAGGAGGTGTCGAAAAAGGAGGCGAGGACCTTGCTCTCAGCCCACTGAAAGTTGAATTGAACATGCACTCCCCACAATGGAAAGTTGCATCACTGCATCTAACAGATACAAGTGCTGAGAGCACAGCTCCATAAACTGTATGCACATTGGTGTTGGTGGTATTAAGGTCGGAGGGTAGAGAAGGACAATCTAGAGCAGGATTTAGAAGGATAGCAGGCAACAGGTGTGGCTCGGGAAAGAGGGAAAACACTGTCATCTCCTGTGCAGAGAGCTGTGAAGGAGGCAGGGAGCATGTGCTTAGGGACTGGAGACCAGATTTGCCAAACTATAGCAAAGGTAACCCAGGATAGAGATTTGGGGCACCCTTCAAGATTATGGGCCTGCTTCCCACTTCATGCAGAAGTGAGGTAAGAAGTAAGGAGCTGTGATTGCAAATTGACTTCATGAGTTGGAAATGGGACTGCCTTTTAATAGAGTGGAAGAGGTGGAAATCTGCTGAATCTAAATGAATTTAATTAAGATTATCCCCTGATTTATTGTGGGGGCTGGGGTGGCTGGAATCATAGTAGTTACTCATAATTACTACTCAGAGTCATTAAGGGTGCCACTGACCACCTCTAGAATTCATTTTGACATATCTATAGTCAGGTAAGATAACAAAAGCAGTTCGGAATGAAACTTAAGCTCAACCCATCGCTGTGACTACATTCAATAAAGTGAAAGACCCTGGTGTCAACCAAATATTATGTACTGTTACTGCCCCTGTGACCCACATTACAAGTACTTCTGCCAAGAAGTCAAAACATGCTTCAAATAAACAAATCTTTACTCTCTCTTTGTTTTTTTGATACGGAGTTTCGCTCTTGTTGCCCAAGCTGGAGTGCAATGGCACAGTCATGGCTCACTGTAGCCTCCGCCTCCCGGGTTCAAGTGATTCTCCTGCCTCAGCCTCCCGAGTAGCTGGGATTACAGGCGTCTGCCACCATGCCTGGCTAATTTTTTGTATTTTTAGTAGAGATGGGGTTTCGCGATGTTGGCTAGGCTGGTCTCCAACTCCTGCCCTCAGGTGATCCGCCCACCTTGGCCTCCCAAAGTGCTGGGATTACAGGCGTGAGCCACCGCACCTGGCCAAATAAACAAATCTTGATGGTTAAAAATAGACACATCAGAGTAGCCTGGTATTGCCAAATCTGTGCTGAAATATTTAGAATCAAATTTAAAACATGGGAGTTTGCAATGAAGAGATGTGTACACTTCTTCTGCCCCAAGGGACTTTATCAGGGTGATACTCTTCCACATTCAGAGGGCTCCTGAATCAGTACTTTGATTTAAAGAGAGCAGTCATCATTTTCTGTGCGTGACCATGTTTGTTTTGCTATTGCAGATACATGGCCCCTGAAGTACTTGATGAAACCATTAATATGAAACACTTTGACTCCTTTAAATGTGCTGATATTTATGCCCTCGGGCTTGTATATTGGGAGATTGCTCGAAGATGCAATTCTGGAGGTACCTTTCTTTTTTGCCTTTGCTCCTACCTCCCATTCCAGGATGCTGGATCACCCAAAGCTGTTTTACTGCCCCCTTTCTTTTTACAACCTGTTGGATGCCTGTTGCCAGAGCCTGAATCATCGTTTAAGGTTGCCATCAAAGGTGTGGAGGTAGCTGTGCTTAGGGTGCGTTTATTCTTCAGGGATCAGTTTGTTGAATAGCGTTGTGTGTTATGGTAACCATTCTGAAGGCTCGTTTGGCTTTATAAACAAACAAACATTGTTTTATTAGTCCGTGGCGGGGAGTGCCCCGGTGCGAATAGCACGGGATTCATGCAGTGGTCTCCTTCACATCAGAAGCAGTATATTCTAACGCGGTGGCTCCCAAGCCACATTCATGGGAAACCCTGCTGTTTCATTGTTAAAATAATAGTGCGAATTTCTAAATTTATAAAAGTGCATAGATTTTTCTTAAAAGTGAGTTTTTTCTCCCATAGTTAAAAATCGTTGGCATTTGCAGCTTCTTATTCATGACAGAATCCAGTAAGAAATAGTATCAGATTTAGCAGAAACACTTTTTATTGTCAACTTAGTATATCAGTATTTTATGATAATTTCCATATATTCTGCCACATGATTAAGTTCCAGGACCTCTAGAGCCCTACTCTCAGCCATTTATCTGTGATATAAGAGATTCCAGGGCAGTGAAAGTGATTGAAAAAAAGAACTGGTGGTGCTCACTTCGCCAGCACATATACTAAAATTGGAACAATACAGAGAAGGTTAGCATGGCCCCTGCGCAAGGATGACATGCAAATTCCTGAAGCGTTCCATATTTTTTAAAGACCTAGTATTTGATAGCACCACAGGGTGACTATAGTCAATAATATAATTGTACATTTTAAAATAACTGAAAGAATATAATTGGATTGTTTGTAACACAGTGTAAATGCTTGAAGGGATGGATATCCCATTTTCCCTGATGTGATTATTATGCATTGCATGCCTGTATCAAAACATCTCATGTACCCCATAAGTATATACATCTACTGTGTTCCCACAAAAATTAAAAATTAAAAAAATCTAATCTACAAAAAATATGAGAAGTCTTCCAGCAGAACTGTTTTGTATATTAATACCCTTTTCCAGCTTCCATTTATGACATGTTTGGTAAAATCCAAATTATGGAAATAGTGCCCAGGTAGTATTCATGGAATTGGACCTCTTAAATTTTGATCAGTATATGCAGTAAAACAGACTAAGAGGCCAGGCGCAGTGGCTCACGCTTGTAATCCCCAGCACTTTGGGAGGCCAAGGCAGGCGGATCACGAGGTCAAGAGATCGAGACCATCCTGGCCAACATGGTGAAACCCTGTCTCTACTAAAAATACAAAAATTAGCAGGGCATGGTGGTGCACGCCTGTAGTCCCAGCTACTTGGGAGGCTGAGGCAGGAGAACGCTTGAACCCTGGAGGCGGAGTTTGCAGTGAGCCAAGATCGAGCCACTGCATTGCAGCCTTGCGACAGAGCGAGACTCCATCTCAAAGAAAAAACAAACAAACAAACTAAGAAAAATCTGGTCACACAGGTCTTAAACTGTGAATAAGTTTATTTCTTCTTATGACATCCAGAAATTGAGGCTAAATATATAATGCTAACATTTATTCACCACTTGCTATGTATAAGCTCATTTAATCTTTACTACTACAAGTAAATAATAAGTAGGTGCTATTATCATCGCCATTTTACAAATGAAGAAAATGAGTCACAGAGAAGTTAGGAAATTTGTCTAAGGTCACATAACTATTTTAGTAAACAAGGTTTCAGACTCGGACAGGCTGAGGCCAGGGCTTAAGCCTGTAACTACCCCTTAGATAATTACCAAGTCCAATTCTCTATTTAAAAATATTTCCCAGGCTGGGCACTGTGTCACACCTGTAATCCCAGCACTTTGAGAGGCCAGGGTGGGCTGATTACCTGAGGCCAGGAGTTCGAGACCAGCTTGGGCTACATGGTGAAACTCTATCTTTACAAAAATAAAAAAATTAGCCAGACATAAAGGCCAGGCATGGTGGCTCACGCCTGTAATCCCAGCACTTTGGGAGGCCAAGGTGGGCGGATCACCTGGGAGTTCGAGACCAGCCTGGCCAATGTGAAGCCCTATCTCTATTAAAAATACAAAAATTAGCCGGGTGTAGTGGCGGGCGCCTGTAATCTCAGCTACTCAGGAGGTTGAGGTAGGAGAGACTCCATCTCTACTTAAAAGAAAAAAAATTGTCTCATTAGCTCAAGACAGCAGGGTTTTTTTGTTTTGTTTTGTTTTTCTTTTTCTGGAAAAGGGCTTGAGAAAAATTAATTGGCTTTTTATTTTTATTTTTTTGAGAGAGGGTTTCTCTTTGTCACCCAGGCTGTATTGCCATGGCACAATCTTAGCTCACTGCAACCTCCGCCTCCTGGGTTCAAGCCAGTCTCCTGCCTCAGCCTCCCAAGTAGCTGGGATTACAGGTGCCCACCACCACTCCCGGCTGATTTTTCTGTTTTTAGTAGTGATGGGGCTTCATTGTGTTGGCCAGGCTGGTCTCGAACTCCTGACCTCAGGTGGTCCACCTGCCTTAGCCTCCCAAAGTGCTAGGATTATAGGCGTGAGCCACTGTGCCTGGCCTAAATTGGCTTTTTAAAACTATATTTTTATTATGGAAAATCTTTCTAAGTTTGTAGTTCTTAAAGATGAGGACTTAAAAAAATGCAGTGCTATTACCACACTTTAAAAAATGAACATTAGGCCGGGCGCGGTGGCTCATGCCTGTAATCTCAGCACTTTTGGAGGCTGAGGTGGGCTGATCACAAGGTCAGGAGTTTGCGACCAGTCTGGCCAACATAGTGAAACCCCGTCTGTACTAAAAATACAAAAAAATTGCCAGGTGTGGTAGTGTACGCCTGTAGTCCCAGCTACTTGGGAGGCTGAGGAAGGAGAATCACGTGAACCAAGGAAGTGGAGGTTGCAGCAAACCGAGATCGTGCCACTGCACTCCAGCCTGGGCAACAGTGGAGACTCCATCTCAAAAAAGGAAAAAAAAATGAACATTAGGGGTCAGGTTCGGTGGCTCGCACCTGTAATCCCAGCACTTTGGGAGGCTGAGGCGGGCAGATCACCCGAGGTCAGGAGTTCAAGACCAGCTTGGCCAACATGGTGAAACCCCGTCTCTACTAAAAATACAAAAATTAGCCGGGCGTGGTGGCAGGCACCTGTAATCCCAGCTACTCGGAGGCTGAGGCAGAAGAATCGCTTGTACCCGGCAGGTGGAAGTTGCATTAAGCTGAGATTGCGCCATTGCACTCCAGCCTGGGTGACAAGAGTGAAACTCACACACACAAAAAAAAATTTAATGCTTTTTTTTTTTTTTTTTTGAGACAGTCTCACTGTCACCCAGGCTGGAGTGCAGTGGCGTGATCACAGCTCACTGTAGCCTCCACCTCTCCAGGCTCAGGTGAACCTTTCACTCCAGCCTCCTGAGTAGCTTGGCACTACAGGTGCACCACCATGCCCTACTAATTTTTGTATTTTTTGTGGAGACAAGGGTTTTGCCATGTTGCCCAGGCTGGTCTTGAACTCCTGTGTTCAAGCAATCCTTCCACCTCGGCCTCCCAAAGTGCTAGAATTAGAGGCGTGAGCCATTGTGCCTGGCAAACATTAATGTCACTTAACATCTAGTCAGTGTTGAGATTTCCCCAGTCTCCTAAATTTTTAAAGCAGTTTGTTCAGATCGGGGTTCCAATAAGTTTTATCCCCTGCAGTTGATGAATACACCTCCTACATTTCTTGTCTACATGTTCCCCCTCATTTTTTCTTCCCACTCTGTTTTTTCGGAGAATCCAGGTCATTTGTCCTGTAGAATTTCCCAGGCTAGATTTTGCAGATTGCTTAGGTAGAGTTCACATATTCTACTCTTCCTGGTATTTCCTATGAATTGGTAGTTAGATCTGGCAGCTAGAATCATTTCTGGGGGTTCGGGGACACGTATCCTTCACAGGGGTTCCTCTGTCCTGTGACAAGTTGCGTAGCGTTGGTTCTCTATTTTTGTGTCGTTAACGTGCCGTGGTGATATTGTCCAAAACTAAGCGAATATTACTTCCCCTACATATGTATTTGGTTCCCATGATATATAGTTGGAATAGGAGAGGCAGAAAAAATACTTGATTCTTTCCACTTATTTACCATTTTTCAAAATAATGAGGTGGTTCTGTAGCCTCCCACAGAGGTAGGTGACTGAAGTTTCCTTTTTTAGACTTTAAAAATATTTGTTTCCATTGAAGTTATTTGTCTTATTGTTACTTAAAAGTTCCCATCTTTGCTCAGTTGGGAGCTTATCAAGTTGGTGCCTTTTGATGTGACCCCAGTAGTCTTTGATAGATTCCTTGCTTTGGCTATGAAAAAAAATGTTCCTGGCTACTCGTTTGTATTTCTTTTTGTTTAGTTGTTTTGTTTGAGACAGAGTCTTGCACTCTTGTCCAGGCTGGAGTGCAGTGGCATGATCTCTGCTCACTGCAACCTCTGCCTCCAGGGTTCAAGCGATTCTCCTGCCTCAGCCTCCCTAGTAGCTGGGACTACAGGTGTTTGCCACCATGCCTGGTTAATTTTTGTATTTTTAGTAGAGATGGGGTTTTACCGTGTTGGCGGGGCTGGTCTCAAACTACTGATCTCAGGTGATCCGCTTGCCTTGGCCTCCCAAAGTGCTGGGATTACAGGCATGAGCCACCATGCCCGGCCCCTTTTGTGTATTTCTTGTTCCATACTTAGAATTAACTAACTTTCCAAGGAACCTTAGGGGGTAGTGGTATTTACAGAGCACAATGTAGGTTTTGTCACCGGCTTCTGAGTAATCTTTTCCTGCTGTTGATAACTCAGGTAGATACTTTCTTTTCTCCCAGGAGTCCATGAAGAATATCAGCTGCCATATTACGACTTAGTGCCCTCTGACCCTTCCATTGAGGAAATGCGAAAGGTGGTATGTGATCAGAAGCTGCGTCCCAACATCCCCAACTGGTGGCAGAGTTATGAGGTAAGAAGCCGGCCTCCTGCGGCTTTCCCATCAGCCTGATTTCTCCACCTTAGAAAAGGGTTTCTTGACAATGGGGTCAGGCCCCAGAGGAGCCCCCTGAGAGTGTCAGTTATTATTTACTATTAGGTGCTATTTTACATATCCCAAGCCCTTTAGGGCTACAGTCTCTTGTCCTGGACCCTGTAGGGTGCCATTTGGAGTTCACAGCCTAGAAGAAGAAAAGGCTTTGGGCCTGGTGTGGTGGCAGAGGCCTGTAATCGTAGCGCTTTGAGAGGCTGAGGCAGGAAGATAGCTTGAGCTCAGAAGTTCGAGACAAACCTGGGCAATGTGGGGAGACCCCATCTCTACAAGAAATAAAAAATTAGGCTTGGTGGCACACCACCTGTAGTCCCAGGTACTTGGGAGGCTGAGGTGGGAGGATTGCTTGAGCCCAGGAGGTCAAGGCTACAGTGAGCCATGATTGGGCCACTGCGTTTCAGCCTGGGCAACAGAGCAAGACCCTGTCTCATAAAAGAAAAAGGACAAGGCTTTGTCTCCAAGACACAGATGAGGGAGGTGGTCAACAAGTGACAACTGAACCCAGAGCTGTTAGACACCAAACTAGGAAAGCAGCTCTGGAGCCCGAGCTGAGCTGAGCTCCATGGAAGAGTGAGGAGGAGGTGTCCATAAGAGAAGCCCTGAGACCAGACAGAGGAGGAGGACATGCCTGTGAGGAAAGTGGTCTTTCCAGAAACTCAGAAGGGAGGAGGTGATGTGTATGACAGGGCTGGGATTGGGATGGAGAATGTGAATTTGGGAGAGATGGCAGATGAAATCAGGGGTGTGGGGGAAACAACATTTGGTGGAAAGAGTTGACATGAGGACATGTTTGTGACATACGTACTAATAAACATGGAATTCTAGGGTCTTAAGAGTGTTCAGGGGAACAGGCTTCGCCTAGCTAAGTGCTCATGGGCCTCCTTTTCACTTGTGGTTCTGCATTTCCTTTTACTTATTTTTTTCTCAACTCTATCGAGGTGTGATTGACAAATGAAATTGTAACAAAGGTGTACAAAGTGCTGAATTGATACATGTATGTATTGTGACATGATTACCACACAAGTTAGTGAACACATCTGTCACCTCACCTTGTTGCCTGTGTGTGTAGTGAGAGCAGTTGAGACCTACTGTTAGCACATTTCAGGTGTACAGTATTGTTGACTCTAGTCACCTTGCTGTCCATTAGAGCCCCAGAACTTACCTAGTCAAGTAGAGAGGTTGGCTCTGCCTTTAACGAGTCTAACCACTAGAGGGCATTTCTGCATTTCAGAACAGAATTGCATATTAGCTGATGCTTTCGTGTTGCATCATAGAGCAGCACTTCTCACCGCACTCCTTGGAACCCTCGGGGCAGGGTTTGCTTCAGAGGGCAGGTGAGACCAAAAGAGCTGGCCGTTAGCTGCAGCGTTTGCCTTTCACTTGTGTAAGCTGTCCCTTAAAAAGGAAGAGCCGCCTGGCGTGGTGGCTCACGCCTGTAATCCCAGCACTTTGGGAGGCCAAGGTGGGCAGATCACAAGGTCGAGAGAGCGAGACCATCCTGGCCAACCAATATGGTAAAACCCCGTCTCTACTAAAAATACAAAAATCAGCTGGGCGTAGTGGTGTGTGCCTGTAGTCCCAGCTACTGGGGAGGCTGAGACAGGAGAATCACTTGAACCCGGGAGGCGGAGGTTGCGGTGAGCCAAGATTGCACCACTGCACTCCAGCCTGGGTGACAGAGAGAGACTCCTTCTAAAAAAAAAAAAAAAAATGGAAGAGCCAGGGGACACAGGGAGCCTTGCAGAGCATTTCCCTAAGGTCGGCCGCCGGGTGGATGTGGATCTGCCAGACTGCACTGAGCGGGAGGTGGCAGGGAAATGAGTGAGAGCCTAGAGACCAGAAAGGCTTCTCCAGGGCATGACCGAGCTGATGGCTCCTGGGTCTCTGCACAGGCGCTGCGGGTGATGGGGAAGATGATGCGAGAGTGTTGGTATGCCAACGGCGCGGCCCGCCTGACGGCCCTGCGCATCAAGAAGACCCTCTCCCAGCTCAGCGTGCAGGAAGACGTGAAGATCTAACTGCTCCCTCTCTCCACACGGAGCTCCTGGCAGCGAGAACTACGCACAGCTGCCGCGTTGAGCGTACGATGGAGGCCTACCTCTCGTTTCTGCCCAGCCCTCTGTGGCCAGGAGCCCTGGCCCGCAAGAGGGACAGAGCCCGGGAGAGACTCGCTCACTCCCATGTTGGGTTTGAGACAGACACCTTTTCTATTTACCTCCTAATGGCATGGAGACTCTGAGAGCGAATTGTGTGGAGAACTCAGTGCCACACCTCGAACTGGTTGTAGTGGGAAGTCCCGCGAAACCCGGTGCATCTGGCACGTGGCCAGGAGCCATGACAGGGGTGCTTGGGAGGGGCCGGAGGAGCCGAGGTGTTGCCAGTGCTAAGCTGCGCTGAGGGTTTCCTTCGGGGACCAGCCCACAGCACACCAAGGTGGCCCGGAAGAACCAGAAGTGCAGCCCCTCTCACAGGCAGCTCTGAGCCGCGCTTTCCCCTCCTCCCTGGGATGGACGCTGCCGGGAGACTGCCAGTGGAGACGGAATCTGCCGCTTTGTCTGTCCAGCCGTGTGTGCATGTGCCGAGGTGCGTCCCCCGTTGTGCCTGGTTCGTGCCATGCCCTTACACGTGCGTGTGAGTGTGTGTGTGTGTCTGTAGGTGCGCACTTACCTGCTTGAGCTTTCTGTGCATGTGCAGGTCGGGGGTGTGGTCGTCATGCTGTCCGTGCGTGCTGGTGCCTCTTTTCAGTAGTGAGCAGCATCTAGTTTCCCTGGTGCCCTTCCCTGGAGGTCTCTCCCTCCCCCAGAGCCCCTCATGCCACAGTGGTACTCTGTGTCTGGCAGGCTACTCTGCCCACCCCAGCATCAGCACAGCTCTCCTCCTCCATCTCAGACTGTGGAACCAAAGCTGGCCCAGTTGTCCATGACAAAAGAGGCTTTTGGGCCAAAATGTGAGGGTGGCGGGTGGGATGGGCAGGGAAGGAATCCTGGTGGAAGTCTTGGGTGTTAGTGTCAGCCGTGGGAAATGAGCCAGCCCAAGGGCATCATCCTCAGCAGCATCGAGGAAGGGCCGAGGAATGTGAAGCCAGATCTCGGGACTCAGATTGGAATGTTACATCTGTCTTTCATCTCCCAGATCCTGGAAACAGCAGTGTATATTTTTGGTGGTGGTGGGTTTGGGGTGGGGAAGGGAAGGGTGGGCAAGGAGTAGGGAGGGAGTCTGGGGTGGGAGGGAGGCATCTGCATGGGTCTTCTTTTACTGGACTGTCTGATCAGGGTGGAGGGAAGGTGAGAGGTTTGCATCCACTTCAGGAGCCCTACTGAAGGGAACAGCCTGAGCCGAACATGTTATTTAACCTGAGTATAGTATTTAACGAAGCCTAGAAGCACGGCTGTGGGTGGTGATTTGGTCAGCATATCTTAGGTATATAATAACTTTGAAGCCATAACTTTTAACTGGAGTGGTTTGATTTCTTTTTTTAATTTTATTGGGAGGGTTTGGATTTTAACTTTTTTTAATGTTGTTAAATATTAAGTTTTTGTAAAAGGAAAACCATCTCTGTGATTACCTCTCAATCTATTTGTTTTTAAAGAAATCCCTAAAAAAAAAAAAATTATCCAATTGAACGCACATAGCTCAATCACACTGGAAATGTTTGTCCTTGCACCTGAGCCTGTTCCCACTCAGCAGTGAGAGTTCCTCTTTGCCCTGAGGCTCAGTCTCTCTTGTATTTTGTCCCCACCCCCAATTCCATGAGTGGTTTTTGCTCTAGGGCCCTTTCTTGCACTGTCCAGCTGGTTGTACCCTCTCCAGGCATTTATTCAACAAATGTGTGTGAAGTGCCTGCTGGGTGCCGGGTGCTGGGAATACATCTGTGGACAAGACATGCTTGGGTCCTACTCCTGGAGCACTGTAAAAAGAGCTGATTCAAGTAAGTAGATGCCTGTTTTGAGACCAGAAGTTTTCATCATTGGTTCTACGACCCTTTTGAGCCTAGAATTATTGTTCTTATATAAGATCACTGAAGAAAGAGGAACCCCCACAACCTCCTCCACAAAGAGACCAGGGGCGGGTGATGAGACCTGGGGTTTAGAACCCCAGGTGAGACCTCAAATCACTGCATTCATTCTGAGCCCCCTTCCTGTCCCCAGGGGAGGTGTATTGTGTATGCAGCCTTAGAGCATCTCTGCCTCCAACCCAGCAGTTCTCTGCCAAAGCTTGTGGAGGAGGGAGAGCCCTGTCCCTGCCCTCAGGCTCCCCAGTGCTCCTGGCCCTTCTATTTATTTGACTGATTATTGCTTCTTTCCTTGCATTAAAGGAGATCTTCCCCTAACCTTTGGGCCAATTTACTGGCCACTAATTTCGTTTAAATACCATTGTGTCATTGGGGGGGACCGTCTTTACCCCTGCTGACCTCCCACCTATCCGCCCTGCAGCAGAACCTCGGCGGTTTATAGGTAATGATGGAACTTAGACTCCTCTTCCCAGAGTCACAAGTAGCCTCTGGGATCTGCCAACACACGTCCACTCCCAAGCCACTAGCCCACTCCCCAGTTGGCCTTTCTGCCCTTACCCCACACACGGTCCAACTCTTCCACCTCTGGGGAAGATGGAGCAGGTCTTTGGGAAGCTCCCACACCCACCCCTGCCACTCTTAACACTAAGTGAGAGTTGGGGAGAAACTGAAGCCGTGTTTTTGGCCCCCCGAGGCTAACCCTGATCCATAGTGCTACCTGCACCTCTGGATTCTGGATTCACAGACCAAGTCCAAGCCCGTTCTTACGTCGCCATAAAGGCCCCCGAACGGCATTCTCGGTACTTCTGTTTGTTTTTGTACATTTTATTAGAAAGGACTGTAAAATAGCCACTTAGACACTTTACCTCTTCAGTATGCAAATGTAAATAAATTGTAATATAGGAAATCTTTTGTTTTAATATAAGAATGAGCCTGTCCAATTTCTGCTGTACATTATTAAAAGTTTTATTCACAGAGCTGCTCTGGTGCCATCTGTCCCACATATGTAGTGCGGCCACCCAGCTTTTGTCAGGGGAGTTGGGAATGGGGTGGATGTTCTAAGGTCCGGGTCTAGCGCTCACACCAGCTGTAGCAGACCGCAGCAAGAGGAGTGCTGTTCCCAACATCCTGGGTCTTCCTGAGACTGTTGCTTTGTGTTCCTAGAGGGCGGGTCTGGCATGTAAGGGACAGAAGACACCAAGCACCCTTTTCTTGGGCTTTGTCTGAATTTGTCTTCTCACGTTTTTTCCTGTTTACAAAAGAGGGTCATGTTCTTGGTTAGTCACACTCTCTCATGTCTTAGAGGCATGAGCCCTCCTCCTAAGCTGAAGTGCAATTGTGAATTCTGGGATGCTTAGGTGACTTTGAGGAGGAAGTCTTCAGTGGTTACTCCTCTGGTATTCTCAGCGTGTGGTGGGTGTGAATGTCCTCTCTCTCTGGGCTGAGGGAATCTAAAATAACAAGTCCTAGAATCATAGTCTCCAGTTTAGATGAGACCCACAAGATCCCCTAGTTCACTGTCAGGCACTCGACTTCCCTGCGATGTCCCTGTCAGGTGCTTGTGTGGCCCCCTGCTAATGCTGGACCACAGCTCCATCTGTAGGCTCCGTGGCTCAGTGGAAAACCCTTCCTTCTGTAGAGCTGGGCAACTTCCATGAGACTTCTACAGGGTTTTCTAAGCAGTTATTCTGTCTTCCCTTATAAGATCCCTTAAAATATTTACAGGCAGCCGTCATGAATCTTCTAGCAAAGCTCCGAGTTTCTTCAGTTAATATTAGTGAATACTTATTGAAAACTCACTTCGTGCTAAGCAATGTGCCAAAATTTGCTTTACGTATATTAACTGTTTTAATCCTCAGAGCAACCATATGAGATGGGCATCATTATCTTCTCTTTATGGATTAGGAAACAGAGGATTGGAGAAGTCAAATAAGTTGCCCAAGATCACGTAGCTCACTGGTGGAAAAGACCTTGGGTCCGGGATGTTGACTGCAGAGCACAGCCCTTCCCCCACTGCACTATCCTGCTCTGGTTCCATGTTCCTCACCCAGGCTGGCCGCTCTCTTCTGAACCCAGCTAGAGTCTGGGGCCACAAAGGATGTGTACATAACGTTCCACCCAGGTATCAGCAGACATCACAGACTAGAACAAGAACCCCACAGACTGTGTGCTTGATGCCGCAGATCACATCCCAGGACTGCATCTCATCTCTTGATTGAGTAAAATCCAGCTACCCTCTCCTGCTTGTATAAGGGAAGTTGATGTTTTGAACTCAAGTACAGGACCTTATAGTTTTACTCTATTAAACTTCACTATAGACCATGCCCACTGCGCCAGCCTGTCGCTACTTTTAAATCCTGATTATTACCCAGAGTTTTCCATTGTTCTGAGTTTCCCTGTCTGAGACTCTGCTGGGCTGAGAAAATGAAGTAACTTACTCCTAAAAGTTTGCTTTAAGTTTGGCATCTATCCCAATAATCTAATCAGCTGCTAATTAAATTGTCCTTGTGTCCTGGCCATAATTTTTTATTTTTTATTTTTTGTTTATTTATTTATTGAGACAGAGTCTCTGTTGCCCTGGCTGGAGTGCAGTGGCGCGATCTTGGCTCACTGCAACCTCCAGGGTTCAAGCGATGCTCCTGCCTCAGCCTCCCAAGTAGCCGAGATTACAGGTGCCCGCCACCACACCCAGCTAATTTTTGTATTTTTAGTAGAGACGGGGTTTCACCATGTTGGCCAGGCAGGTCTCGAACTCCTGACCTCAGGTGATCTGCCCACCTCGGCCTCCCAAAGTGTTGGGATTACAGGTGTGAGCCACTGCTCCCAGACTATTTATTATTTTAAATAGAGACAGGATCTCCCTTTGATGCCCAGGCTGGTTTTGAACTCTTGGCTTCAGGGAATACCTCCTCCTCGGCCTCCCAAGGTGCTGGGGTTACAGTCATGAACCACTTCACCTGGCCCATAATTTTTAGATGGACAGAGAGAGCAGAAGAAGCCCAAGTACTTTGCTAAAGTATCATTGTGGCTCTCTTTGATCTATCTACCTGTTCATTGGAAAGAAAGACAGAGTGGTTTGTAGTGAATCTCGGCCTGGTTCAAATGAAGGCCCCTTACAGGCCATCCTGTGAATAGTCAGTCATCTTGCCAGGCATGGACCTAAAATTCACTAGGCTATGATTGCAGGCTCAACTCTACCATTTTGAAAATCAGAATGGCAACCATTCTAGTGCCTCTTCCTGTGCCTTTGAAGGTTGCCAACAATGTTTCATCTTAGTAAGGCCTGTGACACAGGAGGCTTGACTTCATTTGAATGTTGTATCACTTGGGTTATTGTTTCACATAGCTTAAATTTCTGTCCCCCAGCCCATATGTCTTCTGACCTTTACAGGCCTTAGAACATGCTTGCTAAACACAACCAAACCAGAATGACGAGTGGTGGAGTTCAAGAGACTCAGGAACATAAGAGGAATGCACAGCACAGGTGAGGGAAGTAGGAGAAGCCCCGGGTCAGGCCAGGAACGGTGTTACTAGTCAGGGTTCTCCACAGAAACAGAATCGATAGGATGGATGGACAGACAGACTAGAAAGAGAGATGTCTCATGGTTGTGTGGGCTGCAAGGCAGGGTAGCAGGCTCAGAGACCCAGGGAAGAATTGATGTCGCAGTCCTGGGGGCAGAATCCTTTCTCAGGACACCTCAGGCTTTTCTCTTAAGGCCTTCAATTGGTTGGATGAAATCCACCCACATTATGGAGGGGTAATATGCTTTACTCAAAGTTTACTGATTTAAATGTTAACCACGTCTAAAATACCTTCACGGCAACATCTGGAATAGCATATGATGAAACAACTGGACAACTATGGCCTGAAAGTTATTGGGGATTCCTTGGTCAGAGGATGGGGTTTAAGGAATATGGACGATATCCCTGGGTCCTTCTGAGAATTCTCCTTGGAAGCCAAAATGGGGGGTTAATGGGGGTTTAGGGCAGTTTAAGGAACAACTGGATAGCCTGGGCTCTTTAAATAAGTATTTTTCGAGCAACCTTAATGAATGGAGTGGTAGGTAGAATAGAAAGCTATGGCAAAATCCCATCTCTACTAAAAATACAAAAATTAGGTGTGGTGGCGCACACCTGTAATCCCAGTTACTCAGGAGGCTGAGGCATGAGAATCACTTGAACCTGGGAGGTAGAGGTTGCAGGTTGCAGGTTGCAGTGAGCCAAGATTGCATCACTGCACTCCAGCCTGGGCAACAGAGGAAGAATCTGTCTTAAAAAAAAAAGGAAAAGAAAAGAAAGCTAAACAATCCGTGGTCCCTGCCCTTCAAGGAGTTTATAATCTAGACAGATAGGATTTGTACAGGCAACAATAGGGCAGATTTGGGCAAATCCCATTACAGAGCAGTATGCAAAGTACCATGGGACCACAGATGAGGTGTCCGGGGAAGAAGTGACATATCCCTGCCCTACAGCGGCTCCCTACCTGGTGGAATGGGTGAGTAAAAAGATAGGATGGAAGGAGATCAGTACTCCCATAGGGATAGAATACTGTGGGAACATAAGAGAGACAGGAGGTTGGGGGCAAGAGAGGGACATCAATTTCGGCCTGCTGACTGAGGAGAGGAGGGGGTTTTAGTCAAAAAGAATTGCCATTCAAGAACCACAGATATTCAGTATGGCGGGGGTGTGATGAGGGAGCCTGCTAGAGCTGTTCCCGTGCTGAGTTCTGAAAGGTCAGGAATTCATCCTGGGGCCAGAAATGGCAAATAGGTAACACCGGTGCCATCACTTACCCTGTGACAGCTACCTCAGACTGTACTAATCTATCAGTAATTTGTCCTCTTGAGTTGGTCTCCACATTTTTCTCAACAGCGTGCTTACTGTCCCGTAAGTTAAAACACATTTGTCATTGTGGATGTAGGGAATAGGCCGTTGGAGGGTGTCTTGGTCTGCTCTGGCTGCTGCTGCTAAGTACCTTAGATTGATGGCTGGACACGGTGGCTCATGCCTGTAATCCCAGCACTTTGGGAGGCCAAGGTGGGCGGATCACTTGAGGTCAGGAGTTTGAGACTAGCCTGGCCAACATGGCGAAACCCCATTGCTGCTAAAAATACAAAAATTAGCCAGGCATGGTGGTGCACACCTGTAATCCCAGTTACTCAGGAGGCTGAGGCAGGAGAATTGCTTGAACCCAGGAGGTGGAGGTTGCAGTGAGCCAAGATCATGCCAGTGCACTCCAGCCTGGGTGACAGAGTGAGACACAATCTCAAAAAAAAAAAAAAAAAAAAAGTTAAAAAGTTCCTTGGATTGGGTGATATGGATTGAGTAATTTATAAACAATATAAATGTAATGCTCACAGTTCTCGAGGCTGGGAAGTCCCAGATCGAGGGATCAACAGGTTCAGTGTCTGGTGAGGGCCTGTTCTCCTAGATGGCGCTTTCTGTGTCTTCACATGGTGGAAGGGGGAAACAGGCTCCCTCAAGCCTCTTTTATAAGGGCATTAATTCCATTCATGAGGGCAGAGCCCTCGTGACCTAATCACCCCCTAAAGATCCCATGTCTCAATACTATCACATTGGTTATTAGGTTCCAACATAGGAATTTTGGAGGGACACCATCATTCAGACCATGGTAGAGCGTTTTAAGCAAGGGAGTGATGTGATCCTGCTTGTGTTTTGGGAAAATCACAGTGCTGACTTTAGAAAGGAATTGTACTGGTGGCAGAGTAAGAAAAGCTGGGAAGGGGCGGGGCGCGGTGGCTCATGCCTGTAATCCCAGCACTTTGAGAGGCCGAGACGGGTGGATCACGAGGTCAGGAGATCGAGACCATCCTGGCTAACACAGTGAAACCTCACCTCTACTAAAAATACAAAAAATTTTGCCCGACGTGATGGCACACGCCTATAATCCCAGCTACTTGGGAGGCTGAGGCAGGAGAATCGCTTGAACCTGGGAGGCGAAGCTTGCAGTGAACCGAGATCATGCCACTGCACTCCAGCCTGGGCGACAGAGTGAGACTCCGTCTCAAAAAAAAAAAAAAAAAAAAAAAGAAAGACATGCTGGGAAGGGCCGGGTGTGGTGGCTCATGCCTATAATCCCAGCACTGTCAGAGGCAGAGGCGGGCGGATCACCCAAGGTCAAGAGTTCGAGACCAGCCTGACCAACATGGTGAACCCTCGTCTCAACTAAAAATACAAAATTAGCCGGGCGTGGTGGCACGTGCCTGTAATCCTGGCTACATGGGAGGCCGAGGCAGGAGAATCGCTTGAACCCAGGAGGCGGAGGTTGCAGTGAGCCAAGATTGCGCCATTACACTCCAGCCTGGGCAACAAGAGCGAAACTCCGTCTCAAAAAAAAAAAAAAAAAAGGAAGAAGCTGGGAAGAACAGCAGGAGAAACAGTGGGTAGAATACTCAGGTTTGGGGCATAATCAGATGTGAATGGTGAAGGAAAGAGGAAAGCTGACTTCAGTTTGGAGTAAAAGAGAGAATCTTAGCCTGGCAGTTCTGCATATGTGTTTGGGGGTTAGGGGGGTTGGTGCACAACACTGTCCCCTAGGAGAGGGAACCAGGGATGAAACAGCTGAGCAAGTGTGTTTGCCAAGCCGAAAGAGATGTGGGCAGTCTAGGGCCCTAAGAACTGCCATTTTCCCTCTTCACTATATGCACCTGTTCTGAAATGAGGCAGGGTAAGATAACACATACCCTGTGTCTTAGGAGTTGTGTGCAGATGCTGTAGGAAACCTGGAGACTTAACCTTCCTTTCTTCTGCCACTCTAACCCGTTCATGCCAGAGATGCCCTGCCATTTTCATCCAAGAGGCCAGATGGTCCCTGGCCTTTGAACAGGACTAGACCCAGAGACCACCAACATTCAATGCAAATAAACTGCAACATCTACCTTGATCCTACTCCAAGACCCCCTGGGATCAGATCTTTGGACTGTGCCAGATCAACCATACTGCTAGATTCTCTCTCTAGGTCCCCGAACATGCACAGACACTGTCCCATGGAAATGGTCGGGCAATAGGAGCCACGAAGAAAAACAGCCACTCCCCGCCCAGTCAGCTGCCCACCAGCTGTCCACCGCCCACAAGAGGTGATGTCATGCAACTGGGGGCCCAGCCCCTCATTCCTGACAGACCAGAGAGCCAGGGCCCCAGGCCCTCTTCCCCCCGACCTCCCCAGCTTAGGAGCAGTGACAGTACCCAGTGAGGAACTCCCAGTAAACTATTCATCTCTGCCAGTTCCGGGCCCCGCTGATGGACAAGGCCCATGTTAGAGCTCTGAGACTTAGGTCAGACTCCAGAGGGGCCAGCACTAGCCCCAAGTGCTCTGACTTCATCATGGTACCCTAGAGCTTAAGCTGCTCAGTGGAAGACTCAGCTCTCCCAATTTCCTCCATTGGGGGGCTGCTGACTGTTACATAGCCAGGCGAGGGGTTGCCCTGAAGAGAAGGGGTGTTACCTAGGCCTTGTCCTTTAGCTGGGCCCCCACTGTCTAATCCCCCACCCCAGGCCAGCCACGAGTGTCAGGAGCCAGGGCAGGCAGAGCAGAGGGAGGGAAACCTGAGAGCTCATTCTGAGAGAGGCTGGCTTGGGAAGAAGGTACAGATTGAGTACAGATGTCTGAGGAGCCAGAGCGGTGGAGGTTTTGTGGGGAGGCTTCCTGGAGGGAGGAGGAGGGGGACGTATCCTGGTATGAAGCTGCCGGTGGTGTGCAGAATGCTTCCCCCACCGCCCAAGCTTTAAAGGGCTGCAGAGGATAGGATGAGAACAGATGCTAGCCAAGAGACTCAAGCTTAGGAGAAAGCTGTGGAGAGTTGAAGGCAAAGCTTTAGAGGCCTCATATATACTGCCTGGCATGCAAAGGTTAGTGCACCAAGAAGGCCCGCCAGCTGCCTGCCTTCTCCCTGCTGAATTTCACCTGCAGCAGAAGCAGCTTTGATGCAAAAAACTTCCTAACTGACAGCTGTGAGATTCCAGAATTCAGTGACCAAAGTGGAGCTTGGCATCCCAGTTGTGCCCTCTTGGGAGGAAGAGGAGCCGTGGGGGATCCTGAAACAGGGCTGGGATTCCAGGTAGAGTCTTCCAGCCTTTCCGCCTGGCTTGAAGATTTTCCCCGGAGACTCATGGCCACCAGAGGGCATAACCACTCCACAGTATGGCATCCTGGGCTCCAGGGGCCCCTCCTTGGAGAAACTGGGGAAATTGGGAGGAGGAAGCAGGCAGGGATCTCTGAGCTCTCAGGGAGCTACCAGCAGCTGAATTAAACAGTCTCTGGAGTCAAGAGACTTGGGTTCTAGTGGGTTCTAGTCCCTGTTACGATTCTGTCTTCCTCTCTCTGGCTTCAGTTGCTTCTGTTAAATGAGGGCTTGGACCATACGGTATCCTTTCCAGACCATAAGGCCATTTCTGGCTCTGAAATCCCAGGATTTAAGGAATCACACAAAGAACTTGATAAAAATTGCATTTCCTGGGCCCACCCTTACTCTGGGGTTCTCTAGGGCTTTCTGCCTAGCAAGAGGAGGAAACAAGGTGCGAATTTCAGTCCTCTGGTGGTGTTCACTCACTTGGAGGCCTGGAGGTGGACTGCCCTACATAAACTGGGGAAGTCTGCCTCCACGTCAGCTGAAGGATGACTGGCTCCACAGGCTGTTAGACACAGGGGCTGTGCCACACCTGTGGCATCCACTTCTCCAGGTTTCAGGCAAGGAGACATGTCCATTAGGTAACCCTCTGTGATAGCTGGGGTGGCTCCTTCACAGAGGAGGTTGTGCAAGATGCCCTTTTGCTGGGTCCCTTTGGGGATAAGCAATGGAATGAATGGAATATACATCATTGCCTCTCCGCTTTGCGTCTCCCCCTCCCGCCCCCCACAGATGCTGTCTGTCAGGAGCAGGCAACAGATGGTCCTGGGGTCCACCTGTGCTAATGCTTCACAATAGAGTCCCATGTTTCCCCACTGACACCCCCTCGGCCCCTCAGCTGATGGCCACTTGGTGGTGCCAAGGCGGGAGGTGGGAGGAGGGAGAAGAAGGCACTAAGAGAGCTACCTCTTAGCTCCTGGCAGTCCTCAATCCACCCCGGCCCCCCACCCAACAAGCATCCTGCCATCTGGACTTGTGCAATCACTGAGGGGTGGAAAAGCACCCTCTTCCACCCACACCTCTTGTAGGGGATGGGGGCCTAGAGGACTGGGGGTGGGGAGGAGAACACAGAGTCAAGGAGACTAGAGAAGACGACTGAGCCAGGCGCGAGAACTGAGGCAGGAGGCAGAAAGTCTTCCTGGCCTCGCAGGTGGACGTGGCCATTGCCCCTCTGTGCTCCTTATGCCACGTGTCTAACACAGCACATGTGCAAGGTACCACTCCCTACCAGGCCAAGAGCCTCTGTAACCCCAGTGCCCAGCCAGTACCTGGCACACAGCAGGGCTTAAATGTTGGACAACATCACAGAGTGGTTAGATTGCAGGCTCTGGAACCAGGCTGCCTGGCTTTGAATCTCAGCTCTGCCGCTGAGTGACTTAGGGCAAATTACTTATCTTCTCTGGGCCTCAGTTTCCTCATCTGTAAGGGAGGATAATGGTGCTTATTTCGTAGGGTTGTTATGAAGACCAAGTGAGTTAATGCATGTATGTAAAAGGACACACAGAACAAACAGTGTGCATAGCACATGCTAAGTGCTCAATAAATGTTAACTGTGAAGGCATAACAGATTTGGGAAGACTGGGGGAGGAGGGAGGGGACAGACAAGGGCACCGCATTGCCGCCTCTGCTTCTTGGCCGATGGGTGCTGGGACATGGAGTCCCCAGCCTGTGCTGCTGACGCCCTGTGGTGGCTAGCCGCTCTTTAGACACCAGACGCTGCCTTCCACTTCCTCCTCTCACTTCTTATTCGGGCACCACTGACGACAGAGACTTCGGCTGGGCCATTCCCGCCTCTCCTACCGCCTGGCAGCCATGGTAACAGCCTGGGGGATGGTCCCTAAGATGGGGTCAGAGAACGGCTGAGCATGGCCATCCCCCCAGCCCTGAACTCCCACTCAGCCTGGGCTCATCCCAACCTCCTGAGTCAAGTCCACAGTAAGCGTCTGTCTGCTGGGAAGGGGGATCTGAGCCCGGCATCAGGAGCTGAGGAAAGGTGTTGCCAGCAGGGATCACTCAAGCCCCTTGGAGGGGACAGGCCAGAACTAAGCCTACTGCGTTCAGGGTTTCCACCTCTTCCCTTCTTCCTAGACGTGCGAACAGGGGGCAGCCTCTTTCAGCTCTTCTGGGGCAGCTGCGTCAAGGGAAAATCCTGGGCCCTCTCCCTCCCTGGGGGCTTCTGCGCAGTGAGTTCAGGGAGTCTCCTCCCTCCTCCATCGGGCCTCCACCCCTACTCCTGCGCAGCCCCGCTGCCGCTCTCCCTGCCCTGGAGTCTCCTGCAGCCCCTTGGATCTCCGTGACTCTCCCTACCTCCCCGACTCCCCAGGCTTCTTACAGTGACCTCTTACCGTGCCCCACTCCATGAATCGCCAGAGCTATTCGTCCCTAAATTTCAAACCTTGCGCAATGTCCCTTCACAGACCCCTCCAGGTATCACGCAGCCCCGAGCCCCGAGCCCCGAGCCCCGAGCCCCGCCCCGGGGGCCTCATCCCGCCCCTTCGCGTCCGCGGCTCGTTTTCCCCCACTGAGCGCCCAGCACCCGCAGTTTCCCCGGCCGTCGAGCGCCGTGGGCGGGGCTCCAGGGCGGCGGCGCCTCGCGGGGAGGGTCCTCCGTGCTGGGGGCGAGGCCACCCGAGGCAGCTCCCCGCCCGCCCCCAACCCCGCCCCGCTCTCGGAGCCTATAAAGGGAGGCGACCCGCGGCCCGCCCGGCTGGCATCCCCCAGCCGCCGCCAGCCCTGCCGAGGGGAGCCAGCGCCGTCTCTGAGGGGCGTCCGGCGCCGGAGCCATGACCCTCCGCCGACTCAGGAAGCTGCAGCAGAAGGAGGAGGCGGCGGCCACCCCGGACCCCGCCGCCCGGACTCCCGACTCGGAAGTCGCGCCCGCCGCTCCGGTCCCGACCCCGGGACCCCCTGCCGCAGCCGCCACCCCTGGGCCCCCAGCGGACGAGCTGTACGCGGCGCTGGAGGACTATCACCCTGCCGAGCTGTACCGCGCGCTCGCCGTGTCCGGGGGCACCCTGCCCCGCCGAAAGGTGCGTCCCCCGCCCGCCTTCAGGACCTGCTCAGCCCCTCTCCGACTCCCTACAGGGCCTGCTGACTCCGCAGTGCCCTCTCCTCGGCGTCCGCGGAGTCCCCCACCTTCTTCCCCGGCCCGCTGGGTGCCTCGACTCCCCGCGTTCCCCGCTGCTGCGAAGGCCGTGGCCCTCGCCTGCACACCGCGCCTAGGCTCCGTGGCTCTCAACTCCGCGCCCCATGCACGCCCCCTCTCTCCCTCCTTGACTCCTCCCAGCACCCCCCTTCTCCTACCCGCTCCATCTGGCTTTCTGCCCCCCATGCCCCGCCTCCCCGTGGCCAGGTGTCCTGGGTCCCCAGGAGCCCCTCGCCCGAGGGACAGAGAGCCCCAGGCAAGTTGAAGGTCCGAGAGCCCCCGGTGGGAGAAGTGGGCCGGTGGCTGCGCCGCGTGCGTTCTCACTCTGAGGAAGTGCGTGGGGAGCCGCTGACTCCGGATAGCACACCCTTCCGAGGGGACTCCCCGATTCCTGGGCTGGGGGCCTGCCGCCTGGCCCCACGTCTGACGTACGGGGCGCGAGGGCCACTGCTCCCTGGACTTCTGTCGGAACCGGACGCAGTGGGAGGGGTCGCAGGGCGCCCGCGGGGCAGGAAGGATGCGGACCGCGCCCACCTCTGAGTCCCCTCTGCCAGCCTCTTCCTCTGGCCCCAGGAGACCTGAGGCTCAGAACCTACACAACACCAGGTTAAGGAGAGGGGCCTGGTGGCCTTTCCTCACCCAGCCGCCCTCCTTCGCCCCTGGCCCCCAGCTAGCCCCCACACAATGAACAGCTTGTTGAGAATTTGCATTTTATGAAAATCATGTTGAAAGACAACATGATTGACAACATGTTGAAGGACTGTGCTGCCCAGTCCTTCCTCCCTGGCCGTTTGGGAACTGTCCCCACCCCTGAGGCCAATCTGGTTCTGAACCTTCTCTTCCTTGCCTTGGGCAGCTTTGGGGGAGGGTTAGCAAAGGCACAGAACAGAAAGGCCCTGGGCTGTGCAGGCTCCAAAGAAAAGGGCTGCTCTGGGACTGGACCTCCTCCCAGGACCAAAAAGTTAGGGAGGGTGAGAGACTACTTTAGTTTATCAAGGACCCTGAAGAGACAGGAACCTTCATCTCTCATCCTTCTTCCACACCCCCCACCACCACCCCTAAAGAACTCCCAATCTCGGTCCTTTAGTGAGACTTGCTGACAAGTTTGACATCTAAGATGTTTTGTCCCAGAAAGCACAAAATATATGGCAATGGAGAGAGAGACCCAGGTATAGCTGGGCACAGCTGGTCACCTGCAGCTGGGATCCACAACTGGTCCTTGAAACGGCCTGTACCTTAGGAGACCTGGCACCTCTGACCCCACATTCTGGCTGGGATTGCCAGCCCTTCAGGACAGGGTCCCTGACCCCAGCCCTCCCAAGCCACTGTCTGTAGCTGAGAAATTAGATGGAGAGACCCAACTGGCAGAGAGCACCTTGATAGGTGAGCCCAGGGGACACCTATCCTCTGAATCCCACTGGGGAAGAGCCCCTGCCTCAGCTTTGGGAGTCTGGATGGCCTGAGCCTCTACAGACATGGGCCCTAGGGGTGGAGACCATTTTAGAATAATGATCTCCCCACCTGCTGCCAGTGTGGAAACCAGCAAGGGCTTAGAGGTTCATGGATCTGGAACCCAGGAGGATGGTTGTGTCCCTGCAGTCCCAGGTATGAAGGTAAGGCCTGTAGAGAAAGTTGAGGAGTGGTGCCAGTAGTGGCACTTGGCAAATAGTTCCACCAGCACCAAAACAGGTGTGGATGTGGAGCTGGGAAGGGGCAGAGAGGAAGTGGGTCGCTGTGTCCAGGGTAGCCTCTCAGTGTCTGCTCAAGGACAGTCCCGCCTTACCTGCTCCTTCTGACCATCTTACTGCCCAGGGCTCAGGATTCCGCTGGAAGAATCTCAGCCAGAGTCCTGAACAGCAGCGGTGAGTCACCAACACCCAGCCCCTGCCATGGTCCAAAGGGGTGAGGTGCTGGGTTGGGGGGTGCCAGGACAGCATCTCAGCCTAG
The DNA here is from genome assembly GCF_029289425.2 of Pan paniscus. Taxonomy (NCBI): domain Eukaryota; kingdom Metazoa; phylum Chordata; class Mammalia; order Primates; family Hominidae; genus Pan; species Pan paniscus. The sequence goes on along the minus strand of NC_073259.2, from coordinate 42,185,843 downwards.
CGAGGGTAGTCATTCTCCTAGCCTTTAAACATGGCTCCCCCGCTGGGAGTGAGGGCAGGTGGGGGTGAGGGCTGTGTGAAGGGGGTGGCAGAGAAAGGGGGTAGGGACTTTTGAGTCATTAGGTGCTCTTCAACACACCCCCAGTCCCTGCCAGTTACCCCTCCCTGGGGAGATCTGGATGAACGGATGTGGGAGTTGGGAGGGGGTGTAGGCAAAGTCTATGGGGAACGTCCTAACCCAGGCCTCCTGGGCTCCCCTGAGCCCTCCTAGCCTTGGCAAACCCCACGGGCCCAGACCTTAGCCAGGCTGTGTCCAGCTGCTTGGGGCTGGCTGCCCCTGCCTCCAGAATGTCAGTCCTCTTCTGGTCCCAGCCTGTGGCAGCCCTCTTAGGAGGGATCTGAGTGTGGGCAGAAGTAGGTGCTGACTCCAGGCCCTGGGACCCCACAGTTTCCCTTCTCTACTCATGTCCCATCCCTGATTTGGGCTTGACTTTCTCTAAAATGGATCAGCAAACTGACCTGCTAGCCAGATTGGCCTGTTTGGCCCTTGAGCTAATAATTTTTAAAGAGTTGTAAAAATAAAAACAAATAACAATATATGACAGAGATCATAAGGGGCCTGCAAAGAAAGCCTAAAGTATTTACCATTTGGCCCTTTGCAGAAAAAGTTTGCTGACCCTTCCAAAAAACCCTAGAACATTGGGGTAGACGCGGAACTCCCAGCCACCCTGCTCCCTGCCCCAGTAGTACAGAGAGGGGAAAGGCCTGCTGTTCAGAGTGAGAGGGGCTCGAGCTGGAGTGGGGAGGTGCTGCTCAGCATTTGGGGGAATATCTGGGTCAGGCTGGAAGCGGAGAAGCCTGGTCTCCAGGGCCTTTCCGAGGCTGAGCTACTTGAAGGGGCCTTTGGAGGCTGCTTTAACTGTGCCTCTGGCTGGGCGGGAAGGAAGGGGGTGGGAGTGGGCAGAGGAAACTCTGGGCTCCCCCAGCAGGCGAGGATCTGGAGCAGCTCCAGACCATTGTGTCCAGCGGGCAGGCCTTCAGTGCGGGAAGGGGCGGCCTCGAGGCTCCCCTCCCCCAGCCCCCACATCTGGTGGGCTGGCCCCAGCATAGCTGGGAGGAGCAGCTGTGGTCTTGCTGAGCCTCGTGACTGGCCTCTGGGGGTGGGGCCAGTCCTCTCTCCAAAGCTGTGGAACAGAGGAGGCTCCAGGCTGTGGCTGAATTTCGGGCCTTAGCTAGTCAGTAAGTGGTACTGTAGGGCTCACTGGAAAGCTGGGATGTGGCTAAAAAACTCAGCTGGCTCATCCTTCAGGGGACCGGCCCTTCTCTGTGCTTCCCTCCCACCACTAGAGGCTGGATTGGTTCTCTGTGGCTCCATGAGGCTGATTTCAATTGGGTATGGGAAAGACATTCCAATAATCTGTGATGAGACTGAGCTGTCACTGGAGGCAGAGTCCTGCTGGAATGTTCTAGACCAGTTGCCAATATCCAGGGAGGCCCAAGCTATGGGACTGCTACACCTTTTAATCCTAATTGTCTTGACCCCTGTGTCTCTTGCAGGAAAGTGCTGACGTTGGAGAAGGAGGATAACCAGACCTTCGGCTTTGAGATCCAGGTGGGAGAAGCTGCACACAGGGGTCAGGGGGGTTGGATGACCAGCCTGAGGGATGAACGGACTTGTCCCAACCCTGGGCTGAGGGTCCCCTTGTCCATTACAGACTTATGGCCTTCACCACCGGGAGGAGCAGCGTGTGGAAATGGTGACCTTTGTCTGCCGAGTTCATGAGTCTAGCCCTGCCCAGCTGGCTGGGCTCACACCAGGTGGGGCCTGAGCCCAGGACACCCAGGTCTGGGAAGGGGATATGACCTTACTCCCAAGCAAAGGGGGTGAGCAATCTCTCCTGAAATCAATTCCTCTTCCTTTTCCTTCTTTGAGAAGGCCAGAAAGAAGAATGGATAGAATCTGGGCTTTGGATCTAGGCAAATTTTCCATGTACTGTGTGATCTTGCACAGCCCCATCTACAAAATGAGGGTAATAATGCATCCAAACATCACAGTGTGGCAAGGGGATTCCCTGGGCACACTGCCAGGGCCTAATTAATGGTGGATGATGGTGCTGCTGCTCTGATTCCTCCCAGCAACCTGGCAGTCAGCATGGGCAGGAGCCAGGGAAGAAGCAACATTCCATTAAGTCTGTTTGATATTGGGGATCAGGCCAATCCTGCCCCAAAATGGGCCCAGTGCTGAGGAACCGATGTTACTCCCTTTTAAAAAATTAGAAACTTTTTTTTTTTTAAGAGACAGGGCCTCAGTCTGTCACCCAGGCTAGAGTGCAGTGGCGTGATCATAACTCACTATAACCTTGAACTCCTGGGCTCAAGCGATCCTCCTCTTGCCTCTGCCTCCCAAAGCAATATGTTACTTCCTCTAACAAGGAAATTATGCTTCAGTAGGAGATCCCTGGATTGAGCAGATCTAGAGTCCCCAGGTTCCAGGAAGGGCAGCCTGAAACTGTATGAATCAATCCCCCCTCCACCATCTTTGCCCCTAAGCCCCTACCTCCTTCCCACTTACCAGCAGCCCGTGCTAGCTATCTTAGTCCATTTTCTGTTACCATAACAGAATACCTGACATTGGGTAATTATAAAGAAAAGAGGTTTATTTAGCTCATGGTTCTGGAGGCTGGGAAGTTCAAGACTGGGTGGCCGCATCAGGTGAGGGCCTCATGCTGCGTTCTGACATGATGGATGGCATCTCATGGCAGGAACGCCTGCAAGAGTGGTGAGTAGGCACATGCAAAAGAGACAAAACATGGGTGATCTTGCTTTATAGCAACCCACTCGCCAGGTAACTAAACCAGTCCTACCAGAGCAAGAACTCACTCCCCCAAAACAGCATGGATCCCTTCACTGGGCAGATCCTTCATGGCCCAAATGCCACTTTTTTTGAGACGGAGTTTCGCTCTTGTTGCCCAGGCTGGAGTGCAATGGCATGATCTCAGCTCACTGCAACCTCTGCCTCCCAGATTCAAGCAATTCTCCTGCCTCAGCCTCCCGAGTAGCTGGGATTACAGGCACCAGCCACCAAGCCCAGCTCATTTTTGTATTTTTAGTAGAGATGGGGTTTTGCCTTGTTGGCCAGGCTGGTCTCGAACTCCTGACCTCAGGTGATCCGCCCGCCTCGGCCTCCCAAAGTGCTGGGATTACAGGTGTGAGCCACGGCGCTCAGCCCCAAATGCCTCTTAAAGGTCCTACCATCTCTCAGCACTGTTACGTTGGGGATGAAGCCTCAACATGAGTTTTGGGGACAAACAATATTTAAATGGTAGCAGTAGCCAAGTGGTATACTACAACTTCTCAAGGTAGTTTCAAATCCACTCTCCCTCCCCATCATCCCTGAAGCATCCACAGCAGGGATCCATACCCCTTTTTACAGATAGGAATGGGGCCCTGACATGGGGCACACTGTGCTTGAGGTCAGGAAGCTCTCCAGTGGTGCAGGGTAGCAGAACTATCCCTCTGGGGCCAGTCATTCCCTGTGCTTCTCTCCCACCACCAGAGGCTGGACTGATTATCTGTGGATCCATGAGGCCATGCCATGCCTGGGGCCAGGGTCGGTTCCCAGCTGGGTGCTGCTCACCTGCTCTTCCCTGAATTGACTGGGTCTTATGGCCAGCGTGGACTGGACAGAAATAACCAAATCCGAGGGTAGCCCAGGGTCCTGGGTGGGCTTAGCTTTGGGACAGAACTTCTTGAGGGCAGAGTGAGGGTGTTGGGTGTGTGAGGTCCCCACCCTTTGGCTGGGGTGCTGGGTGTGGACAACCTGGTAGTCACTACAGGCCCAGAAGAATGGCTGTGGTTCTGTGTGTTTGGATCGAGTATGAGAGATGTCAGAGGAGATCTACAGAGAACCATGAGGAGTTGGAGGAGGGAGTTCAGGAGTATTCCCTGGAGTTACTACCCACCCTTCTCCCCTTTCTGGCTAAGGTAGGAGGCTGGTATTCTAGCATGCCCCATGGAGCAGATCTAACCCCCTTGTCTGCCTGGCAGGGGACACCATCGCCAGCGTCAATGGCCTGAATGTGGAAGGCATCCGGCATCGAGAGATTGTGGACATCATTAAGGCGTCAGGCAATGTTCTCAGGTATGTCTGGGAGCCGAGGTGCCTGAATTCCTGAGCTCAGCCTCTTGGTATTTCCTCAGCCTGTGGCTCACTCAGCCTTTGATTCCCCAACCTCAGACTGGAAACTCTATATGGGACATCAATTCGGAAGGCAGAACTGGAGGCTCGTCTGCAGTACCTGAAGGTAGGGGAACCTAGATAACGTCAGCCTCCACCCTCCTCTTCCCAAGTCTCTGCCCTGTGGGGGGTCACTTATAGCTGAATCTCCTGTAACTGAAGATTTCTTTTGTCTACTCCCTGATCCCTCGTCTGTACCCACGTCCTGCTAGTTTCCTGCTAGCTTGTGACAGTGGGGTGGGGACTGTCTCTTGCAGCAAACCCTGTATGAGAAGTGGGGAGAGTACAGGTCCCTAATGGTGCAGGAGCAGCGGCTGGTGCATGGTGAGTAGATCCCGGGGTGTGAGGGGCCACTTGTTCTGCTACAGACACCCCATCTGCGCTTCCCCCTCAGAACTGGCGGGTTCTAGTAAAGAACGGTTTACTAGCAAACCTTCACAGTAAAGCAAGGTTTGTTGAGCTACTACTACTTTGGGTACTGCCGCAGCCACATTTCTGGTTATTCTCACACTAGCCCTCTGCAGGTAAGTAACAGATAGTGTCATCTTCACTTTACAGAGGGGAACACCAGGGCTCAAAGAGTTTGTGTCAATTATTTCCGAGGCCCGTTTGTGCTAAGCGGCCCCCATAAGGATCTGAGTGATAATTCCTGATTTGCGGGTGAGGGAAGTAGGGTCTCAGGTTTGTGCCTGGCCAGGGCCACAGAGATGGTCAGCAGGACGGAGCGGGGATGCCCCGCCCATGCCCTCCGACCCTTTGCGGAGGACACCACGGTCCAGGCCTGACCCGCCCCCTACCTCTCCCGTCTCTGCGCAGGCCTGGTGGTGAAGGACCCCAGCATCTACGACACGCTGGAGTCGGTGCGCTCCTGCCTCTACGGCGCGGGCCTGCTCCCGGGCTCGCTGCCCTTCGGGCCTCTGCTCGCCGTGCCCGGGCGTCCCCGCGGAGGCGCCCGACGGGCCAGGGGCGACGCCGACGACGCCGTCTACCACACGTGCTTCTTCGGGGACTCCGAGCCGCCGGCGCTGCCGCCCCCGCCGCCCCCGGCCCGCGCCTTCGGCCCGGGCCCCGCCGAGACCCCTGCCGTGGGGCTGGGCCCTGGGCCGCGGGCCGCGCTGAGCCGCAGCGCCAGTGTGCGGTGCGCGGGCCCTGGCGGGGGCGGAGGCGGGGGCGCGCCGGGCGCGCTCTGGACTGAGGCTCGCGAGCAGGCCCTATGCGGCCCCGGCCTGCGCAAAACCAAGTACCGCAGCTTCCGCCGGCGGCTGCTCAAGTTCATCCCCGGACTCAACCGCTCCCTGGAGGAGGAGGAGAGCCAGCTGTAGGGGCGGGGGCGGGCAGGGAGGTATTTATTTATTTATTCGCAACAGCCAGCGCTAAAAGAGGGGGAGGCCGAGCCAAGAGGACCCCAGGAGCCCAGAGCAGCGGGAGAGGGTCCTTCCTAGCCTCGGCCCGCCGGGTCGGTTCCTGGCTGGTGTCTGCTGAGGGAGTGGGGGGCCCAGCCCCTTCTCTTCTCCCCCGCCAAACCACAGTGGGAGCTGGGGCAGGGGGAGAGCCAGGCAATCGGGGGCCAAAGATGGGGGTGCTCGCCTACAGTCTGCATCTGTAGTGCCTTGTGGGGTATCCAGGAACACCCTCCCAGCAGGGGATGGGAACCCTGTCCCATGAAGCCCTCTCCTCAGCTTTACTTGCTCCCCCGCCCTTAGCCTTGGGGAGAAATGGCCCGTGGTGGGCTGACCCCCCACCCTCCACACACACAGTTCCATGACCCAGCGGGCCCCCAGGGGCATCAGGTGCTGGTCCTCCTCCCTCCTGGCCTCGACCCCTAAGGGCTTCGCCCCTCCCAGGGGCCTGTAACTAAGTCGGGTCCTGCCAGGCAGGGGGCCTGTGTTCTGTGCCCCTTGGGAGACAGGAACTGGCAAGTTCAGGTGGGGTGGGGACAGCACAGACTGTTCCACCGTTCTGCATATTGTTGCTTCTGAACCACAAACTGTATAAATGGATGGTTTTTTGCATCTGTGTCAGTGTGGTGACTGCCTGAGGGGGAGGATTGGGCTGGGGCAAGCTCTGACTCCACCATCCCAACCCCCGCCCAATGCACACACATCTTGTTTTCTTGCAGCCTGAAGCCAGGGAAATAGGCTGGGAGATTTAAACTTACATGTATGGGCCTGAGCTGGAGGCCCCACGCTTCTTCACAACTTGAGCCTCCCTCCCCAGATACCCAAGCAGGTGGTGGCCAAGGCTTGCCTCAAGTCCTTAGCCATCCCTGTAGAAATACGTGTGCTTGGCATGCCTTTCTTCCCAGCTTCTGAGGTCTCCCTTGAGGGGCACAAGCCAGATCTGCAGGGACCTGAGGCATTACCACCTGGCCTGTGAGGGGCCCAATCACGGATCACTCTGTTGTTCTAGCAGTCTTCAGCGGTTTCCCACCCCAGGATGAGATTTTTTTTTTTGAGATGGAGTCTCCCTCTGTTGCCCAGGCTGGAGTGCAGTGGCCCGATCTCAGTTCATTGTAACCTCCGTCTCCTGGATTCAAGTGATTCTCCCGCCTCAGCCTCCCGAGTAGCTGAGGTTACAGGCAGGCGCCACCACACCCAGCTAATTGTTGTATTTTTAGTAGAGACGGGGTTTCACCATGTTGGCCAGGCTGGTCTCGAACTCCTGACCTCAGGTGATCTGCTTGCCTTGGCCTCCCAAAATGCTGAGATTACATGCGTGAGCCACCGCGCCCGGCCTCCCAGGATGAGAGTCTGACCCCTGCCGGCCTCTGCTTCTTACTCCCTGCTCTGGCTGCGCTGCTGGCTGTACCTGGCACACTTCAGACCCCTTCTATCAGGGTCTCTGCTCTTACCCCTCCCACAGGTGGCTCCTTCAGTCCTCAGCCCTGCCTCCCGAAGACCTTCCCACCCAGTGGTAAATACAGTCATGCCCTCCCCTGTGACAGCCCTGTTTTATTCCCATCAGACTATGCATCACCATCCGAGACTGTCTTGACTTTTATGGGTTTATCTTTGCCTGCCCGCCCCACCCGGGAGGATGCACGCTTCTTGCACAGGGCTCAGGAGCCTTTTCTGTCTTCACTGCTTTTTTCTTGCCTGATGCTAGCACATGGTAGACCCTCAATACAGTGTGTGCCAACATGGTGTGTGCTCAAGCATCTCCAAGTGGTAGTCACGACCTCTTTGAAGTGACCTGTCAGGTCATACAGCAAGCTAGTGTCAGAGCTGGGCCTGGGACTTGAGGCCCCTGCTCCAGTGCTCCTCCCGGGGAGTAACCAGCATGCAAAGGGTGGCTTTGAGAGAGGTCTGAGCAGACCCTCCCCACCTGTCCTGCACCATGGTTCTTGCTTTTTGAGTGGGTCCCATTTCTGTTTCTGCTTTTGCTCCTTGAGCATCCCTTCTGCACACAGCAGTCAGCGTGATCTTTTCAAAAAGGAAACTGGATCACAACCCTCCTCTGCTTAAACCCATTATGCCTTTCCCTGGAATAAAAGAATAAGGTCCAAACTCTTTACCATGGCCTATCCATAACACGTCCCTCCGGGGAGACAAATAACAACACAGCTTCCCTTTCTCTAGGCTGACAGCAGCCACATAGGCCCAACAGTTTGGTAACTGGGAGCCTTTTGTGCAGTACCCAACCTCTGCAACTATATCCTGATGCCCTCCATGAATCCCTCTAGAATCTGGTCCCTGCCTCTCCCTCTGATCTCAAATTGTTTCTCCTTCCATGTCACTTGTTACATCTAAGCACACTATCCCTTCTGCTCCTATTCCTCAAATATGTCAAGCTCTCTCCTGCCTCTGGCCTTCACCCATGCTGTCTTCTCTGCCTGGAATACTCTTCTTTGCAAGAATGATTTCTCTATCCTCACACCTCAGCTGAAACATCACCTCCTCAGAGAGGTTTGCCTTATCAAATAGGAAGTAGTTCGCTGACCCCATTATTTATTATTTATTTATTTTTTTGAGACAGAGTCTTGCTCTGTTGCCCAGGCTGGAGTGCAGTGGCACAATCTCGGCTCACTACAAGCTCCGCCTCCCAGGTTCATGCCATTCTCCTGCCTCAGTCTCCCGAGTAGCTGGGACTACAGGCGCCCGCCACTAGGCCCAGCTAATTTTTTTGTATTTTTAGTAGAGACGGGGTTTCACTGTGTTAGCCAGGATGGTCTCGATCTCCTGACCTCATGATCCGCCCGCCTCAGCCTCCCAAAGTGCTGGGATTACAGGTGTGAGCCACCGCGCCCTGCCGACCCTATTATTCTTTATCTTGAGTCTTCTGGGTTTGTTTGTTTGTTTGTTTGATTTTTGAGACAGAGTTTCACTCTTGTCACCCAGGCTGGAGTGCAACCTCTGCCTCCTGGGTTCAAGCAATTCCCCTGCCTCAGCCTCCTGAGTAGCTGGGATTACAGGCGCCCACCACGCCCAGCTAATTTTTGTATTTTTAGTAGAAACAGGGTTTTGCCATGTTGGCCAGTCTGGTCTCGAACTCCTGACCTCCGGTGATCCGCCTGCCTTGGCCTCCCAAAGTGCTAGGATTACAGGCATGAGCCACCGCGCCTGTCTATTTTCTTTTTTACTTCATAGCACTTTCTCCCAATTGGGAATCGCACTGACTTCTTTTGTTTCTGTCTTGCCTTTGTGAGGGCAGGAACCCAGCCTTGTTTGAAGTTGCACCTCCAGGGTCTAACAGAGCCTGGCACACAGGAGGGGCTCTATTAACTCATGCCAATGAGTGAATGCCTCCTTGGGGCCAACCCTGCCTAGGGGTAACCATCACCTCCCCACCTCTGAGCCCCAGGGGCTGGGTGAGACAGCCCCTCTTCTGCTCCATCTGTAGCTGGCATTTGTAGGCCCTTCTCTGAAAATCCCTTTGGGGCTGGGTGGCGGCCCCAGCCAGGGCACCTGCACCTGGCCACCCTGTCCTCCCTAGTCCCAGGAAGGGAGGACATTTGATTAAGAAAATGGAGATTCCCCAAGCTCCCTGTTTGAACAGCTGCTCTGTGACAATGACAAATATTGGCTCCCAGGGGCTCAGGTCTAGGGGAGGGGCCCCCTCACACCTTTGTTCCCAGATACAAGGCTGCCAGGAGACCAACTGCCTGGGCATAGCCTGGCACCTTACAGGGGGTGGAAGGCTGCAGGGGCCTCCCTAGATTTCTCCTCCGAGTAGAGAGTCCAAGTCCCTTGGCCACCAGTCTGTCCCCACCCCCTGCCATGTAGCTAGTCCCAGGAGTGATGTCGGTGCCCCCTCACCCAGGCTGATGGGGACTCCTGGCCAGCCGTGAGTTCATAGGGGAGGGTGAGGGGTGCCCAGGGCGGGGCTAGATCCCACCTCTCAGCTGATGGGATGACGGCACCAGCACAGCAGCCTCCTGCCGTGTAGGTGGGTGACAGGGAGTGACTAATGTGCGAGCTGCGATGCTAAAAATTAACCCAGGGATCGTGTTTGGCGGAGGGGGTGGGGGTGGATGGGAAAAGGAGCAGGGACTCAGAATATTGTGTGGTCGGTATTCCCCCTGCCCTGCCACCCCTCCTTTGCCTCCCACCAGCCTTCTGCTCCTCTCAAAGCCTCAGGGAACTCTGTGGGAGCCCCTCCCCCATGCTAGGGCAGAAGGGGCTCCCAACAATTCCAGGGAAGGACAGAGGCCTCCACTCCAGGCTTCATGCATGGTCAGGGGAGGGACATGGCCCTGCTGATAGGGTTCTGGTCTGAGGTCCCCACAGAGCCCTGCAGAAGCAGCCAGTGCGCCTAGCAAGGGCAGGTTCCCATCATCAGGCTGGGGGGTGGGCAGTGGGGGTGGCAGCTGCACCACAAGAAAAGAATAGGTGGCCAGGCATGGTGGTTCATGCCTGTAATCCCAGCACTTTGGAAGGCCGAGGCAGGTGGATCACCTGAGGTCAAGAGTTCAAGAACAACCTGGCCAACATGGCGAAACCCCGTTTCTTCTAAAAATACAAAAATTAGCCAGGCGTGGTGATGGATGCCTGTAATCCCAGCTATTTGGGAGGCTGAGGCAGGAGAATTGCGTGAACCTGGGAGGTGGAGATTGCAGTGAGCCGAGATAGCACCACTGCACTGCAGCCTGGGCAACAGAGCGAGACTCCGTCTCAAAAAATAAAAAGAAAGAAAAGGATAGGTGACTTCTGTGTCCCTATGTGCTGGGCTAACACTTCCACATCCATTACCTCACTGAGACCTCACAGTACATCTGAAAGCTCTCTCTATTTGACAGATAAAGAGATTGAGAATTAGGTTAAGGCAGCATAGCTGGCGCCTGGCAAGGCCAGGATGCTCTCATGCCTGTTTGTCTCTATAGCTTAGGGTGGTGAGAAGGAAGTCTTCCTGGAGGAAGGGGTGTGAGGACAGGGTGGAAGAGATGGTGAGTAATGAGCTGAACTTCTCAGGCTAGGGGCCTCGCCTGTGGAAAAAGTGGTGTTGGCATTGTGGGTATATGAGGTATATGAGAGGTAGGACCCGAAAGAGCAGGTCCAAGGTTTGCCAGGGAGCAGTAGGAGGAGGGGCCAGCCCAGAGAGTTCCCGGTTCCATGCATGCAGGTGCTGTGCTGGAGGGAGGGAGAGCATTCCCATCTAAGGGGAGCATAGGGGGGCTCTGGAGACTTGGTGGGGTCCACAAAACAGGGGAGGTGGGCTTGGAGAAGAGCTCTGCTAACACGTGTGGGAAAACTTATTAGAAGGAGTGAACCTCTGGACCCTCCCATTTCCCCTGGAAACCAAACCAGAGACCTTGCGCTGAATGGCAGCGGGAGAAGAGGAAGGACAGCAGGAGGCCCCTTCTGCTGCCCAGCCCAAGCTCATGAGGCTGGGAAGTGAGGGAGGCTGTGGGATTCCCCAGCTCAGGAGAGACGTCAGGCTGGCTGGCTGGGAGGCTGCCTGGTCCTGCACCGACAGGTGGATGAAATGACCGTAACTGGGGAGTGATGGGCTCAGAGAAGTGAGACAGAAAGGAAGCTGAGGGCTGTGGAGGGGCCAGGGAAACCCAAGAGAGTTCCTCCAGAGAGTAAAACAGCCAGAGTGCAGCAGTGTGCTGACCCCTGGTGGGGAGCCGGGACCATACCAGGTGGAGAGGGGCACAGAGCAGGGCTCTCCCATCAGCCAACCATTGGGAGCAGCCTCCCTCCCTCCTTAGAGCCCACCTCTTCAGCCCTTCCTCAGCCTGCTGCACGCTCGTACAAAGTGGAGCCTCCCCTGAACCCCACAATCATTTATCTGAAGTGCTCAGACACCCTCCCACTGCTTCTGGTCCCAGGGCCTCTCCTCACTCCAGTGGGCTCCCAAGGGAGTGAACCCCATCTCATGCCAGCACTGATCGAAGGCAGGTACGTCTGAATGAATGAATGAACAGTTGAGTTCAGAACATCTAACTAAATGACTAAATGACTCCAACCAACAGACCTTCTCTGCACAGAACCCTGTGTGGTATGAAAGCTCATGGACTGGGGTTGATAGCAGAGAGGAAACATACTTTTCAACAGCAAGATGCAAGAGTGTTTTTATTATTTATTTATAATTTATTTTTATTTTTAGAGATGTGTCTTGCATGCAATCAATATGGGGACCTCCCAGGAGCAGGAGGCCACCAGGTTGCCTAAGACATATGAATTTTTGCTTTCAGGGACACCTCCTAAGCTTCAGTGATCCATCTTGGAGTTGGCCTTTGTGGGGAGAACATATAAATTTATGCAAAAAGTAAAAATGCAAAACTGCCTCTGGGTCTCTTTCCCAGCTGCTCCCCTACAGAGTCACTTAGCCTTTAGTGACTCACAGTTGATCTGGTCCACTCAGCAACCCACAGAGTGACAGCCCACCCAGGTCCCAGCATACATAGCATCTTCTTCTGGAGCCCCCCAAATCTCACTCTAATTGAGGGCTTGGCTGGAGCCACTCTCTCTGAGGAGTGTGGTCTCTGGGCAAATAAGGCAAGACCAGTGGCTGGCAGCTACAGCAGTCAGTAGGGTGGGGGACATTTAACAGCAGATAGGGCCATACTCCTACTCTTGCCATTCTTTTTACCCTTCCCCTCCCCCTTGCAATTCTTTTCTGTTTTTTTTTTTTTTTTTTTTTTTTTTTGGTTTTTGAAACAGGGTCAGCTGGGTGCGGTGGCTCACGCCTGTAATCCCAGCACTTTGGGAGGTTGGTAGATCACTTGAGGTCAGGAGTTCAAGACCAGACTGGACAACACAGTGAAACCCAGTCTCTACTAAAAATATAAAAATTAGCCAGGCGTGGTGGCACATGCCTGTAAACCCAGCTACTGGGGATGCTGAGACAGGAGAATCGCTTGAACCTGGGAGGTGGAGGTTGCAGCGAGCAGAGATTGGGACACTGCACTCCAGCCTGGGCAACAGAGCGAGACTCTGTCTCAAAAAAAAGAAAAAGAAAAAGAAAGAAAGAAAGAAAGAAAGAAAAAGAAACAGGAAACAGGGTCTTGCTCTGTCGTCCAACCTGGATGCAGTGGTATAATCACAGCTCACCGCAGCCTCAATCTCCTGGGTTTAAGCGATCCTCAACGTTTGGAGTAGCTGGGACTGCAGGCGTAGGCCACCACCCCAGGCTAATTTTTGTATTTTTTGTAGAGAGAGGTTTCGCCATGTTGGCCAGGCTGGTCTCAAACTCCTGGGCTCAAGCAATTCTCCTAACTCGGCCTTCCAAAGTGCTGGGATTACAGGTGTGAGCCACCACTCCTGGCCCCCTTGAGATTCTGATCCAGGAGTTCTAGGGTGGGCTGGGGCGTTGGTATTTTTAAAGCACCCTAGGTGCTTAGTGAGTCTTTATTGAAAGGATGTTGACTGAAGATAATTCTGGAGATCTCTGAGCTCCCTCCCACACAGATCCTTGGGACTCTAAATACTGGCCGAACTCGGCTCCCTGAGGCTGTGTCTTCTTGGGGAGCTAAGGACCTGTGCCTCCCACTGGCCCGGAACCACTTTCTGCTTCCTGGTGTAAGCTTTGGTATGGATGGTGGCCGTCTCCCTACAGACTGGGAGCTGTTAGAGGGCAGGGATCCTAGCTGACACATCTATGTCCTCGCCTTGGTTGGAGGTAGGTATGGGTGGCGGCGAGGGAGGAGATGGGGGTGGGGCTCAACACACTGTCCAGCCCCTGTCGTCTGGCTGGGTGTCGCCAGTGCTCAGGGGCGAGCGGAATGGGGAGGAGGCGGGGCTGGGGCGCACAGCCGGCAGGGGATCCCTGCCGGAGTCTGCTTTTCACGGGTTCCCGTCTAGACCAGAGTTGGGGCTCAGCTTGGAGAGATGGGACAGGTGGAGGTGCTGGGGGTTGGAGCCCCACGCGCTGCTCAAGAGGCTGCAGGCTGGCCTTCAAGGCCTGGGCTAGACTGCGGCGGTTGGGGGCTGGCGGTGCGGCTCGGGTGGAGGCCGCCGGGCACCGCCCTCCCTCTCCACCCTCGCCCACCCCGGGGCCGCGAGGCTGTGGGTTGAGCTGCAGAGGCGAGCTCCCTCCTGGGCGTGCCGCCGCCGCGAGTGGGGTGGGAGCGCAGAGGGGGCCTCGGGGTTATACTTTGCTGGGATCTGGGAAGGAAGCAGGTGGCAGCGCCGGAGTGAGTAACCGCCTCCCGAGGCAGCTAGTCCCGCCGCCTCAGGAAGTCCTGGCGCCGTAGCGCACCGCTGCCTGCCACACCGGGACCTTCCCCTCGCACTAGCCCGCCCCCACCCCGCCTCCATCTCGCGCTCCCAGCCGCAGACGCGGGCGCCTCTGCACTCTCAACCCCTCACCCACGCAGACCCTGGCCCGCCGGTGACCTCCCTGCGGCTCCTCCTTCTGCCCCGGCCCAGCCCCTCCCCTGCTGCTCCTCCTCCTGCCCCGGCCCAGCCCGTCCACCGTCCTCTCATCCCCATGGCCTCGAACCCCAGCGCTCCTCGCAGGGTGCTGTGGCTCCCCGCTGCAAAGGGGCGGGTCCTGGTAGGGGGCGTGGCCTGGCCGGCTTGCGGGGCGGCGGCGCCCTCTGCCGGCAGACTCGGGAACGGCCACACTCGTCACCTCGCCCCCGGCCTGGCTCCTGGACCCCCCTGGACCTCTCTGCCAGCTCTCCTCTCTCCTGGAAATGCGCCTGCAGGACTCGGAACGTGCAGAGGTCGGTCCTGGCCCCAGCCGTGCCACGGGCTATCTGAGGGAGAGTCGCGGCCTCTCTGAGGCTTGGCTTCCTTTCCTGTGAAATGGCTGTGGTGAGGAGCAAACGCTCAGCAGTGAAGAAGGACCCTTTGTAACCGCGAAGGAGCCTGTGAGTGTGAGGTATGGTTGTTATCAACGCTAAGGGCAGTCTTTTGCCTTCTGCGGGGGTGACGACCATCCTTCTCCCTGCCCCAGCCCCACAGTGGAAGGAGAACATAAGTTACCTCCAGAGATTATCACATGCAGTGGATTGCCTTCAGCCTTTTTTCTGGATATAAAATATACATATACGTATTTTAATACAATTGTGGCCCTTCTCTACGTGCTGTTCTGTGCTGCCTTTTTTTCTCTCTCTCCAAGTGCTTAACTTATGTTTTAAAGCCCAGATTCGGCCAGAGGGGTGGCTCACCAACACTTTGGGAGGCCAAGGCCGGAGGATCTCTTGAGCAGAAGTTCAAGACCAACCTGAGCAACATAGCAAGACCTCGTCTCTACAAAAAATTTTTAAAAATGATCTGAGTGTCTGTAGTCCCAGCTACTGGAGAGGCTGAGATGGGAGGCTCGCTTGAATCCTGGAGTTCCAGGCTGCAGTGAGCCGTGATTGTGCCACTGGCCACTGCACTCCAGCCTGGGTGACACAGTGAGATCCTGTCACAAGAAAGAAAGAAGAAGAAGAAAAGAAAGAAAGAAAAAGAAAACAAAAAACCAAAAAGAAAAGAAACAACCAAAAAACTAGAGTCAGACAAACCTGGATTTAGGTTCTTGCTCTGTGACTTTATATTTCCACCCTTGAGCAAACCACACAACCTCTACCTTCCTCAGCCTCAGTTTCCTCCTTTGCAAAATGGTGGTAATGCCAGGAATACCCACTTCACAGGCAGCGGTGAGGCCCCGCACACAGCCCAGTGCATGCTGGTTAGGGCTCTCCTTTTGCTTCCTGAGCCTGCACGAGCTCTGCCTTCTTCATGCACCACGTGGTAAGGAAGGAGCTGGAGGCCTCCGCCTCTCGGACCTTGCTCACTGCTGCTTTTTTTTTTTTTTTTTTGACAGAGTCTCTCTGTCGCCCAGGCTGGAGTGCAATGGCACAACCCCGGCTCACTGCAACCTCCGTCCCCCGGGTTCAAGTGATTCTCCTGCCTCAGTCTCCCGAGTAGCTGGGATTCCAGGCGGCCGCCACCACGCCCGGCTAATTTGTCATATTTTTAGTAGAGATGGGGTTTCGCCATGTTGGCCAGGCTGGTCTCGAACTCCTGACCTCAGGTGATCCACCTGCCTCGGCCTCCCAAACTGCTGGGATTACAGGGGTGAGCCACCGCCCCAGGCCTCTTTCGGCACTGCCCTCAACCACATGGGCCTCAC
Organism: Pan paniscus; assembly: GCF_029289425.2. Taxonomy (NCBI): domain Eukaryota; kingdom Metazoa; phylum Chordata; class Mammalia; order Primates; family Hominidae; genus Pan; species Pan paniscus. The sequence continues at coordinate 42,170,099 of NC_073259.2, read as the reverse complement.
TGTTCTTCCGGCGTACGCAGACTTTCCCCATCTCAGCGCCTTCCCACCCGTCCTGTGTTTCCATGGCCTTTCCCCGGGTAGGGGCCTTTCTTTTCCTAGCTTCGCTCAGTTCCCTGCTACATTGTCGCCTCCTCGCAGAAGCCGTCTCTGGCCGTTCCGTATCGCTAGCGCCCTCTATCATTCGCTAGCAGCTCACCCGGCTCTGTTTTTCTTCATTGCACTTCTCGTTATGTGCCGTTCTCTTATATATGTTTTTGTCTTTATCCCTCCCATATAAGGCACCTTCATGAAAGGCCAGGGCTTTCCGAGGTTCTTTTCCTCTGTGGTTCCTAGAAGAGGGCCTGGCACATAGCCGGCCTTGGCTAGCTTTTTGCGTAAATGTGAAGGGATCCACCTTCCTCCCTTATAAGAGGTAGCAGTACCTCCTGTTACCAGCAGAGAGCACCACCGTACAGCACTTGGGGGCCGCAGGGGATCCTGCTGGGATGGGAGGTATTTAAAAAGCCCACAGGCCTCTCCTCCCATAATGTGGGCGCTCCCACAGCTGGGACCGGAAGCAGGAGGGCCCCCTGCGCTAATCTGCCCTGGCAGCAGCGAGCTGGCACGCCCTGGGTGCATCATCCGGTGTGCTCTGGTGCCCAAGGTCGGAATACCCTCACTGGTGGCTTGGACACACCCCTGAGCAGCTGATGCTTCTGGACAGATCACACCCTGTCCCGGGCTCTCAAAATGAGGGCAATGACATGAGCTTCACTGCTCGCTCACGCGTTTGCTGTGAGGTTGGGACAGGAGTGCATGGGAAATGTTTTATGAATGTAAACATGGGACAAATATAATTTATGCACGCCTTTATTGGTAGTGCAGCAGATTGACAACAAACGAGGGGAGAAGATAAGGTATTTAAAGGGAATTGCAAGGCTAAATGAAGGTGGGAATTAAGACAGTGAAGGAGAACGAAGAAGTTAAAAATAACAACTACCTTTCACCAAGAGCTTATTAGGAGCCAAGGCAGAGGAAAGTGATCTCCAAACATTGTCTAATTATAGCCAACACTTACATGGTGCTGACCTCATGCCAGGAACTCTTTAAGTGCTTTATGCATAAAAACTCACTGGATCCTCACAACAACTCAGGGAGGTAGGTCACATCGCTGTCCCGTTCTACACAAGGAAACTGAGGCCCGGACAGCTTAAGTGACTGGCCCAAGGCCACACAGATAGACAGGGCTGGGCAATCTGCCTCCTGGAATGTGCTCTTAAAGCCCCACAGTCACAGCCACACCAAAAGGGAGATATTATTATTATCATTCCATTTCCCAAACAAGCAACTGAGGCTTAGCAGATGTACAAAGCCCGCCTAAAGCCACACTGGGAATATGTGTATTTGAGCCCAGCTTAACCACCCACCAAACTAGGCCTGCAGGAGCTAGGAGGGGCTTCAGGAATGTGCACAGGTTCTCTCGGAGGGCAGCAGCAGACATACCCACTCTTCCTCTGAGCGGGGAGGGGAAGGTGAGAGCACAGAGGCTGGGCAGGGCTGATGGGGTTGAGGAAGAGGCTGCTTGGTGGCCTCAACTCCATGGACTGCAGATGGCCAGGCATCTTCTGGCCAGGAAGTGAGAGGTGTGTTGATAGGCACAGTGGCTGTCCACAGGGATTCCAGCCAGAGCTGTGGGCCCCCCACACATCTCCATAGGGAGACTAGGGACTGAGGGGTGGGCCTTACAGTGGGAGGTGGGAGCAGCCCCATCCCTACCACAAGTGCCCCTTAGCCCAGCCCCGACTTCCAGCCCGTTACATAAGCTGCTGCATACCCAGGCCTGGAAATAGCTGAGGCTGTACCGGCTGGGCTGGGAGACGTGATGAATGGTCCCCAGGAGCGTCAGCTGACCGCCCTGTGCTCCTGAAGTGACCTGAGGGCCTGCCAGCAGCTCGGGTTACCCAGCTCTCCCTGGGAGGCAGCCCTGCCTGGTCTGCTGAGGATGGCTCTGATGTGATTCTGTGTCTGGACATTTATGGTTCGAGTGCCCGCAGGATGGTCCCTCTCCCAAGCCTGAGCAGCTAAGGCAGCTCCCAGCCACGCTGTGCCCACTGGCAGCCTCTGGATGCTGGGAGCCAGGGCCTTGCCCAGAGCAAGCACTTGGATCTCTGCAGACAGTCAGCACTGGGAGGGCTGAGAGCTCTGCTGCTCTGAGTCCTGTGCTAAGGGCCCACAAGGAAAGAGGAAGAGGAGCCTGAGAAACTCGGGGTGCACGTGGGGGCTGCAGGTGTCATTCCAGGGCTGCACTCCACCCACATCCCCATGCCTCCTGTTTCACGGCCCACTCTGTTACTGAACTGGTGGCCCTGGGCACAGGGAGGCACCCACACACTCTGATGCCCGCTGCAGAGGGCAGAGCCACACACTCCTCCAGGGACTAGGCACATACACCCTTACTTCTGAGAGTAACGTGGCTAGGCTCAGGAGTGTAGGAGGGCGTTCTCCCAGCATATGGTGATCATATGTTAAGAATTATTATTATGTTGGTCAAGTGCGGTGGCTCACACCTGTAATTCCAGCACTTTTAGAGGCTGAGGTGGGAGGATTGCTTGAGTCCAGGAGTTTGAGACCAGCCTGGGCAACATGATGAAATCCTGTCTCTACAAAAAATACAAAAATTAGCCGGGCATGGTGGCATGTGCCTTTAGTCCCAGCTACTCGGGAGTTTGAGGTGGGAGGATCGCTTGAGCCCAGGAGGTTGAGGCTGCAGTGAGCCAAGATTGTGCCACTACACTCCAGTCTGGGTGACAAAGTGAGACCCTGTCTCAAAAAAAAAAAAAAAAAAAAAGAAGAGAGAAGTGTGAATGATTATGGCCACGCCAATTCTGTGCCTTTAAGATACCTGCTTAAGGGGCCGGGCGCAGTGGCTCACGCCTGTAATCCCAGCACTTTGGGAGGCTGATGCAGGCAGATCATGAGGTCAAGAGATCGAGACCATCCTGGCCAACATAGTGAAACCCCGTCTTTACTAAAAATACAAAAATTAGCTGGGCGTGGTGGCTCATGCCTGTAGTCCCAGCAACTTGGGAGGCTGAGGCAGGAGACTTGCTTGAACCCAGGAGGTGGAGGTTGCAGTGAGCTGACATTGAGCCACTGCACTCCAGCCTCGTGACAGAGCAAGACTCTGTCTCAAACAAAACAAAAAAACAAAAAAACAAAAAAGATACCTGCTTAAAAGACAAAAAGACCAGGCCAGGCGCGGTAGCTCATGCCTGTAATCCCAGCACTTTGGGAGGCCGAGGTGGGTGGATCACGAGGTCAGGAGTTCAAGACCAGCCTGGCCAAGATGGTGAAACCCCATCTCTACTAAAAATACAAAAATAAGCTGGGCGTGGTGGTGGGCGCTTGTAATCCCAGCTACTTGGGAGGCTGAAGCAGAGAATTACTTGAACCGGGGAAGCGGAGGTTGCAGCGAGCCAAGATGGTGCCACTGCACTCCAGCCTGGGTGACAAAGCGAGACTCCATTTAAAAAACAAAAACAAAACCAAAAAGACCAAAATTCAACTTCTCCCTAAAAATATTAATGCTTTAAGTGAAATTATCTCTCTAGTATTCCCCAAATCCTTTAGTGGAATAGGCATAATAGGCACTCCCAGGGAGCTAGGACCTGTTCACTCTGATTCCAGGACCCTCTGACAGGTGGGAAGCCCCCAGCTGGAGAAGTGTGGGACATTTTCTAAAAGAGCAGTGGAAAGTGAGTGAGTTGCCCCATCTGCCTGACCACAGATTGCCTGTCCAATGACGGGAGGGACGCATACCTGCACACACACTCCACCTCTCTCCTTGGTGCTCAGATATGGGGGCAGAACGCCCTCCAAATGCCTGCAGCAGCATTCCCTGAAGACCCTGCCTGTGCCCAGACCCTGCCCATGACTTTGCACCCTCCTTGTGTGCCTGTGGGTCCTGCAGTTCTGAGCCCATGGCCAAGGCACAGGGGAAACAGGCCCCTAATGTACTCCAGAGACGGCCGGTGTGGTGGCCCACACCTGTAATCCAACATTTTGGGAGGCTGAGGTGGGTGGATTGCTTGAGCTCAGGAGTTTGAGACCAGCCTGGGCAGCAGAGTGAAACCTCGTCTCTACAAAACATACAAAAATTAGCCAGGCATGGTGGCATACACCTGTAGTCCCAGCTACTTGGGAGGCAAAAGTGGGAGGATCACTTGAGCCAGGGAGGCTGAGGCTGCAATGAGCTATGGTTGCATCACTGCATTCAAGCCTGGGCAACAGAATGAGACCCTGTCTCAAAAAACAAAAACAAAAACAAAAACCACACACACACACACACAACAGAACACCAGAGAGCTAAGGAATACCTACCCCTCTGCCGGATAAACCTGTGTGGGGAAGGGCTTGGCTTCCTTCAGTTCCCTCCTGCCTGCCTCATGTCTCTCCAGGCACTCTCCCTTGAGGGTTGTCACCGGTAACCAGAGCTGGCTCCCCTGGTGAGAGCAGGAGCAGCGTTACTTAGCAACAGGCACAGCACACAAAATCCAGCTAATCTGGGCTGCCCCAGTGGCCAGCCCTCCTACAGCCTTCAGGGCGGTAGCTGCTGGCCAGCAGCACACCCCTAGAAGTGGACACTTACAAACTTCTGCATCTTTCTACCCCAGCGAACCCTAAGTTCCAGCTTGGGCAAGAAGGACTCTTGCACACAAAGGCACAAAGACATGGGCAGGGTCTGGGCACAGGCAAGGTCTTCAGGGAATGCTGCTGCAGGAGCATTTTCTCCACCCTCCCTGTCCCTCTCCCCTTTCTTAGGCCCTGTCTCCCTTCACAGTATCTACAGAACTCTCTAAGGCAGGGGTCCCAGCTCTGCAGCAAGCCATGAAATGAAGGGCAAATCCCTTCACCTCTGGGAAGCTCAACTTCTTCTCTGGGAAGCAATAACATAGCAGCTCAGTGTAAGGACTTTGAGGCCACACTGGTCTGGATGCAAATCCATGCTCTGCTACTTCTCAGCTGTGTGACACTGGACATGTTTACTTAACCTTTTATTTATTTTTTATTTTGTATTATTTTTTGAGACGGAGTCTTGCTCTGCTGCCCAGGTTGGAGTGTAGTGGTGCAATCCTGGCTAACTGCAACCTCCACCTCTCAGGTTCAAGTGGTTCTCCTGCCTCAGCCTCCTGAGTAGCTGGGATTACAGGCATAGGCCACCATGCTGGGCTAATTTTTGTATTTTTAGTAGAGACGGGGTTTCATTATGTTGGCCAGTCTGGTCTCAAACTCCTGACCTCATGTGATCCGCCTGCCTTGGCCTCCCAAAGTGCTGGGATTACAGGCGCGAGCCACCACACCTGGCCTACTTAACCTTTTAGAGCCTCAGTTTCCTCAATACTAAAATAGTGCCCACCTTAGATGGCTGCTGAAAGAAGAGACAAAGGAAAAAAGTCATCAGCACAGAGCCTGGCACAAGGGCCTGTGGATTGGGCTGAGTGCTCCTCTCGCTGCATCCCCAGCTCTGTCGCCCTTAGTCACTGGCCTCCAGCCACTTGCCTTACTCTGCTGCTCTAACAAGCTGGCACTCTTTCATTACTGTTTCCTCTCCCTGCAACTTATCCCTTTCCCCTAACTCTCCACCGACAAACTCCCCTCAGTTTATTTATTTTGAGACAGGGTCTCACTCTGTCGCCCAGGCTGGAGTGCAGTGGTGCTGTCACAGCTCGCTACAGCCTCAGACTCCTGGGCTCAAGTGATTCTCTCACCTCAGCCCTGAAGTAGCTGGGACCACAGTCCCGTAACACCAAGCAGGCTATTTTTTAATTATTATTATTATTTTTAGTAGAAACAAAGTCTCTCTTATGTTGCCCAGGCTGGTCTCAAACTCCTGAGCTCAAATGATCCTCCCATCTCGGCCTCCCAAAGTGCTGAGATTACAGGCATGAGCCTCCAGTGGTGCCCAGCCTTCCCTCAGTTTAAAAGCTACTTCCCGCCAGGCACAGTGGCTCACGCCTGTAATCTCAACACTTTGGGAGGCCGAGGCGGGCAGATCACATGAGGTCAGGAGTGTGAGACCAGCCTGGCCCACATGGTGAAACCCCATCTCTACTAAAAATACAAAAATTAGCCAGGTTTGGTGGCATGCGCCTGTAATCCCAGCTACTCATGAGGCTGAGGTAGGAGAATGGCTTGAACCTGGGAGGCAGAGGTTGCAGTGAGCCGAGATCATGCTACTGCACTCCAGCCTGGGTAACAGAGTGAGACTCGGTCTCAAAACAAACAAACAACAAATAAAAAAGCTACTTCCTTGGAGAAGCTTTCTCTTATCCATCCCTTGCGAAAATTACAGCTACCTGTTAAATATCTCACTGACATCCTCCATTTCATTTTCTCTTTATGGTTGTGATGGTTAATTTTTTTTTTTTTTTTTTTTTTTTTGAGACGGAGTCTCGCTCTGTTGCCCAGGCTGGAGCGCAGTGACGCAATCTCAGCTCACTGCAACCTTCGGCTCACTGCAACCTCCGTCTCCTGGGTTCAAGCAGTTCTCCTACCTCAGCCTCCGGAGTAGCTGGGATTACAGGTGCCCGCCACCACGCCCAGCTAATTTTGTATTTTTAGTAGAGACGGGGTTTCACCATGTTGGTCAGGCAGGTCTGGAGCTCCCGGCCTCAAGTGATCCGCCCGCCTCGGCCTCCCAAAGTGCTGGGATTACAGGCTTGAGCCACCGTGATGGTTAATTTTAAGTGTCAACTTGACTAGGCTAAGGGATGCTCAAATAGCTGGTAAAATGTTATTTCTAGGTGTATTTGTGAGGCTGTTTCCGGAAGAGATTAGCATTTGAATCAGTAGACTGAGTAAAGAAGACCGCCCTCACCGCTATGGGCAGGCATAATTTAATCTGTTAAGGACCTGAATAGAATAAAAAGGCAGAGGAAGGGCAAATTTGCTCTTCTTTGAGGTGGGACACCATATTTTCCCTGCTTCAGACATCCATGCTCTGATTCTTGCACCTTCAGACGCGGACTGGAACTACTCCAGCTTGCGGAGGGCAGATCCTGGGTACTTCTCAGCGTCCATAATCATGGGAGCCAATGCTTCATAATAAATCTTTTTCTATATCTCTGTATATCCATCCTATTGGTTCTGTTTCTCTGGAGAACGCTGGCTAACACCATGGCACTTACTGCTTATGTGCAAGATTGTTGAACATTCATCTCTCCTACTTGGCTGTCAGCCCGGGGACAGGAGCTGTGTCTGTTTTGTTCTGTGCTGTGCTGTGTTTCCAGTGAGAGGGCTGGCCTAGGTGTTTCTCCGAAGTATGTTCCAGCTTTCGGTACCTCTATTTCTTATTTCTTCCTTCCCCTGCTCTCCAAGTTGACCTAAATAGTTTTTGCACCTTTTCTTAGGTTCACTGAATCTCCAAGCAGCGAGGTGTATCTGGAAAGACAGCTCAAGAATTAAGGGTGCTCACCCTTAATTACACTCCATTTTCCTCAGGACAGGCTGGAACAGATTTGGGATGGCGAGCCCCCAAACCAGCACTCTACAGATTTCAGGACCCCTCTTAACTCATTTCCCCCATCCTCCCAATGACGTCTATTCGCCTGCAGCAGACCCGAAGGAAGCTTCGGCTCAATGGTTCATTTGCATGCGCCCGTGCTATTGGTCGGAGGGGCGGCACCGTAGCCAATGGTGTGCAGGGGTGTTGACCGAGCCGCAGCTCTGCGCTGCCGGGTGAGGTAATGGAATCCTGGCTGGACCTGCTGCGGCTCCCTCCGGACTGGCTAGTGACGTAGCGGCTTCCCCGGCCCCACCCCGCCCAGCCCGGCCTGGCGCGGCGCAGCGCAGCGCAGCGCGGCCGCCCCCGGGAGCGCAGCTGGGGCTCGGCCCTGTTCCTTCCGGCCCGGCGTTCCGGTCGCGGGCCCCTCAGGGAGAACCCGCCGAGCCAGATCCCATCTCTGGCGACGGGGAGAAAAATCTGGAAGCCGGCGTCGGAGGATGACCAAATCCTCGCTCCTCTGGGAGTGCGATTACGGGCCTCTCACTTCGTAAATCACGCAGGCCTGAAACGCTCACATTTGTTTACCACGAGCATGTTTGATTTTGTAATTTAACAAATAAAATTGCAGAGGATTTTTAAGAGCCCTGGCCTGGATTTAGGGGAAATCTCGCATTAATTCCAGCTCTGCCATTTCCGGTCTGGAGACCTTGGCCACTTTCTCTTGGGGCCCTGACGCCTTCCATGGCAACTAAGTAGAGCAAACGTGGAAGTGCCTCGAAAACACCAAGTGGGGTCTCCTCATCCTTATGCAATCTGGAGAGTGTAACCCCATCTGGGCGGTGTCTCTGGACAGCCCTTCAGCCCTGAGACAGCCCCAGGAAGACCCATCTTTGTGTCTCTATTTTTTCGGCCCTTAAATTGCTCTTAAGCCTGGGGACAGGTCGGGGGACCCCGGCCAGGTAGTTCTTGATCCTCAAGAAGAGGAAGGAAACCATGAAGGGAATCCCTTCCACAGCCCCTCTCCTTATTCAGGACCAGGGCCTGAGCAGGGGAGCCCCTTCTCGGCCCAAATGCCCTAGGGAACCCCCTTGACATCCTTTTACCCCCGCCCCCAAGGGCCAGGATGGAGGTGGAGTGGGAGGGTGTCTCCTAGGTGGGGTGGAGTTTCAGATGCTGTGAGATGGAAGGGCACCTGGGGAGGGCCACTGAGAGTCTGGCTTATGGTCCTGGGTCCTGTGGCTTACCTTGGCCCACTGCTTCCCACCCTCAGGATCTCAGCCCTGCCCTGCCGCATACCTAAGCTTTGGGGGCAGCCTCTCTCCTCCATGGAGTGCCTTTTCTCTATACCCTGCCTGGTCCTGTCTCTTCTTTCACACTGGGCCCTACATTCTCTTCCTCCAGGGAGACCTCTTGAGACTAGTCCTCTAGATTCTACCCCAATGCCAGCTCAAGGCTTCTTGGAGGCCACTTCTTGGATGTCCTGGCAAGGTTTCCATACCTATTCTTGTGTCCTGCCTCCCCATCAGACTAGCAGCCAGCTTTCTATGTAGGAGCTTGTCCTCTAGGAACCTCCCACAATGTGGGGCGTCACTGGCCATGGGGCCTGTCTCCCCTCTGCTCCGACTCCCTGGGCCATGCACGTTGTTCACCTTTTCTCTCCTCACCTTTCCTATCTGCAATAGGGGCTGTAAAGCAGTGCCTGTAGAAAGGAGAGGAATTAGATATGAAGGAACAAGAGGCTGGGTAGAAAGAGCACTGGCCTAGGAGTCAGAAGACCAGGGCTATGGAGACAGAAGACCAGCGCTGTGGTTCTGGCTGGGCCACTCACTAGCTGAGTGACCTGGATCAGGGAGACAACAACGGGGCAGACGTTTACTGGACATTTGTAGTGACTAAGAGGCGACACTGCTCCTATCTGTGCAGCCCCCGAGGCCCCCAGTATTCCCAATAAACATACTGGCTGGGCAAAGCTAGGGTAAGCACCTTGGATGTACAGCTTCAAGACAAGGTCCCAAGTCCTCCAAGTCCTCCTGTATGGAAATGGCAGATCTGCCATGATGTGCCAGACTCTGCTTCATGCTTTATGTCTGCTATCAAAGAGGCACTCTCATGGCAACCCTGTGAGATAGGTTTCTTATCATCTTTGTGTTTGAGGTGAGGAAACTGAAGCCCAGAGAGGGCAAGTAACTTCCCTGGAGTCATGCAGCTGGTAAGAGGTAGAGCCTCTTGTGGGTTAGGGAAATGAGACTCCTAGGGCAGAGCAGGGAGGAGAACTAACTCTGAGTGCCTGCTGTGTACAAGGTACCTCCACATCTGTTCAGTCCTCCGACAACCAGTGTCCATCCCAGACCTCTAGAGACTGCTTCTTCCACCATCTCACGCCGCCTCCACATGCCACCCAAAGCGTGCGTGTTCTGGCATTCCACATTTTAGAATATGTTTTATTTGATTATAAATAGGAGAATATATAATAAAGACAAGTTATGCTAAAAGTATTTATGGAAAGGAGAGACCTCTGTGGGCTGGAAGCCTTCATGGAAAAACTGGTAACTGAGCCCTTTTTTTCCCTTCCTGTCTAAATAAGTGTATTTCTCCCACACAGGCAAATATTTTAAAATGTATTTCAAAAGTTAGACTTCTGGAAAAAGAAAGGAAAAGAGGGGGTGGGGTAGCTGCTCCTCTAAGAAGCCCATGCGAAAGAAGCTGCTGGGGTAGGAAACAGGAGGGCACAGGGTGAGTGAGGAAAAGTCAGTCCCTTTCCCCCACCCCAACGCCTTGTCATTTTTGAAGCCTGAGTTTCTTTATCTGCAAATTGACCTAATACTTGAACCTGGGAGAGAAATGTACAGGTTCTTAGGAGGTGATTTTGAGAGACAAACTCTGCAGAGGTTCTTGGAATCATTATGAAGAATGAGAGAAAGGGAATTCTGAGTTGCGCCAAGAGTTTAGGATTTGTCCAGCAAAGGATTTCTGGGGGTGGGCAGGGGGGTGGAGAGAGGAATGCAGCCCCTGGAATGAGGGCTGAGTGGAGGTGTGGGGCCTCTTTTGGAGAATTTTGAGCACAGAAGAGATTCTTTGCTGCGTGGGGCCTGGGCTGGGTGCTGGAGATTGTATAGCATGCTCATAATTTAAGGTGGCTCCAAAAAGGATCAGGGGCTAGTGGCTGGCACAGCAGAGCACATGACTGGATCCTCCCTAATGGGTGTTCCCCAATGACCTTGCCTGTACGGGGGTATAAGAGCAGAGATGGTAACCCCCAACCCCACCCAGCCAGCCCCAATCCCATTGCTCCAACTTTGGCCGGGCCTTCCTGACCAGCCTCTCCTGAGTGGGCAGCTGCTGGGGGAGAAGGATTTGCTCAGGACAGGATGGTTCTCCCATTTCCAAAGAGGGCTCCAGTCACATGGGAGAGAGAAACCTTCCAAGTGCCTGCACCCCCAGGAAAATTCTTACCATGGAAGCCTGGGCCTGGAGACTCTGGTCAGAGGAGGGTGGGCTTCCCAGGGCTTCCTGGTCACGGTGGTGGGCCTCTGAGTGCATGAAGCACTCCTTTGGATTGGGGAGAGCAGGGAGAACTAACTCAGTATCTACTGTGTACAAGGCACCTCCACAGCTGTTATCATCCTGACAGCCAGATATGGTGGATAATCTGATCATATCATGTTTGTTTTAGAGATGAGGAAGCTGAGGCTCAGGAGGTCAAGTGACTGTCCTAGGTCACACAGTGGTATGGGAGCAGCCAGATCAGTGAATCCATCACCTGGGCTTTGCCGGGGCCTACACCCCCGCCTCGGGAAGTGCCCTCTTCAGGAGAAAGTCCTATTTCTCTGTAAGCTGCCTTCTCGTATGGAAGCTGGGTGCCCTGCTACCTGGGTTCCTTGCCCTTGGGGTGGCATGAATGCCAAGCGATGCAGGCAGGGCGCCCGCAGACTCAAAGGCCAGGCCCTGTCCTCGCCAGCAGCCGAATCGCTGTGTGACTTTGTACCGCCACCGAGTCTCTCTGGGCCTCGCTCTTTCCACCTCTTCCTGGGGAAGCCCCGGCTAAGTTTATTTATAACTTAGCCCCAGGTGCGCAGCCTCGGAAGGTGTGAGCGAGACCTCGGCACCCTCACCTGAGAACCAGCTCCCCGGCTCTGGCCGCGGGTTATGTAACCGGGTGTGCGGCGTGGGGGGAGCCGCGGGGCGGGGCGCTCACGGCTATTCCGGGCGCCGCTATTTTTAGCCCCATTGATGAGGCTGCGTCGGCCGCCGCCGCCGGGATTCCGGAGACCTCAATGGGCACGCGTCACGGTCCCCGCCCCGCCCGCCGGGGGAGGCGCGCCGGGGCTGGGACAGCGCGCGGGCGGCCGCGGGCGCGGGGGCGGGGGGCGCCGCGCGGCCGGAACTGCGGGCGGGGGGCTTCCCGGGGGCGGGGGGCGCTGAGCGGCTGCGGCGCGGCTGCAGGAGCGCGAGGAGGTGGCGGCGGCGGCGGCGGCGGAACTGGCGGGGGTCCCCTCGCGGCGTCCGCGACCCCCGGCCTCCAGGCATGGGCGCCCCTGCGGCGCAGAGCAGCTCAGGGCCGGCTGGTGCGCGACCCCGGAAAGCGGGGGTGGAGAGGCGAGCGGAGCCCGCGGGGCCAGGTGAGGGGCTGCCGGGGTGGCGGGAGGTGGGCCCCGGAGAGGCCGGGCAATCTCGGGTCTTCGGTGGATGCCTTTGGGCGGGCTCGGGGCCACGCCGGAGTCCCGCTTGGAAACTGGGGAGTCGGGGGGAGGGACTGGATTCCCAGCGGAACCGCTGGCTCCGAGTCAGCCCCCAAGGGCGACGGCCAAGGCTTTCTCTCCCCAGTCCGCCAAGGGTGGGGTTTGGCCCACGAGGGGCGCTGGAGGTGGTCAGGCCAGAGAAATTCCTTCCATTTCTCCGCCGGCTGCGGGAACCGGTTCCAGGAGCGCGGGAGCTCGTCTGCCAGGAGACCCAGCCGGGAGGGACCGATGCTGCGTGATGCAACCCCTTCGAGGGACTGAGTCAAGAAACCAAGGCTGGGGGTCTCGTGGAGACCAAGGCGGAGCTGGGGATTAGGACTCGGGGCTTGTGTCTCCCAGGCGTGTTTTTTTGTTGTTGTTTTGTTTTTTTGCCGCAACATCTTCCATCCTTATACTGGGTGGGGTGGGGGCGGGGGTGGTCTGTATTTCCAGACCTCCTTCATGGTGGTCTGGCTGTGTGGAGGGCAGGGCATAGTTCCTTGACTTGGCTCATTACCCCCCAACGACCCCCTTTCTTTTTTTTTTTTGAGATGGAGTCTCGCTCTGTTGCCCAGGCTGGAGTGCAGTGGCGTGATCTCGGCTCACTGCAACCTCCGTCTCCCGGGTTCAAGCGAATCTCCTGCCTCAGCCTCCAGAGTAGCTGGGACTACAGGCACCCACCACCACGCCCGGCTGATTTTTGTATTTTTAGTAGAGACAGGGTTTCACCATATTGGCCAGGCTGGTCTGGAACTCCTGACCTTGTGATCCGCCCGCCTCGGCCTCCTAAAGTGCTGGGATTACAGGCGTGAGCCACCGCGCCTGGCAGGCTCATTCCCTTTTTATGCCTTCGTTTTTGATAGATGACCTGGGGATGGGAGAAATGCTGCAGAGGTGGTTTATTTACAGTGAATTGTTAATTTGGTTGTGGGGCTAGTATTAGGGGCACATTGGGAAAACACAGGCTGGGCAGAGGTTGGTAGGTTCACAACAGTTATGCCCACTGGGTGCTGATGGATTTGGGGGCTGTTGTCGGCCTGGCTTGGGGCCCTAGTGGTGGGGCTACAAGGCTTGCTCCTAGATCTACTCCAAGTGAACATTTAAGATCAGTGACTTGGAGACTTAAAAAGGAAGTCAGCCGACTCCTTGTAGTCATCCAGAGCTGTGAGGAATGACAAGTGCACAGTATAAAATCAAGATTCTAATTGAAGGTAACAGGGCAGAAGGATGGGCTGAGATTAACGGTGTGAATGTGACTGACGAGGCCTGTGCTGAGGCCTCTGCTGGACTTAAGAAAGTCAGCTGAAGAGTTCAGGCCCTGTGCCTGGCTCAAAGGCCCAGGGACCCAGGCCCTTAGCTTCTGCCCTGCTCTCTGGATGGAGGCTGTGGGACTGCTCTGTGCAGTGTGAAGCCTCCATCCGCTACACAGGTCCAAGTGGGTGGCAGGGGGAGCGAGAATGCCTGATTCTGGACTCCTTGGTTAGGCTCCCTGGGTTCTAATCCCAGTTTTGCCAATTCCTAGCTGTGTGACCTTGGGCAAGTTGCTTAACATTTCTTTCTGGGCCTTAGTTTCCTCATTGGTAAAATGTGCATAATAATAATCCCTTCCTCATAGCATTGTGAGGCTGAAATGAGAAAATGCATGTAAAGTGCTTAATGTATCTGGCACATGTTGTTTAACAAATATTAGCTGCTGTTGTTATTGCTAATAATAGTAATATGCCAACTTCTGGGTAGGGATATTGGCCAATTCAGAGCTTGTACTCAGGAGGCCACCAGGACCTGTCAGGCAGAGGGCCTGACAGCGGTGTCCTGTTGCAAGGGGCAGTTTATTAAGAAAAGACTAAAATACTTGCTAGGAAGGACTAGAATGAGGCTTCCTGTGGGCCAGTGCAGGGGACAGAGCTGGGATCCAGGGCTGGGGACTTTTAGAGTCAGGGATGTGATTCAACATAGGGAAGAACCTCTGCTCTGGCTCTTGGATCTGCCCCCAAATGGAAGGGACAGCTCCTGAGCTGGAATGCTCTCCCCACCTAGCTGACCTTCCTCCCAGCACAGCTCCAATGCAGGCATGTGCATCCCCGACCCTTCCACGCACACTTACTGAGCACCTGCCAGTGCTGAGCAGGGTTTAGAGACTGCAGACTCTGCAGTGATTGAGATGGACAGCGTCCTTAGATTCTGGTTGGGTAGACAGGTGATAAACCAGTGAACAGATGTGAATATTAGACCTATGATGAATAAAATCAGGCTAGTGTGGTGGGGTGGGGATGCAAGCTGTTCAGGGAAGTGACATGGGAATGGAAACCTGGTTGATGAGGAAGAGCCAGTTCTGGACAGAGGGAATGGCAGATGCAGAGGCCCTGAGTGGGGAGAGAAGGCCCACGTGATGGGACCATAGTGAGTGGCTGGGAAATGAGGTTGGTGGGGAGCAGGAGCTGGGGACTGAAGTCTGGCCTGATGGTCCACCCCATTTTGGGGGTCACTTTCTCCTCCTCCAAGCCCACTCAGCCTTTGGTTTGCTCTCTGCACAGTGCAGACTGTACTTGACCTTGGTTCATCCCTTATCAGCTCCTGGGGCTCTGGGATCTTGGTGTGCTCATTCTTGGCTCTCCTATTGTTCGGGGCACACTGCCTGGCTCCCAGGGGGTCCTCAGTAAATGCTTGTGATGTGACTATTGAGGGGGGCATTTTGATCTGGAACAGGTGGGGAAACAGATACCTGTTTGAAGATGCTATGAATCATTTGTGGGCACCACCTGGTGCCAAACTCTGGCCCCCGTTCTGAGAACCAGATGGGGAAGACCTGGGCGCTCAGGTTGGGCCTGACTATGGTAGGTGGTATTTGGCCCTCCCTACCCTTCCTCCTCAGCAGTGGGGTGGTAGGGAGAAAAGACAAAGCTGGGGGAAACTACAGACCAGTTTCGGGGGGATGGGAGGATGACACTGTCATCCTGGAAAGCAGGTGTAGTCCATGGGCCGGAGCAGGTTGGAAGCCTTGTCTTGCTTTCTGTTTGGGGTTAAAGGTGCTCCAGATGTTCCAGTCTGCCCTCCCTTCCCTCCTTGTCTCCTGTGGCCTTTTCCTGCTTCCCATCATACCCACAGGATCGGGAAGGAGGGGTGCTGGCAATGTTGTAAGGGGAGAGCCTGGGTACTGTGGGCCAGAGGATCTTCCCTTGGCCTGTAGACCTTGGGCAGAGGTCAGGAGGGTGAGGAAGCCCATTGCCCACCCTCTGGGGTCCTCCTCCTCTTTGCCCCTCCTAGCTCCCATCATCTCCTTCTCTTTTCCCAGACCTCATCTCAGTCTGAAGGGCAGTCCAATAGCCAGTGAAGGCCTGGTCCCGCCCTCACTCTGGTGCGTAGTCGAGAGAGCACTGGAGGGGATGGAAGAAGAGAAGGGGAGATGTGGGTCAAGGTGCCGTGGCTGAACGGGGTTGGGGGAGAGCTGAAGAGGCTGGGGTGTGGGGTGAGGCACACAGTTGGCTTCCACCCTGGAAGGAGAGGCCAGGTGCCCAGGGTACCTTGGACTAGGAACCAGGGTCTGGGGCTAGCTTTTATGTGTGTGTCCTCATTGAACTTCTCCTAATATTGATATGTAGTAGATATGTGTATCCAGCACTGTCCTTAAGTCTTTTACACATTAACTTTTTTTTAAGCCTGCTGATAACCCTGTGATTGTTAATTTTACAGATGTCATCATTTTTACAGATGAGGAGCATGAGGTACAAAGAGATTATGTAATTTGCCCAAGGTGATAAGCAGTGGAGCTAGGATTCGAACCCAGACAGTCTGGGATCCCACATCCACTCTAAGTTGAGTGGAGCCCCTGTCTCTTGGGGGCCTCCGAGGCTTTAGGGGCCAAACTGGAGCCCCTTAAGGAGAGTGGGGTATTCCGCTCTGTCCTCACAATAGCTCCCTTCCTGTGCCCGCAGCATGCCCTTTTGTGCATGTCAAAGGCCGAGAGCCGGGAAGGGTATGAGGTGGAGGTGCTAGATGCTGATGTGTCTATATGGCTCTGAAATGCCCCAGATGCTATCAGCAGCTCCTGGCCACACCCTACACCCCTGGAAGCAGATTGCCTGGGGCCTCGGCCCCCAGGCTCCAATGCCTAACCCGGGGAGGTCCTTGGGTGCTGGCTTGTCCCCCTCTTGTGGCCTAGGTCCTGCCACTGCTCCCATTCCTGCGTGTCCTGGTCATGCTGTCTCCAGGGAATGTGCCTGCTGGCTGGTTTCTCTTCACTCACATCGACTCTCCCTCTGTAGGCCTCCACCATGGACAGAGGCCAGGCCCTGCCCCTCCCAGGCAGCCTGGCTCCTTCTGCTGGGCCCTGAAGGCAGACGGGATAATGTGGTTGGCCAAGGCCTGTTGGTCCATCCAGAGTGGTAAGTGCTCTGCTATTGTCCTTTGTACACCCCTCCAGCAGGTGGGGTTGGGGGGCAGAGGTGGGGGTGGAGCTGCCCAAAGCGGATGTGGTTAGGGGGATGGAGGGGAAGCCCTGGGGAGGTGGCAGCGGAGGTGCTGTTCAGTGTGCGGGATCTGATTTCTTCAGAGGTTGGGGTAGTGTGAGTGTGGGGACTGGGGAAGCTTTATTTTCTTGGCAGGATAGGCTGGAGGTCTCTCTGGGCCCAGGTGACACGGGCTGGTGGGAGTAGGGGATGACAGCTGCTCCCAAGGCAGCATGTGCCTGATTCCAGGAAGCAGATAGGGTAGAATAGGGTGTCTGGGGGCTGGGCTGGGAGCATCATGGGGCAGACGTGGCAGCGGGGAACTGGCCTGTCTCCCAGGTGTAGACACTTCTCCAGGTGAGTGCATGAAGGGAAGGCTGGGACCTCCCCTTCCTCGTGGAAAGCATGGTGCCTGCCCCTCCTCACTGTGGCAGGCCAGAGGGCCTATGGAGTCTGTGGTGTGGGGGGTGGCCTCTGTGAATGGGAAGGCAGGGACAGCCCTTCCACTACTGGTGTTCTAGCACATCTCCTTCACTTACAGAAGAGGAGACTTAGGTACAGAGGGGAGAAATGACTTTTCCAGGGGTCCTGCAGTGAGGATGTGTAGAGCCAAGCCCAGAACCATGCCTCCTGGGTGGCTGGCAAGCACAGGCACCTGGTCTGACTGTGGAAGACATACCTTCCTTGACTGAGGGTGCTTCCAGAGAAGGCCCACACTGATCTGGGGCTGAGAGGTGGAGGACGGGAATGGGATTTTCAGCAGGCCTTTCCTGGGGACATGAGATGGGGCCAAGGGCACTGTAGTCCTGGTTCTGTGCCTAAAGGAGCTGGAGCTCTGCCTTACACCCCAGACAGGGGTCATGAGATTCCCTTCCTCCTTCCCTGGAAGAGGGCCATCTTTGAGCAGCAGCCCTCCCAGGCCTTGAGAAATCCCAGATGAAGCACGCACTGGCTCAGTATCTCCCTCAGCTTCCCAAACACTGTTGCCTCATGGGGGGTCAGCGTTCAGGGTGCAGAGAGCCCCAGAGAGGTGGCTGGGGTGGGGAGGATGGGGTGTCTGGTCCCAGCCTGGAGGGAAGGGGGAAGCCCTGGGAAGCTGGGCCTCCTGTTCTGGGGGCAGGGCTGGGTGTGTGCCTGGCCTCCTGATGGCAGCAGGTGCTGTACCACCAACCTCGGGCTGAAGACAGGGAGAGGAATTACTGTAAGGGGGAGAGGCAGGTGTTCTCTGGTCAGCTGGAGATCTGGACTTGGGAAGCACGTGAGTGAGGATGACAGCAGTGGCCAGGTGTCCCTCCCTCAACTCGGCCCCTACATCCGCCCCCAGTCCAGACCCAGCTTCCTGAGCACCCAGCCCTCCCTCTGGGTATACAGCAGCCCTGGTGGGCAGAATTCCTTGTGTTTACCTCGTTGTCTGGGTGATGGTGGTGATTGGGTGGAACTCCCATGCCAGATATACTGCCAAGGCCACCCTGAGGGGCTGCCAACCGGGGCCCCATGAGTGCTAGAGCTGCTGGTCTTGTGACGTGGGCACCCGTCTGCCAGGCCTGGGCACGGGCCCAGGGTCACGCTCATGCTGGGGCTCCCGTCAGCTGACTATTTTGGGCTCTTGCTGACCTGGGCCAAAGTCAGGTCCAGTCAAGAGGGCCCAAAGTGGCTCCCCCCATCCCCAGAGGCCGGCTCTGGTTTCTGCTATATAAACAGAGGAGGACACGCCGGCTTGGAGGCAGCACCACGTCCAGAGCTCGCTCAGCTGCTGCCCAGCCTCGGCTGTGAGGATAGGCTGGCTGGGCAGCACGTCTCTCCCCACAGGGCTCCCTGAGACCACCAGGAAGAGCCCCCAACCAATCTTGGGATTCTCCCTTCGTGCGGTTGTCTGGGACCTTTTTCCAGGGTCAAAGCAGATTGTGAGGAGGAAGCTGGTGAGTCTTGGGACAGGGACATTGAGGAATGGGAGCTGGGCTGTTTGGATTTTTTCCCATTGTGACTGTCATGCCAAACCCTTTGGCCTTGGGCTGTGGGGAGGAAGCAAGGGTGGCCGACAACTGGAGGCATGAGTGTGCAGCTTGACCACAGCTGGATGACGGTAGTTGGACTTGTGAACGCTGTGACTGAGAACTAGGAGAGGTGTACAGAGACAGCTAATGCAGTCTAGCTCCTTTCTCAGAGCTTCCCCACAGGGTCTCCGTCCTCCTCTCCTCTCCACCCCGCCTGGATGAGGCACTGGTCACTGCGGCGAGTTTGGTGTCCATTGGGGTATCTCAGGATTGGCTTCTGAGTGGGGCCCCTGAGCCCCCCCACTAGTTGGGACTGAATGGCTGGGCCAGGGGCTTGGCGTTCTGCTGAGCCCTCAGTCCCTGGCCTGCCCCGCTTGCCGGGCCCTTGCCCGGCCTCCCAGCTGCTTTGGGTGCCTGAGAAGCAGAGCTGGAGAGAGGTCTGGCAAGTCCGCCAACCAGCTTGCCACAAACACGCTCCGGGACCTGGGCCAGGGACTCTGGCCCGGCATGGAACAGGCAGCAGCTCCTTACGTGGGAGACTCCTGTGCTCTCCTTCCCAGTTCTCAAAAAAAATTTTTCCCCTTTCTGAACGTGAGTCTCTAAACGAATCCAGAGCCTGTGACTAAAAATACTTTAACAATAGGAAAGTGCATCAGTCTTTCCGGCTGGGACTCGTTATCAGAGAGTTTTTATTTTGGAATTTGAAATTTTGCCCACGTAGGCTGGGTGGAGACCTTGGGCAGAGGCAAGGGAATTTGGTGGGTGTTGATGTTCTGCAAGGTGGTGCTCCAGGAACTACAGCTGAGGACCCTGCTATCTCCTGTCTGTAGTTTGTCTGCTATCTCCTGCCCCTGCCGCCCTCCCTGCCAGCCCCAGGATTCTGCTTCAGGCTGCTGTGGTTGTCCCGTTGCAGACATGAGTTCCACAGGGCCGAGTGTGGGACTTGAGTATGCATGGATTTTGGTATATGTCGGGGTCCTGGAACGCATCCCCCTGTAGCACTTCCCTGTGCCCTGGAGGTACTGCCTGCCTCCCGACTTCCACCCTCACTTGCCATTACAGGTTTCCCACGACAGTGGGGGAGCCCAGGCCCCAGGCAGTGCTACATTTGGATGTTGAGCCTCTCCTTTCCATTGTGAACTGAATTCTACCAGCACTAGGACTGGTGATGTCTGCATTAGGCAGATGAGGAAGCTGTCTTGGAGAGGACAAGGGACTGGCCTCAGGTCACACATCAGGCTTGCTAGCTCCTGGACAAAGATGCCTCTGATAGCTCTTCCATCTTTCGCCCCTGCTGAGAGCTAAGGGGAGGAGTGTGGCCACTGGCTGACCTGCCTGGGTCCCTGGAAGGCTGGTTTTGGGGAGGTAGTGATACATGTGCTCATGGTAGGGCTTGGGCAAGGGCCAGGAGAGCAGAGCCTGGGCCTGACCTTTCACCCCTGGTTCCCAGAGCTGCCCATGGGAAGCCCCCAGGGCAGTAGGCAGTGCTTCCCTGCCCACAGTGCAAATCCCCCTGCCTACTGCCAAAGCAGGAAGAGGAAGTGGCCAGGTCAGGGCTGTCAATAGGCCCTGGGGCCGAGGAGGGGAAGCTCCCAGGGCCACTTCTGAGCTGGAGAAGGCGAAGCTTACTCCTTCTGCCCACCCCAGGGGAAGGGTGTGGAGGCCCATGGGTGGGGACAGTCTCAGTGAAAGTAGGGCAAGTTCCTGACCTCTACTCAGTAGGGGTGGGGCCCAGCCCAAGGTGGAGGGGCAGCGTGGGAAAAGGGCTGTGTAATTCCACTTCCTTCATCCCCTGTTTACCCATCTCCACCCCTACCCTCTGGGCTGGGGAATGGTGGTGGACATTGGCTGCTCATTTGGGGCCTGCCCTGGGCTACTTACTACTGAGGATGTACAAAGGATCTTCCCACCACGGACTAGGAGACAGTGCCCTTGTCCTCATGGTGTTCACATACTGGTGGGTGAGGGATGGGTCTGAGTATATGATAAATCCCTGGGCCCCATAAGATTTGACTAGGAGGGGTAAGGGCCTGGTGAACTGCTCAGAAAATAAACTGTGTTGTCAGCAGGAGGACCCCTTTCTACTATGAGATATTGCATTCCCTGCTAATCATACTTGTGCTCTATCTGTTGATAGAACAAATACATAATGAGAAACAGCCACTGTGCTTTCAGAAGAACACACTTGAAAGAATTTGTTCTCAATAAATTACATCTGCATCTGGATCCATATGAAGAAATATGTTCCTCTCATTCAGGCGTGGCTATTTTAAAATAAAATTTGGGCCGGGCACGGTGACTCACGCCTGTAATCCCAGCACTTTGGGAGTCCGAGGCAGGCGGATCACGAGGTCAGGAGATCGAGACCATCCTGGCTAACACAGTGAAACCCCATCTCTACTAAAAATACAAAAAATTAGCCGGGCATGGTGGCGGGCGCTTGTAGTCCCAGCTACTCAGGAGGCTACTAGGAGGAAGGGAAACAGTATGCACAGTGGGTGAAACAGTATGTGCGAAGTGGGTGGTGGGAAGGTTTAGCTCAAGGTCCTTATATGGGGTCGGTGGGGAACTGCGGTGATGAGGGCAGATGGATAGGCTGGGCCGTGGTGTGGGGGCCTGACTAGGTGGGGCTGTCTCTTGTCTCCATAGTGACATCTCTCCCCGCCCTTCCGTGTTGTCATGGCCTTGCCTTACCTCCAGGTCCCTGTCTCTAGTTTTGGATACCTCTCTCATTATTACCTGTTCCCTCCTACCCCATCTGCCTGACAATTAGCTGTTCACTCTGACCTTGTTCTTGAAGGTTAGACTTGGAGGGGTGTGTGCTGGGAGTCTCTGGCCAGTCTGGGACCAGCATTTGTTTTAGGCCTCCCAAAGTCCACGTCAATTGTGCCTTTCTCCAAAGTTCCACTAGCTGGACCCCACTCTCTCAGAGGCCCAGGCCATCCTCCCTGGAGGGCCCACAAGGCCTGGGATCCCCAAGCCCCTTTCACCTCTCTCGCCTTTATCTTAGGCTAGGTGCTCCACATGGGAACCTGCATTGGTGGCCCCAGCTGTGTTTCCACAGAGAGACTTTGCCTTTTTCTCCTTATTTACTTATTTTCAGAATGTGGTGTGTTGAGCACCCCCACCATCTCCCACCCCTGCAAGCATGACCAGGTGGCAGCTGTAGTTCCTTATCCTCCTCCAGGCTTTGGGGCAGCAGGACGGCAGCCTCCATAACCTGCAGCAGCTTGGGGAGGTGGGGCCTGGGCTGCAGGCCCAGATCTGGAGGCTAGATGCTGAGATTCAGACCAGGGACCTGGACAGCTCCTCACCACACTCAGTTTTCCTTGGGCTTATGGGTGGGCCTACCCCACAGGATGGTCTGTGCCACTTTTTACAAATGCCAAGTTGTGAGGAGGAGAGGAGGGTGCCTGAGCTTGAGGCTGGTTCAACTCTCAAAGAGCTAGCAAGGCTGGGCCGGGGGCGGTGGCTCATGCCTGTAATCCCAGCACTTTGGGAGGCTAAGGCGGGCGGATCATGAGGTCAGGAGATTGAGACTATCCTGGTTAACACGGTGAAACCCTGTCTCTACTAAAAATACAAAAAATTAGCTGGGCGTGGTGGCAGGCACCTGTCGTCCCAGCTACTCGGGAGGCTGAGGCAGGAGAATGGCATGAACCTGGGAGGCGGAGCTTGCAGTGAGCCGAGATCACACCACTTCACTCTAGCCTGGGCGACAGCACCATCTCAAAAACAAAACAAAACAAAAACAAAAAACAAAAAAAGAGCTAGCAAGGCTGAGATTGAGCACAGACTGGTCAAGCCGCAGATAACGCACTTGTTCTTGCTGGTTGGCAGGAAGAACAATGGCTTGGCTGATCATCTTTTGCTACCTATTAAAATTGGTTTTATTTTGGCCGGGTACAGTGGCTCATGCCTGTAATCCCAGCACTTTGGGAGGCCAAGGCGGGCAGATCACAAGGTCAGGAGATCAAGACCATCCTGGCTAACACAGTGAAACCCCGTCTCTACTAAAAATACAAAAAAATTAGCTGGCGTGGTGGCAGGCACCTGTAGTCCCAGTGACTCGGGAGGCTGAGGCAGGAGAATGGCGTGAACCCGGGAGGCGGAGCTTGCAGTAAGCCGAGATTGTGCTACTGCACTCCAGCCTGGGCGACAGAGCGAGACTCCGTCTCAAAAAAAAAAGTTAGTTTTATTTTCTAGGGAAGGCCCTGCTGGGGTGGAGGGAGACATCCTGGGGCAAAGCGGGTGCTAGGTGAGGAAGTCAGCCTGTGACACAGCTGGGATCAGTTCCACCCAGCAAGACTTGCTGTGTGCTCCTGAGCAAAGTGTAGCTCCTCTTGGAACCCTTGACTCCTAATCTGCAAAATGGGAGGACTTGAATTCTATACGTGGTTTTAAACCTTTTTCTTTTTTTAAGCTGTGGAGTCATTTTCCACAAAAGGATTCCACAAAATCTAAGCAAAATCTTACGGAAAAGCCTAAGAGAAAGAAAAGCAAAACTTTGCCTGAAATGAGGTAGGGATCCTGGATGGGTCCAACTGGCATCATCCTGCCCACACTTCACATTCAACCAGTGGCCTTGAAGGAAGATGGTTTGGAGCAACCCCGAGCTCTCTGCAGACGCATTCACATTGAGACTGTATGCTGGGATGGAGGGTTCTGGCAGGTTCTGACCAGATGACTGAATGCCATCAGCATTACAATCACCCCTTGGTATATGAAGGGGGTTGGCTCCAGGACCCCAACTTGTACTGCGAATACTCAAGTCTCACTGTTGGCCCTGTGGAACCTGTAGATACTAAAAGTCGGCCCTCTGTATATGTGGGTTTTTGGATCCATGTTGGATTGAAAAAAATCCCCAAATCCCCATATAAGTGGACCTACACAGTTCAAACGTGTTGTTCAAGGGTCAACTGTGTATGAAGACTGCTCCATCTGTGGTGGACAGTGAGGCTTTAGAAAGAGGAGACAGGCAGGCTAATGGATGGTCTTCATGGGTGTGGGAAAGGAGGAGTGGTCACTGGGCGCAGGCAGTTGGTCTGTGGGACTAGTGAGGCATGGGCTGTGGCTGGCAGTAGGAAAGCGGGAGAGGCTGAGTGCAGTGGCTCATGCCTATAATCCCAGCACTTTGGGAAGCCAAGGCAAGAGGCTTGAGCCTGGGAGGTCCAGGCTGCAGTAAGCCATAATCGTGCCACTGCATTCCAGGCTGGGCAACAGAACAAGACCTTGTCTCAAAAACAACAAAACAAAACAAAAATGGGGAGAGGAAAGGACCCAAGAGATGTTCCAAAAAAGAATTTCAGGAAACAGTGAAAAGTTGCAAATGGGGCATCAGGAGCAGAGATTAGGTGGCAGGCAGGGGGTGCAGAAATGACAAGTTCTGTCTGGAACAGATGAAATTTGAGGTGCTTGTGGGACCTTTGAGTGGGCAGAAGCGGGGGCTGGAGACAAGGGTGTGGGAAAACTGTGATGGGGGTTGAGGGCGGAAATCGGGCCGGCAGAGCCCCCGGGGCAGAGGAAGTCCTATGGGGTGACCAGATGAGTTGAGAACTGGGTGGGTGGGTGCAGGCTCAATGGAAGCAGAAACTCATGGATATTGACTTACATGGGAGAAGGGGAATGGATGGGGGTCGCAGTGGGGTGGCAGGGCTCTCTTTTCCTTGTTTTTGTTTTTTTGCCCTTCCCTCTTCTCTTACTTTTCCGTGAGGGCTCCCCAGGCTCAGGAGAGATCAGGGTGGAAGGGTGACGGCCAAACCAGGGAAGGCTCCAGGTGGCTGAAGCCTGGTCTGTGCCCAGCAGGGCCCTGGCGGGCTGTTCCACACTCCACCGGGCAGGTGATAACTGGTCAGAGCTGTCTCCCCACAGGTGCTGGAGGTGAGGTGGGAGGGCCGGTGCTCCCTGATGTGGACAGGGGGAGGGGTATTGATAAGAGGCGAGAAAAGATCCCTAGAGATGCAGTCTGTGGCCCTGGGTTCCAACCCAGTGTGCCACCACCTGGCTGTGTGACCTTCAGCAAGTGCCATTATTTCTCTGAGCCTGTTTATTTATAAAATGAGGAAGAGTTGGCACAAGTTTGAAAAGATTTCTCAGGCTCCACCCGGTTCTGAAATTCGGTAATTTCCCAACTAGGGTGCACTCCCCCTGTAAGGGGCTGGGGAGGGGACGGTGCGAAACCAAGTTCAGCTTGTGGAGCGGAGCCAGAGCTGTTGGCCGAGCTTGGGCCTGGCCAACGCCTGCCCTCGGGAAGGTCCTGTGTAGGGAGACTGCCTGGAAGGACTAAGCGAGGGCTCTAACTGACGTCTCAGGGGCAGCCTCTCAGCCTGAGACCCTGCTGGGGAAGCCGCGTCCTGTGCACTAGCTGCGCCTAGGGCTGAGGTGAGGGCGCAGGCTCCCCAGGGTGTGTCCGAATTGCCCGCCCCAGCCCGCGGCCTGTCCTGACCGCCCAGCAGCGGCAGCAGCGACACCCTAGGGCTCCAGGAAGGGCTTGGGAAGGTGCAAAGGCGGGGCTAGGCTCGGAGGGAGCCGGAGGGACCGGGCGCGGTTGGCTCCCGGGAGCAACTGGAGGGTGAGGAGATCCTCATCCGGGGAAGCCCCGCGGCCGCGTCTCTACAGCGCCCCTTCTCGGGCTCTGGCCCTCCCGCTGGTTATTCTGGACCTGGGGGCCCCCAGCTGGGACCCGAGTCCGGTGCGGGGAGCCTAGTGGGCCTGGGAGCTGCTATTTTTAGCGGGCGCAGCGGGCGCGAGGAGCCTATTTATAGATCAAACAATCCGCGCTCCCTGCGTCAATGGAACCCCGCGTGCGTCACGCGCGCAGACATTCCAGGCCCCCCCTCCTCGCCCCGCCCCCTCGGGCTCCCCGGGCCGCACCTCCCCCTGGCCGCCTCCCGCCGGAACCGCACCGCCCCCCGCGCCCTTGTATGGCCAAAGCTCGACGGGCAGCCTGCGTCAGTGGCGCCCCCGCCCCTCCCCGTGCGTCACGGAGCGCTTAAGAGGAGGGTCGGGCTCGCCCGGGGAGTCCCAGTGGCGGAGGCTACGAAACTTGGGGGAGTGCACAGAAGAACTTCGGGAGCGCACGCGGGACCAGGGACCAGGGACCAGGCTGAGACTCGGGGCGCCAGTCCGGGCAGGGGCAGCGGGAGCCGGCCGGGTAGGTTCCCTTCGGGGAACGTGCATCTGTTTTTAGGAGCGGTGCATGAAGGAGATGGGTGTACGCGCGGGCAGAGAGGATGTCGTAGGGCCGGCATGCAAGAGGGTAGGTGTAGTGTGCAGCTGTAGCACAACGGGATGAGAACCCAGGTCAGACTGGAAACTACTGGGTGCGGGGTAGGAGGTAGGGGAGGTTGACTACCTGCAGAGTGGAAGCTGTAGGGGGTTGGGGTTGGCGCCGGGAGTAGGGACTTGTCCAGCAGGCGGCTGGCCTTAGTTCAGTCTCCTAGGGTGCCCAACTGGGCGCACGGTGCTCTGAACTTGAGTGGGTGTGGATGGGGGTCACAGCACCGTGGGGGAACAGGTACACAGAGCTTTGGCGCTGCTGGGATCCGTACGATTCCAACTGGGATTGGATTTCCAAAAGGCCCTCCTTCCTCCCAGCTTGTCAGCTCCCTCCCAGTGCCCCGGTTGTTTTCTTAACACTTTGGAGGCTGTGGCTGAGTTGGCAGGGGTTCCCCACCCTGAACTTTCTGTCTGAGGTGCGTTAGGAAGCCTCCGGATCATTGAAGGAAGTGACTGGCTTGGTGGCTGAGCTGTGGAGGGCTGCTTGCTGTGTATTGAATAAAGGAGGCTTCTTGGGGTCAGGGGCAGGGTCTCTGTAAGCACAGGGAGAATTGATTTCGCTGGGGCTTGGATCACTGTGTGTGTGTGTGTGTGTGTGTGTGTGTGTGTGAGAGAGAGAGAGAGAGAGAGAGAGAGAAAGAGAGAGAGACAGACAGAGGTGGAAACCCTTGTCCTTGGGGATCCTGGATAGAAGTTGCCAGTGTTAGAGTCTTGGGGCGGTGCTGCCTAGAGGATACCTCCCAACCATTCCAGCTCCAGATGCTGATCATCCCTATGCCCCCTCCCCCAGTAGTCTCTGTTGGATCTTACAGGTAGGGTGCAGCCTGAGGCTTGTTCAGCAGAACAGGTGCAAGCCACATTGTTGCCAAGACCTGCCTGAAGCCGGATTCTCCCCACTCCCTCCTTCAACCCCGCCTCTTCCTCCTCCTGTGGGACTGCTCCCCCCTCCTGTGAGGCTAGATGTAGGTCCATATCTTGTGTTGTTAAGAACCTGCATGAAGGGGGAGGGACTGATGGGGGTTGATCCGGATGTGGGATGTCCAGGTGGAGAAACAGGATTTGAATAAGGCAGGAACAAGCGCCCAGTTCTGCCCAACTGCTGTCTTTCCTCCTTCACCCCCAGCCCATCCCTGGCCAGGCTGTCCTAGTGCAGGCAGATGTGGCCACCCTCACCTCTCGCAGGGTGCTGCGTGCCTGTGGACTGGTGCCACTGGGTGTGTGGGGCCTGAGCTACAAGGGTCTCTGTTGTCTTGGTTGGTTATGTGAATGTCAGGCTAGGGGTGGAGGTGCCCTGTTCAGGGCCTGTGGAGTTAGAAGGAAGGCTAGGACCAGAGAGGACTTCCTGGGCTCTTGGCCAGGAGGTGGTGACAGCCTTTGCCCCCATCACTGCACCCCTTGATTATGGTACTCTGTTCCTGCTTGATTTCTTCTCCAGCTTCCCTCATTGACTGGTGAGGCCAGAGTTATGCAGACCCCAGGCGTGTAGGTTGGGAGGGAGACTGTCCTGGAGCCTCCTCTGCATTATTTTTTGACCGTTCTGTGAATGTAAGGATCTGCCTGAATGATGCTATCTCTGTTCAGGCTCTCTTCGGGCTCCTCGGGACTGGGGCTGTGTAACCCCCTTTGCCTGAGCCTCTGGATTCTTCAGGGCACAGACCCTGCTTTAGTGGAGGGACCCAGGCAGGGGCAGAATGTCTTCCACCCACCCACCAGCAGGCTTCTCCTTAAGTCTTCTGCTGGACTCTCAGAGTTCTCTTATTAAGATAACTAGGGGCAGCAGAACATTCTTTTTAGGTACTGTTGTCCATTCTCCTGGGAGTCCAGGGGGCTGTGGTCTCCTTCCTCCCCCTTGCCCTGTCCCCAGCAAATGGCCTTTAAAGGTCTGGAGCCAGGTTACCGATGAGGAGGCCTAGGTTCCCTTCCTCTTTGCTTCTGGGAGCATCTCGAGCAGTGCAGAGTGGCTTCCCAGCCCCAGATGGCAGGATTGGGGTGGGTTTGGGATCTGCTGCCTTTGCTCAGTGTGCAGGGTGGGGGTGGAAATGGGGGACAGGCTAGGGCCTCTGCATTAGGCTGCCTTCTTAGGCAGCTGGGCTTTCACTTCCAGCTCCTCTTCCATTTCCACGATGTCCTTCTTCCTAGGCACTGCGAGGGGAGGAGAAAAGGGGCTTTGCAGAGGCTGGGGTGTGCCTGGGAGTATTCCCAGGAAGTGCCTGGTTGGCGAAACAACCAGGGAGCTGCTCCTGGGAGCTGGGCTGAGGCTTTGCTGGGCTGCCTCTCCCACTCACCCTTCTCCCGGCCCCCACCACGCCTTCCCCAGGGGGGAGGGGCAGGGGGCTGGAGGAACACAGCTTCCCCCTGTTCCAGCAGAGAAATGCTGGCTGTATGCCTCCCCTAGGGTTCCCAGGCTGACTAGGGTGTGGCTGGCCTTCTGATGGAGCCCACTCATGCTGGGCCGCTGCCCAGGGGCTTTGTGGCTCCTAGGTCGAGATGGTACTCAGGCCAGGGGTCAGGATTCCTGGGTGCTCTGGTCCCGGTGCCTCTGTCTCATCTTTAGGCTGGGATTCCTGCCACCTTGCTGCTCTGGGGCCCAAATACTTTGAGACAAGGCTATAGGCTTGTCCCACTGACTCTCCTTTCCCTCCCTGGGGTCTCCTCTCTCTCCAGAGATGCCCTGTATCCAAGCCCAATATGGGACGCCAGCACCGAGTCCAGGACCCCATGACCACCTGGCAAGCGACCCCCTGACCCCTGAGTTCATCAAGCCCACCATGGACCTGGCCAGCCCCGAGGCAGCCCCCACTGCCCCCACTGCCCTGCCCAGCTTCAGCACCTTCATGGACGGCTACACAGGAGAGTTTGACACCTTCCTCTACCAGCTGCCGGGAACAGTCCAGCCATGCTCCTCAGCCTCCTCCTCGGCCTCCTCCACATCCTCGTCCTCAGCCACCTCCCCTGCCTCTGCCTCCTTCAAGTTCGAGGACTTCCAGGTGTACGGCTGCTACCCCGGCCCCCTGAGTGGCCCAGTGGATGAGGCCCTGTCCTCCAGTGGCTCTGACTACTATGGCAGCCCCTGCTCGGCCCCGTCGCCCTCCACGCCCAGCTTCCAGCCACCCCAGCTCTCTCCCTGGGATGGCTCATTCGGCCACTTCTCGCCCAGCCAGACTTACGAAGGCCTGCGGGCATGGACAGAGCAGCTGCCCAAAGCCTCTGGGCCCCCACAGCCTCCAGCCTTCTTTTCCTTCAGTCCTCCCACCGGCCCCAGCCCCAGCCTGGCCCAGAGCCCCCTGAAGTTGTTCCCCTCACAGGCCACCCACCAGCTGGGGGAGGGAGAGAGCTATTCCATGCCTACGGCCTTCCCAGGTTTGGCACCCACTTCTCCACACCTTGAGGGCTCGGGGATACTGGATGCACCCGTGACCTCAACCAAGGCCCGGAGCGGGGCCCCAGGTGGAAGTGAAGGCCGCTGTGCTGTGTGTGGGGACAACGCTTCATGCCAGCATTATGGCGTCCGCACATGTGAGGGCTGCAAGGGCTTCTTCAAGGTACCGCGCAGCCCCAGGTGGGGCCTTTTGTTGGAAATGGAGAGAGGCTGGCCTCATCCCATTGGGACCTGTGGTCTCCCCCTGGGTTCTCCTCCTAGCTAAGTCCTGTCCTGCAGGGTGGGATCAGCCCTGCCAGGTGGGCCGCCTTCCTGGAGACCCGTAGATGCCAGGGCTGGAAGCTTTCATTTGCCGGGACACTCGGGCCCATGGGATTGCACAGAGCTGGAGGGAGGGGTGAGATAGGGGCAGATAGGAGCTGCAGGGGTGCCTGGCGAGCCTCTGGTTTTCCTCTGCTCCTCTGCCTGTCCTCTCCCAACTCAAGGTTCTAGTGGGAAGGGGTGCCCCCAGGCTCTCATGTTCCTGGCGTGAGATGAAAGGATCCCTGCGGAGGGTTTGGTTCCTGAGGGCTGGGGGTGGACTTGGGAACAGGCTGTGTGTTTGTCCCAGTGATGGTGCCTGCTTAGCTTCCCGTCCCCACCCCCCAGCCCCTTGGCCCTCTCCTGTCTGCCCTAGGGAGAGGGCAGGTGGACAAGGGCCCATGAAAAAATACAGGTGTCTAGACTGCCAGGGAGACCCTGGCCCCCAGTAGTGTGTCCTGGGGACTTCCTCAGAGTGAGAAACCTCCCCCAATGTCTTCAAGACTTTTCTCTCCACCCCCCCCAACCCCCTATCTCTCCCTCCCTTGCCACCCAAATGTTAGAAAAATAGCTGTGAACAGAGAGCGCTTTTGTCTGCAATGGCAGCAGGATCTGGACGGTCCCCTCCCCTAAGTTCCCCCCTCCCCACCCCACACTCTGACAGCTTGTTCCGTGTTGCCCCCCCACCCAGCGCACAGTGCAGAAAAACGCCAAGTACATCTGCCTGGCTAACAAGGACTGCCCTGTGGACAAGAGGCGGCGAAACCGCTGCCAGTTCTGCCGCTTCCAGAAGTGCCTGGCGGTGGGCATGGTGAAGGAAGGTGTGTGGCTGGGGTGCGGCCCAGCGGGGCAAGGGTAGGCTTGAGTGGAATGGGACCAGCAGGGCCCCCAGGCTTCTGCCCTGGAGGACCCAGAGGAGGGCACGTCTTATTTCCACCCCACCTCTGAACCCCAGGCCTTGGAGGGAGGCAGCCTACACCTGCCTGGATTGTGAGGGTGGTGGCAGGGGGAGGTTCCTATAGGGTACCTTGGATCTCAGGGACTCTGGGTCCTAGGGACTCGGTGGGGCGCGTCTCAGCAGTGGTGTGCACGGCTTGGGCTGAGAGGCCCTTCCTCAGATCCCTTCCTTCCTCACCCCTACCCATTCCTTTGCAGTTGTCCGAACAGACAGCCTGAAGGGGCGGCGGGGCCGGCTACCTTCAAAACCCAAGCAGCCCCCAGATGCCTCCCCTGCCAATCTCCTCACTTCCCTGGTCCGTGCACACCTGGACTCAGGGCCCAGCACTGCCAAACTGGACTACTCCAAGGTGAGGTCCCACCCCGCGTCTGCCTTGGGGAGGTCTATGAGCACATGCAGTGCCTTTGTGCGTGTTAGGAGAGCTACCCCCTCTGGAAGGACTGAATAAGAAAGGAGGTTTAAAAAAGAAACAAAGAAAAGCGACTCCCTCCAGTTCAACAGATCAAAGAGAGGATCCCCCTCTCGGCTGACCAGCTGGGAAAATGCACCCCCTCAGGCAGGTGGCCAATTAGAAAAATATGTCCTTCTGGCAGCTGCAGCCCTGGGTTAATATGTGAGACTTGGCAAGTGAGAGCCTGGGCAGGATCTCAGATCCACTCCCACTCCCGGGATCTGGCATCCAAGTGTCTGACACAGCCATACGTGGCAGTGGGTGTAGGAGCCTGCCTGGGGTGCTGACCCCACTGGACCGTCTTCCTAGTTCCAGGAGCTGGTGCTGCCCCGCTTTGGGAAGGAGGATGCTGGGGATGTACAGCAGTTCTACGACCTGCTCTCCGGTTCTCTGGAGGTCATCCGCAAGTGGGCGGAGAAGATCCCTGGCTTTGCTGAGCTGTCACCGGCTGACCAGGACCTGTTGCTGGAGTCGGCCTTCCTGGAGCTCTTCATCCTCCGCCTGGCGTACAGGTGAGAGCTACTGACTGTCTGCCCAGCCCCTTTCCCTGATACACCTGCCTGTGAACCACCCTGATCGCTCTTCGTGCCCATCTGCCTGCCAGGTCTAAGCCAGGCGAGGGCAAGCTCATCTTCTGCTCAGGCCTGGTGCTACACCGGCTGCAGTGTGCCCGTGGCTTCGGGGACTGGATTGACAGTATCCTGGCCTTCTCAAGGTCCCTGCACAGCTTGCTTGTCGATGTCCCTGCCTTCGCCTGCCTCTCTGCCCTTGTCCTCATCACCGGTGAGTGACCAGCACCACACCAGGTCCAAGGGAATGGGCGTCAGGGGGTTGACTGGTTCTCAGGAGGGCACTGTCCCAGGGAGTTTGGTGGGCCGGGATCTAGCACTTTCTGGGCCCCTGCACTGCCCCGGGCTCATGCCAGCAGTAAAGTAGGGACCATAGGAATTGCAGATGGGCTCAGCTGCATCCAGCTCTAAAGCCCAAGACAGCCTTTGGTCCCAGACTGTCAGGATCCAGACTGCAGGTGTCATGTATGTGGCCTAGGGTATTGGCTTGTTTTTAAAACCTTCCTGTCAATTATGCTGCATATAGAAAAGTACACAAACGTAAATTTTCATAAACCGCACTTACCCAACCAGCGCCTTGGTCAAGAAAGAGCACATAACTGCCCCCCAGAACCCATTATTGTGCCCCCTTCCAGTCATTTGCCCTCCCCAAGGGTAACCACTACTTTTTATTTAAATATTTTAAAAATAAGATGGGAATCTCACTATGTTGCCCGAGCTGGTCTTGAACTCCTGGGCTAAAATGATCCTCCTGTCTCAGCCTCCTAGAGTGCTGGGATTACAGGTGTGAGCCACCACGCCCAGCCCTTCACTGTGACTTCTGACAGTGCAGATCAGATTGGTTGTGCCTGTTTTGGACTTTATGTAAATGTAGTTCTGCAGGATGGAATCTGGTGTTGAATGCAGAGGTTTTCAGATTTCTCTGTTTTTTAAAGGAAATAATCCATCCTCGTTCATTTTTTCACTTAAATTGCACAGGAGACCCAACTATATAGAACACAATCAGAGGTACTCTGGGCTGAGGGAGTGCTGAGTTCTGAGGCTGGGTTTCTCAGAACAGTCTAGATTTTAAAAACCCAATGATCTAGCCAGAAAACCTAGGTTAGGATTTTATTTCCCGTTTGTGACCCTGGGCAAGTCATTAGCCTCCTGGGCCTCGGGTTCTCACTTGGAGTATGAGGATAATGAGGGTTACTGCTTCTCAGACTTGTGACGATGCTTACTAATGGCCAACATGTGAATGCGCTTTTGTGAAGTGCCAGCAGAGCATGAGGGGTGGTCAGGGGCAGCAGTTTTAGGGGCCTGGGGGAGGCTAGGGCTTTGGGGGCCTGGTTCTCAGATGTACAGCTAATCCTGTACCCTTCCCGCAGACCGGCATGGGCTGCAGGAGCCGCGGCGGGTGGAGGAGCTGCAGAACCGCATCGCCAGCTGCCTGAAGGAGCACGTGGCAGCTGTGGCGGGCGAGCCCCAGCCAGCCAGCTGCCTGTCACGTCTGTTGGGCAAACTGCCCGAGCTGCGGACCCTGTGCACCCAGGGCCTGCAGCGCATCTTCTACCTCAAGCTGGAGGACTTGGTGCCCCCTCCACCCATCATTGACAAGATCTTCATGGACACGCTGCCCTTCTGACCCCCGCCTGGGAACACGTGTGCACATGCGCACTCTCATATGCCACCCCACGTGCCTTTAGTCCACGGACCCCCAGAGCATCCCCAAGCCTGGGCTTGAGCTGCAGAATGACTCCACCTTCTCACCTGCTCCAGGAGGTTTGCAGGGAGCTCAAGCCCTTGGGGAGGGGGATGCCTTCATGGGGGTGACCCCACGATTTGTCTTATCCCCCCAGCCTGGCCCCGGCCTTTATGTTTTTTGTAAGATAAACCGTTTTTAACACATAGCGCCGTGCTGTAAATAAGCCCAGTGCTGCTGTAAATACAGGAAGAAAGAGCTTGAGGTGGGAGCAGGGCTGGGAGGAAGGAATGGGCCCCGCCTTCCTGGGCAGCCTTTCCAGCCTCCTGCTGGCTCTCTCTTCCTACCCTCCTTCCACATGTACATAAACTGTCACTCTAGGAAGAGGACAAATGACAGATTCTGACATTTATATTTGTGTATTTTCCTGGATTTATAGTATGTGACTTTTCTGATTAATATATTTAATATATTGAATAAAAAATAGACATGTAGCTGGAACTGGGATTCAGTCTGTCTCTGATGCCCCCTCCCCACTCCCCCAACAGACACACCCCATCATTACATAAGAGATGGGCTGCTCAAGATGAAACTTGGATGTTACCAGCCTGAGCTGTCAGGCCTCAGTGTACTCATTTGTAAAAGGCGGATAATAATGACACCTGCTTCACGAGGTTGTTATGCAAAGCACTTAGACTAATTTCTAACACGTGGGAAGCCTGCATTAGCTGTGCCTGGCTCATTGCTGGGGTCTGCAGTGGCCGACTAGCCCAGGGGTCACTGCAGGGCCCTAGCAATAGACTTAGCCGCAGATCTCAGGGTTGTCATGGTTCCTAAGCTGGACATATTATTCTCTGATTCTTGATTTCCACATCCATAAAACAAGAATAGACCCAGCCTCACAGAGCTTTTATGATCAGAGGAGTGTGTGTGTAATGCTTAGCATGGGCTGGGTTTAAGTAAGCCCAAATTGGTAGTAGCTGTTACATTCAGGGTTTTAACATCCCCATTCTCAACATTCCTCCCCACTCTCCTGCCACCCCAGCAAGAAGATCCAGGGATCTGGCGGCCCTCACCTTCTCGGCAAGAAGATTGTACTGAAGTCCCTACCTGTGCCCGTGTCCCCACGTAGGCCCTCCAACCCCCTAGGCTCATCAGTTGTTTAGTCAGCTGGCTTAAAATGCAGATTCCTGGGATCTACCCCCAGAGACTCAGATTTGGGGAGGTGAGGGGGCCCACAAACCTTCAGTTTTAGCAAGTACCCAGGTGCTTGTGATGCAGATGGCCTGGGGCCACCCTTCTGAGAAACAGATGTAGATGGACCTAACCTGAGGCCCATGGGAGTTGGTCATCATGCAGGGTCTGGCACCTTCCTGTGCTCAGTGCTCACCCAGCCTCACTGTTTGCTTCTCTAGGACCCAGCAGGAGGCCTGAAGGCAGTGCCCTCACACGTGTTCCTCACAGCCCTTGGCCTAGGACCCCCAAGTCTCCACTTCCATGGCTCCTGGGAAGTGGCTGGCTGAGGGGCAGCTCCTACTGGATGGGGCCCGACAGAATAGGGCTCTCAGCTGTGGATGGGGGGAAGCAAGGGCCTTCCCTGGTGCTCCAGCCACAGCTTGCAGGGAGCCCCCATCCACATACCCTCACTCGAGTTCTGGGAGCACAGTCCAGCCTCAGGCCTGCTGAAGGTCCGAGTGAGGCTGGGGTAGGGAGACCACGGTCCCGATCCTGGGACATGCTCCCAGCAGTGCTGTGGACTTCCAAACATGTATCCCTGGCATCGCCCACCCAGCCCCAGACCCCTGAGCGAGGCTTTGTCAGCTGCACCCGCGCCTGACGACATGGGGCCATCAGTAGGTGGGCTTCTGTTTGCCTCCAACTCCATGCTGCTCTCTGAGAAGTCCCTCCTCCTCACCGAGCCTCAGTTTCCCATCTGTTCAGTGGGGAGGTGAGGCTGGTTAGGAGCAGAGCTTGCTGGGAAATCTCCCGCCAGGTGGCTGGACCGAGTCCTTTTCCTTTGTGTCACTCGCCTCCAGCTCCCTGCCTTTAGCACAGACAGACGTGAGGACAGGACAGGCACTGGGGAAGGCAAGAGGGCTGCTCAGATGCTCAGGGAGGGGCCAGGGCTGGGAGTGGAGTGGGGCCGAGGGAGCATCTCTATATCTATGGATGAGGCTGGCGGGTATTAGGGTTCACGCTGGCAGATTCTTTTCATCAGATGCTTGTGATTTCCAGCCCTTGTGCTTGTGATTTCCAGCCCTAGCTGCCATCCCATGAAGACAGCCTGGCTATTCCCACCTCACAGGGGCACCATGGGAGAGTGGCGAAAGCAAGGACCCTGGAGCCCGAGGCCTGGGTTTACATCTTGGCTCCAGCTCTTACTAGCTGTGTGATTTGGGGCAAGTTTGTTAATCTTTCTGTGCCTCAGTGTCTTCACCTAGAAATAAGAAAACGAATCTATTTTATGAAGTTACTATAAGGATTATAGGAGTGAATACATACAAAGTGTTTTTCACAGTGCCTGGCACACAGCAAACACCCAATAAATATTAGCTTTTGTTTTTACAAAAGAGGAGAATTCATTTCAGAGAAAGGATATGACTTTCCCAAGGTCACCTGGCTTGTGAGTAGCTGAGCTGGGTGCATCTGGCTACTTAACCACTAGGTCTCCCTGCCCAGGGCCTCAAAAATAAGAAGCTCCATTGATGGTGGTTCCTTTTCAGGACCTTGGCAATTAGGGTACGGGGTGGGGGGCTAGTTCCTCCAGCCCCACCCTGCCCCACCCTGCCCCGCCCAAGGGCTGGAGCCTGGAGGCAGGCCCTTTCTTTCCACTCAGCAACTGGAAGAACTGGCCTCCAACTCTTGCTATGGGATGGGAGGGCAAACAAGGGGGCATTGAGCCTGATGGGGCCTCACAATGGCTGCTCTGTCCAGGCTGGCCGGGGGCTGGGCCCATTTCCGACGGGGACAATAGTCAAAAGGCAGTGACGCCGGCAGGGCCTGGAATCCCAGGCGGGATTTTCCAAGGCCTCAAAGTCTGCTGTTTGTCCTCACGCGGAGACCCAGGAAGCCTGCCTCTCTGTCTCCCCAACCGCACCCACGCTGGGCCCAGTGCCCAGAGGCCCCTGGCCCCCTCCCCAGCCCTGAGGTGCCACTGTGACTGGGGAGGGGTGGCTTTGAGGTCTAGGGACTGAGGGAGAGCTCTGTACTCCGGGGGTCTCTGCCTGTAGCCCTTCCCTGAGGCCAGTGTGGAGGAAGCTGCCCCACACCTGGGCTCCAGCCACCTGGTCTTGGTTATGGAGGGGTGTGGCAAGGGTCAGCCTCCAGGATGTGAGAAGCACCTGAAGGTCATGGGAGACCGTGCTATAATGGGGTGTCCTGTCCACATGGCCTGCTCTGAGCACCCAGCATGCTCAGCTGTGTGGCAGCAGCTCCGCTGCTGCAGAGGGCAGCCTGAGAGAGACTTGTCAGAGGCAGGTGGCCACTGTGTGGTCCCTGGACAGTCAGCAGTGACATCCTTTTGCAGCCATGAGGCAGTTGTGCCAGGCACGTCAGAGTTGTGCCCTGGTGAGGCAGTGCTGGGTGGCCTTGTGTGAGCTGGGCCTGGGATCCTAAGAGAGTTCTAGCTTGGACATCTGGACGAGCCCCAGCCCCTCTCTCACAAGTCCCTGAGTGCAGCAGAGCCCCAGGGCCATTGGGCCTCCTCAGAGGATGAGGTTGAAGGGGTGAGCCCTGGGTGTCTA
The DNA here is from genome assembly GCF_029289425.2 of Pan paniscus. Taxonomy (NCBI): domain Eukaryota; kingdom Metazoa; phylum Chordata; class Mammalia; order Primates; family Hominidae; genus Pan; species Pan paniscus. The sequence continues at coordinate 42,133,097 of NC_073259.2, read as the reverse complement.
TCTGGCACCCAGCCCTTCAGGGGCCTAGCCTTGCAGCCTCATAGCTCAGGGAGCAGCTGCTCTGTCTTCCCCGGGGCAGCCAGTGCTCAGCTCCGGGCTGTAGTCTCTGCCCCAAACCTCTGCCTCCATCCCTGCTCCAGCTTCAGGCTCTCAGGCCTCTTCCTGGGCCCCAGGCTGGGAGACTGTCTGGTTTGGCCTAGGCTGGCCAGTGGGACTTTGAAACCTCCAGCCTCTGATGGTGGGTACAGGAAGGAGTCAGTGCAAAGCAGAGGAAAAGCCCTTTTCACTCTCCAATATCTCCTTTCCCACACAAGCCAGAGACCTTCTGAAGGCAGGAGGCACATTTCCAGGTCCCCAGCTGGACTTGGAGCTGGCAGGAAGCCTATGGGCCCCTGGAGGCCCTGGCCTTGGCTTCCACCTCCTGCCGGCCACTCCTGGGCCCCTGCTGTGTTCATCCTCCCCAGCACCCTGGCTCCCCATCGTCTCCTCCTGGGCCCTGACCCTGCCAGACCAAGGGTGCCACTTGAGGTCTCCTCAAGGTCTGACCCAGGCGCTGGCACTGTCCAGCCCCAACTCAGGACCATAAATCAGGCCTGGCGTGGCCGCAGGGGCTGGGGGTGGCAGCTGGGACAGGGAGGGGAGTGCGGGGGGGCCTGTCCTGGTACATGCTGCGTTAGCAGGGAGCAGTGCCCAGCTGCAAGCCAGGCGGGCAGGGTGCTGACTGTTGCTGCACTCCTAGCCTGGAGAACATCAGAGGAAAGAGGCCTCCAATCAGGGAGCCCAGCCTTGGCATAGCCAAGCAGGAAACCTGGACTCCACCCCAGGGCCCCAGGTAGCTGGGATACCACAAGGACAGATAGAGATGGCCCCTGCCCCGCAAGAAAGCAGGGACAGAAAAACAGCTCCCCAGTGGCAGATATAGAGACTGCCTTATCTGGGGCAGATAAACAGCCCCCTAACCGTTTGCAAGCACAGTCGCCCAGAATCCTCTTCCTTAAAGAACGACAGATGCTCAGAACGGCCTGCCAAAGGAACAGATCTTGCAGCAAGGAGAGACAGTCCCGCACCCCCGAGGGACGGAGGCACAGAAATAAAGCCCAGCTTCTACCCCAACTTGGCCAAACACAGACCTTTCTGGAAAAAAAAGAAAAAAAGAAAAAAAGAGAAAAAAGCCACAAAACACTTCCCCAACATGGACAGATCCCTGGGTCCTCAGGAGAACAGACAGCACACAAGCTGCTCCCGGCTTGGTCCTGGTCTCCGGGCTGCCTGGTGAGGTTGGCAGGTTGGGGCTGGGAGGCGCCCCTTTCTCACGCTCTCTGCCACTCTTTCATCCGCCCAGACATTTTCCCCGTCAGGGAGGGTGGGGGCTGGAAGTGACATCCCAGAAAGGGTGGGAGGTGGAAGAGCCCCTGCCCACGGTCCAGGGGGCAGATGTCAGAGAGGGACAGCTGGTCCTCCTCACCCCCTCAGCCTGCCCAGGCTGGAGGGTCAGCAGGCAGGGTGCTGGCTTTCCAGCCAGCCTGGCCACCATCAGGAGCCCTGGCCTGACGTCAGTCCCACTCATTGTTGTTGCTGGGGCTTGAGTCACTCCCTGTGACGCCACTGGGGTCAGCGCTGGAGCAGCTGGGGTGGCTTGCAGGGGCAGCTTTGGGGCTTAGCTCTCCCCTGGGCACACACCAGGATGAGTTGGGGCCATTTGAGGCCACATTCACCAGGCGAAGCCAGCTGCCTACTCCCAAGGTCTTGGGTTGGCCTTCAAGGTCTCCCCACAGGCCTCTGCTGCAGGCATGGCTCGGAGAGTCTGAGCCAGTCGCCTGTCTGCTTGGCAGCTGTGGCTCTGGGCTCGGGCTGAAAATCTGCTCTCTCTTATCCTTGCCTCTCTCACCCCCAGAACCCTCAGTTTCTACTCTCTGCCCCCGCCCCCTGTTTTTTTTCTTCCCTCTTCTCCAGGGAGCTTTCCTAGAATAATTCCCACTTCCTCCTGGAATCAACCCCCTTCCCTGCCATCTCCCTAGGTTGCTGCTTGGTGCTCTCTCAAGCTGTCCTCGTTTTCTCCTGGTGCCTGGTCACTTCCCAACTTGCTGAGAGCAGGGCTTGGGACTCCTCTTCACTCTGAATGTGTCGCTTTCTGTTTTTTGTTTGTTTTTTGTTTTTTGAGACAGAGTCTTTCTCTGTTGCCCAGGCTGGACTGCAGTGGTATGATCTTGGCTCACTGGAACCTCCACCTCCCAGTTTCAAGCCATTCTCCTGCCTCAGCCTCCCGAGTCGCTGGGATTACAGGCATGTGCCAGCAGGCCCAGCTACTTTTTGTATTTTTAGTAGAGATGGGGTTTCACCATGTTGGCCAGGCTGGTCTCGAACTCCTGACCTCAGGTGATCCAACGCCTCGACCTCCCAAATTGCTGGGATTACAAGTGTGAGTCACCGCATCCAGCCTGAATGTGTCACTTTTTATTCCAGGTAACCAGCATCTCTCCATCCTGGCCCTCTTGGGTCCCCACAAAACCTGCTGCCATTTCTTTCATACCACTTGTTGGGTTTTCTTACCCACAGGTATCTCCTGGTCCACCTCCTCTGAAGACTCTGAGCTCCCAGAGGGCTAGAACTGTGACTTGTCCCCCTTGGCATCACAAGGTATTACAAGGGCCTGGCATGTGGACAGTTCCACATGTGTGGCATGAATGAATGAATAGACGATTACGTCTTGATCATCAGAGGTAGGGGCATAGAATGAGATAATTCATCCCACACAATCCCAGTTTTTTAACCACTCCCTCCCCTCCCTGATGGGACTACTCAGAGGGGCTGAGACCCAGGGTTGCAGTGAGAATTTCCCTGTAAGAATTCAGGGAGGTAGGAAGAGGCAAGTGTGGGTCAGCATGTGAGATAAAGAGGTGAGAGGACTCAGCCTTCCTTATGTTCCCCAGTCCAGTAGGCAAGGCTCCATGGAAAGGTGAGTGCCGGGGTAGGGACATAAGTGGGTGAAAAGACTGGTGGAAGGAGGAAAGAGCAGCTGCACGGCCTTGGACGTGTACTAGTCAGGGTTCTCCAGAGAAACAGAAGCAGTAGGACATAGACACACATAATGTAGAGAGAGAGTTTCTCCCCCATACATATGTGGCAGGAGAAAGAGAGGGATTGATTGATTGATTGATTGAGATGGAGTTTCGCTCTTGTTGCCCAGGCTGGAGTGCAATGGCGAGATCTCAGCTCACCACAATCTCCGCCTCCCGGGTTCAAGTGATTCTCCTGCCTCAGCCTCCTGAGTAGCTGGGATTACAGGCATGCGCCACCACACCTGGCTAGTTTTGTATTTTTAGTAGAGATGGGGTTTCTCCATATTGGTCAGGCTGGTCTCGAACTCCCAACCTCAGGTGATCTGCCTGCCTTGGCCCCCCAAAGTGTTGGGATTACAGGTGTGAGCCACCACGCCTGGCCGAGAGGGATTTATTATAAGGAACTGGCTGACAAGTCCTAAGATCTGAAGTCAGGAAAGCTGATGGTGTCATTGCAGTCTTGAGACCTAGGAGAAGCAGTTATCTGAAGGCAGTTGGAACTTCAAAGCAGGAAAATACTAATGTCCCAGTTCTAAGACAGTCAGGCAGGAGTTCCCCTTACTCACTGAAGGGTCAACCTGTTGGTTCTACTAGGCTTTCAACTGATTGGATGAAGCCCCTCCACACCAGGAAGGGAAATCGGCTTCACTGTCTGCCAATTCCAATGTTAGGCTCATCAGAACACCCCACAGACACGCCCAGAATCATACTTAACCAACTGTCTAGCTACCCTGTGTCCCAGTCAAGCTGACACGTAAAATTAAGCATCACAGGAAACCACTATGCATCACTGTGTATGACTGGGCTTCAGTTATAATATCAAGTAAATCAGAGAGTGGAGTGTCGGGGAGGTGGACTGTATCTACCTTGAAAGGTAGTTGGAAAAATCAGCACAATAGGGCCTATGAGTGCTGGCATTGTACCTAGCAAGGTTCAATGATTGGTAGTAGTGATGACGATGATGATGATGATGATGTCAGGCTAGTGGTCGCAAAGGGCTGAGGTGGAGTGTGTGGATGGCCAGAGAGATCAGTCACTTCCCTTATTCACTGGCAGTCTCTGGGGATGGGCTCTGGCACCTCCTCCACTCCAGGACTGGTTCCAACCTCCCTTGGTCCCTCTCTCAGCTTCTTACAGACCCTTCCCTCTCAATATTTCCTCCTGATTGCCTTCTGGTTTTGTGCAGCTTCCCGAAGAGGTTGCTGGTCTGTAGGGCAGGCAGCTTTCTCTTTCTCCCAGGAGAGGCACCCACACCTGGGATAAGAGGCAAGGGCTGAAAAAGGGCAGAACTGTGGGGAGGAAGGAAAGAGGATAGGGAACAGATGATGGTGGAAAGGCCAGCCTGAGGAGGAGCTTGTGCAGCCAGGTTTCGAAGAACTGAATGGGAGGGGGAAGCCTAAGGGTGAGGTGGTGACAGTGGTGTGCTGGAGCCAGCTGGCACTGGCCCTCAAGGGCTGATTTTAACCTTGACGATCAAGATGCAATCATCCATCCGTTCTGGACTCTGCATTCATTGATGTCTTGTGGTTTGAAATCACCCATGATAGGAAATGGGCAAATGCTACAAATCAAGGCATTTCCCTTACCAGAGAGCAGGTGTGAAGCATTTATCAGGACACCACTGGTGGGTGGGGGTGTATTGGAGAGTGGTGGTACATAGGAGAGAGTTGGCTGAAGAAGCCAGCCAGAAAGAGAGCTCCCATAGTGGCAAAGAGCTTTGGATTTGAACTCAAGGCTCTGTTATTTACTGAATGACCTTGGGCCACTTAACCTCTCCCCAGTCACTTTCTTTTTCTTTTTTTTTTTTGAGACGGAGTCTCGCTCTTTCACCAGGCTGGAGTGCAGTGGTGTGATCTCTGCTCACTGCAACCTCTGCCTCCCCGGTTCAAGCGATTCTTCTGACTCAGCCTCCGGAGTAGCTGGCATTACAGGTGTGTGCCACCAAGCCTGGCTATTTTTTTTTTTTTTTGTATTTTTAGTAGAGACGGGGTTTCACCATGTTGGTTAGGCTGGTCTCGAACTCATGACCTCAAATGATCCACCTGCCTCAGCTTCCCAAAGTGCTGGGATTACAGGCGTGAGCCACCATGCCCGGCCCAATTTCTTATCTATATTGCAGGATTGATTAGTATCAGGTTTAAATTTATATGTACACATATATGGTATTTAAAATCATGACCTTTCCATTCCAGCTAATAAATGTTATCTATTATCGTTTTGGGAGATAAAAGCATGTGTTAGAAAAATCAGCTTTTTTTTTTTTTTTTTTTTTTGAGACAGGGTTTCTCTCCGTTGCCCAGACTGGAGTGCCGTGGTGCAGTCTCAGCTCATTGCAATCTCCACCTCCCAGGTTCAAGCAATTCTTCTGCCTCAGCCTCCCAAGTAGCTGGGATTACAGGTGCCTGACACCACACCTGGCTTTTTTTTTTTTGTATTTTTGGTAGAGATGAGGTTTCACCATATTGGCCAGGCTGGTCTCAAACTCCTGACCTCAAGTGATCCATCAGCCTCGACCTCCCAAAGTACCGGGATTACAGGCATGAGCCATCACACCCGACTTTTTTTTTTTTCTTTTTGAGACAGGATCTTGTTTTGTCATTCAGCATGCAATGCAGTGGCGTGATTATAGCTCACTGCAGCTTCAACCTCCTGGGCTCAGGTGATCCTCCACCTCAGCCTCTGAAGTAGCTGGGACTACAGGGGTACACCAACACGCCCAGCTAAATTTTTAATTTTTATTTTAAAGATGGGAGTCTCACTATGTCGACCAGGCTGGTCTTGAACCCCCGGCCCCAGGTGATGCTCTGTCCTAAGCCTTCCAAAATGTTGGGATCACAGGCGTGAGGCACCCCAATGGCCAGAAAATGAGCATGGTAATCCCCAGCTAACACCTTAAGAATGCCTCCTGGCCGGTCGCGGTGGCTCACGCCTGTAATCCCAGCACTTTGGGAGGCCGAGGCGGGCAGATCACGAGGTCAGGATATCGAGACCATCCTGGCTAACACGGTGAAAACCCGTCTCTACTAAAAAAAATACAAAAAAAATTAGCCGGGCGTGGTGGTGGGCGCCTGTAGTCCCAGCTACTCGGGAGGCTGAGGCAGGAGAATGACGTGAACCCAGGAGGCGGAGCTTGCAGTGAGCCGAGATAGCGCCACTGCACTCCAGCCTGGGCGACGGAGCGAGACTCCGTCTCAAAAAAAAAAAAAATAAAATAAAAAAAATACTGCCTCCTATTGGAGGTGGGTGCATTAACCGAGCTCTCGAAGCCCTGTCTGCTCTGGGCTTACAATCTACATGGAGAACCAAATGCGCTCCAGGAAGTTACACAGCACTAAAAATACACTTGTATTCATATTAGACTTTACAGGTCACAAAAATCTTTCATATGAGTTATCTCCTGTGATCCTCACAACAGCCACCTGTTTATAGAGAGCATCAGAAAGGATGAGTGATGTTGAGGGTCACGCAGAGAAGCAATGGTCGAATTACTAGCCTCCGAAGGACTGTCACCAGATTGGTCACCATGGGGTATCAAGTAGTGCTGCTGCATAAAGGCAACACTGAGAGATGAAGCCCCTTTCTCCAGCATCTGTGTGGGTGGAGGGCCAGGGATCCCCTCTGTTACGCACATTGAACAAACTCAAGTTTTGCCATCCACTGGGCGTCCTGCAGTACAGCGGTGTGGGCTCATCTCCAGGACCTCTCTCTACGGGGTACGCCCCTCATCTTGCGGTGATCAGTGTTCCTTCCAGACCTCTCAGTCCGGACTGAGTTGGGCACCGCGTCAGCGTCTCCCGGCCAGGCTCGCCGCCGATGACTCCGCTTGGCCTAGGGAGGCGGCCGAGAGCCCGTAGGGCTCCTCCTTCCCTCCAGTCTCTATGGCGGAAGTGAGTTGTACGGGCCGAAACACCACAGCGTTCTCGGTGGTGGGCTGAATGGACTCGTCCACATGAGGGGGATCTTCATCACCATCAACTCTTAAAATCCGAGACATAACCACGAAAGGAGCAGCCCCCAGATCAGAGAGCAACGCATGACTATCTGCGTGTGCTTCTGTGACTACGCGGATGTTGTGGGCGGCACATGCGTGCGGGGGCCCGGCGAGCCGGGCAGGTGCCCCCTCCGGGGCCGTGGGATCTGGTGAGCTTCCCGGCGCGCGGGGGGCGGGGCGGCTTCCGGTCCCGGCTCAGCCTCCGACCCAGGTGGTCTGGAGCCTGCCGGGAGAGTGGTGGCATCTGAGAGGCCGGTCGTGGACTGTGGTTGGGAGGTGGGAGCTGTTTTAACCGTGTGCCCCCTCTCCTGTGCCGGCGTGGGCATCCCCCGGGGCAGTGGAACGCGGGCACTCCTCCAGCTTCCGAGTCCAGCCAGCCTGGGCGCGGGGCGCCGCCCCCGAGACACCCGAGGAGTCCGTTCCTCCCTGGTTACGTGGACTGTGGAGGTTCGCGCGTAGTGGCGGCGGGGGATACGGGACCCGGGCGGGAATTCCTTCCTGCGTCCGTCCGGAGTCTCTTGATATGGAGCCAAGTAAGCTTTCTGGTTTTGCTTTTAGCTGGTCTCTTGTGGCTCAGCGCCGTGCGGAGGTTGAAGCGTACCTGCGGAGGTCGCACCAGGGCGTGAGGAGGAGGAGGAAGGGCATGAGCCGAGCTTGAGGAATCCGTGCTCCAAACTCTACACTCAAGGTGGGAATGGGCGCACCCTGTGCTCCAGCCAGGCTTGAGAAGGCGGCTGTTAGCCTCTGCCACTCGGGGGGACAAGAGGGACGAGACTTTCCAGACCCTACTCTGGTGGGCCGTGCTGCTCACTGCTCACTGTGTGGGGCAGGGGACAACAAGGTTTTCACAGACCAAATGTGGCTGCTGTGGGAAGGAGAATGGGGTTGGTCAGGACTGACTTCTTGGAGGAGTGGATCCTAAAATAGCACGTAGAATGAGGATGGAGCCCAGGCTTGGGGCACAAGTGAGATGTGTGGCTTGTGTGAACGATTGCGGGGGACACAGGAGGGAGAAGTCGTGGAAGAAAGGGAGCCGGACCAGAGCCGGGAGTCTCTAGATGGGAAGAAAACTGCTGGATGGAGTAAAACTGGAGGGCAAAACGAGCAAGAGAGCCCTTCTCATTCTTGATCCAAGCATGTAGGAGAAACTAATCCAGCAACCCCTGGAAGAACCTGGAATTCCTGGGTTGGGATCAATTGAGCAGTTGTTTTGTAGAAGGTACTATCCGTTATAGTGATGAATGGAATATAGTCTCTGCCCTATAAGCAGAATATAGGAATTGTTTGCCTAGTGGTAGAGACAAAAACAAAACGTAATGGTGCTTGATAGTACAGGTAGACGCGAGCTGATCGCCAGCTGAGAGGCAGAGCTGGCCTGATCTCTGTGCAGTCCACAGACCGTTGCCCTGTATCCTGTGCTGAGCAACAGTTTAAAAGGGGCAGACACAAACTGAAATATACTTTTTATATTCACCATCTGTCAACCAGATGAGTGAAATATACTTAGAGGAGAGCTGCTAGGATTCCATGCAGATAAGATGTTATGTGGAACAGACATGTTTTTGAGGACTGGGGACCTTCAGCCTGTAGAAAGGGTGAGGGGGTGGTGGAATAGCTGCCCCTAAATAAAAACTCACTTGTGGAAAAGAGGTGAGACTTATTTTGTGTGGCTTTGGGTACCAAAACTAAAACTAAAAGTGGTTTGAAGCACTAAGAGACAGATTCTTCAGCAGAAAGAATAACTGGACTGGGTGCGGTAATCCCAGCACTTTGGGAGGCCGAGGCGGGTGGATCTCTTGAGCTCAGGAGTTCGAGACCAGCCTGGGTAACATGGCAAAACCCTTTCTTTACCAAAAATACAAAAAATTAGCCAGGTGTGGTGGTGTTCGCCTGTGTTCCCAGCTGCTTGGGAGGCTGGGATGGGAGCCTGGGAGGCAGAAGTTGCAGTGAGTAGAGATTGTGTCACTGTATTGCAGCCTGGGTGATGGAGTGAGACCCCATTTCATAAATAAAATAAATAAATAAATCAGAATAACTGAATAGAACTTCCTGAACATTGATTGGTTGTTGTGAGAGCTAGTGAATTCCCAGTCAGGGGAGGTTTGCAAGCTGAATACTCTGAGTTATAAGGAACTTGAAGTTCCCTCTCCCTCTGGGCATGTATTTAGTTATTATGTTCTAGTTCTCAAGTCTCTTGTTCTCTCCTTCCTACTCTCTCTACCACTGCTGTGGTATAGCCTTGCATCATCTCTTGGCAGTAACAATGTAATAATGAATTATAGCAGCTAATACTTAGTGGATATTTACCATTTGTCAGGTACTTATTTAAGTGTTTTATACATGCTAGCTCATTCAGCCCTCAACCCTTTCAAGGTAGCCATTATTATCTCTTTTGTATATGTGGCAGATAGGTGTTAAGCAGCTTGCCCAAGATCATGAGCATGGAGCAAGTGGCAGAGCTGGAGTTCCATTCCAGGTTGTCTGGCTTTCAAGTCATCGTTTTCAACCACTTTTCTACTGTATTTTACATGTGTTACCTTAATTCTCACTACTGTCCCCATTTACAGATAAGAAGTTCAGAGAGGTTGAGTGATTTGCTTAAGGTCACAGAGCAAGATGTAGATGAGGTGGGATTCAAACCCAGGACTGTAGGACATGAAAAATCGCCCACACCTGATTATGCTGCTTCTGTAACTACATCTACTGTAGTGGTCTTTAACTGACTTCCGTGCCCAGCCTTTGTGCCTTAAATCCACAAGTTTTTACCCTGGAGTCTGTGGATGTGGGTGTCTCTAGAAATAGGTGAGATTTGGTATATGTGTGTGTGTGAGAGTCATGTTTTTAAAGCCCAGCCTTCATGGCTTCATTCACTTCTCAGAGCAGTTTGTTACCCCAATACGGTTTAGAGCCATTCTTTGCCCTTTAGCCAAAGGTACTTGTCTTTTTTTTAAAAATTTATTTTATTACTTTGTATTTTTGTTTTTTTTGAGACAGGGTCTCGCTTTGTCACTCAGGCTGGAGCACAGTGGCATGATCTCAGCTCACTGCAGCCTCAGCCTCCCACATTTAAGTTATCCTCCTGCCTCAGCCCGTCAAGTAACTGGGACTACAGGCGCCTGCCACCAGGCCCAGCTAATTTTTTATATTTTTGGTAGAGATGGGGTTTTATCATGTTTCCCAGGCTGGTCTTGAACTTTTGAGCTCAAGTGATTTGCCTCGGCCTCCCAAGTTGCTGGGATTAATGTGAGCCACCACACCCGGCCTAGAGGTACTTTTTTGATGCACAGATTTGATCTTGGCTTAGTGACGCATTGACTCTTCGCTGCTTTTAGGACAGAGTCCAAATGCCTTAACCTGTTCATTCAAGGCCCCAGGAAATCAGACTCCAATCTTTCTGTACTTCTTACTCCCACCCTGTACTCTCTCCATGGTGATAATGTTTAGTTGCGTGCTTTTTCTTCATCCTGTCAGCCTGAGGGCAGGGGCCGTGCTTGCCTTTGATGTCTAGTACCTGACAAATGTTGCACAGTGAGCATCTGCTGTAAACTACATTGAAGGCTGTAAAATGGAATCCCAGCCTGTCATTTGGACTGATAACTTTGAAGCTCTTGCACTTTCTGATCCTGAGAGTTGATGATTCTTTGATAGTGTGTGCTGCCAAAATGCAGAGAAGGGCCAGTGGAGGCAGAGGCTGAGCTGAGCCTAGAAGGAAGTGAACAGATAACACGTGGACTATTCTTGTCAGCATTCTGACCTGCGCTCCTTTTGCAGGGTGGCCCTTGGGTAGGGTGAAGATCCCCTGTCTTTATCCTAGTTCCGCACCTTGGTGTGGGTTACTGGGTGCAGGATGAACTGTCGCTCGGAGGTGCTGGAGGTGTCGGTGGAGGGGCGGCAGGTGGAGGAGGCCATGCTGGCTGTGCTGCACACGGTGCTTCTGCACCGCAGCACAGGCAAGTTCCACTACAAGAAGGAGGGCACCTACTCCATTGGCACCGTGGGCACCCAGGATGTTGACTGTGACTTCATCGACTTCACTTACGTGCGTGTCTCTTCTGAGGAACTGGATCGTGCCCTGCGCAAGGTTGTTGGGGAGTTCAAGGTAAGGGTGTCGGGGAGTTCAAGGTAAGGGTGTGGCATAGCAGATGGCAGGGGGGCCTCGAGTGCTCCTCCACCCCAGCTTGGTGTTGAACCAGCCTTCTCTTCCTGAGTGCGTGAATCGGGTTCTTTCAGGTTCTGAGAAACAGATGTGTTGAGAGCTCCTCTTCAGGGGAGGGCGCGCGGGCGCTCGCGTGCGTGTGCGCGCGCGTGTGTGTGTGTGTGGTGGGGGAGGGAGACACTCATAAATGTGCCTGGGGGAAAAGGGAGAGCAGGAAGCTGAGCAGTGTTGGCGGCCAGGTCCCCTGGGGCCATCCTTGCTTCTGTGGTCTTGACCTCTCTGGCTACAGCTCTCTCTGCTTCTGCTTCCACTTTTCCTTTCCCACATGAAACTCCCCCAGAGGACGGCTTGCTTGGTTCAGGTGGCTGCCATCCAAGATGGGAGTGTCCCTTTTGGTGGTGTGGCATTGTGTGCCTGGGTAGGAGAAAGATGTAGAAGGGACACGGCCGGCTGCTGCTGTTGGTCACCTCAGGAGGTGGGAGTGGTAGTGTGCCTTCTCCTCTGGTCTTTGTTCAGAGTCACAGTGTTTGACCATTTCATTGAGTGCGTACTTTTAAATTTTAAAGTAGCAAAGATAATTTTTCTTTCTTCCCTTTTTTTTTTTGAGACACAGTCTCACTATGTCACCCCAGTCTTGAACTCCTGGGCTCGAGCAGTCCTTCCACTGCAGCCTTCCAAGCAGCTGGGACCACAGGTGTACACCACCACCACCATGCCCGGCTAATTTTTGAAGATTTATTTTGCCAGGCCTGGTGGCTCACGCCTGTCGTCTCAGCACTTTGGGAGGCTGGGATGGCCGGATTGCTTGAGCCCAGGAGTTCAAGACCAGCCCTGGAAACATGGCGAAACTCCGTCTCTACAGAAAATACAAAAATTAGTGGGGCGTGGTGGCACATGCCTCTAGTTCCAGACGCTTGAGCAGCTGAGGTGGGAGGATTGCTTGAGCCTAGGAATTCGAGACTGCAGTGAGCCATGATCACGCTACTGTACTCCAGCATGGGTGACAGAGCAAAACCCTGTCTCCAAAAAAAAATAATTTTTTTTGTAGAGATGGGGTGTCACTGTGTTGCCCAGGCTGGTCTTGAACTAAAGGCTGGTCTTGAATTACTGGCATGAGCCTGAAGGCATCTGCTCTGGGGTTAGAACACGGGGGAGCTGTGTGTCTGACTTTCATTCCATAAATGTTTGCAGAGCCCTTCACTGTGCTGGGTACTGTGTGCTCATTGCAGGGGGTTGCCCAGTGTCAGGTGAAAGCTGTCTCTCATTGTCCCTCCAAACCCAGAAAGGGCAAGTTCATAAGTGGTTTCCTAGTCACCCTTAAGAGCAGCAGCAGCACTCAGCCCTGTGTCCTCCAGGTGTCCATGAGAGGCAGGTGGAGCAGAATGGTGAAGAGCATGGGCTTTGGAGCTGGGGTCTGCCACCCAGCAAGTGTGTGACCTTGGGCTAGCGGCTCCACTCAAAATTGCAATAATAATCTTGCTTACCTCAAAGGGTGTGTGCACTGCAAGGACTGAATAAGTCAAATATGCCCAGTGTTTGGAACAGAGGCTGGCACACAGTAAACATTACAGATGCATTAGCCATTCAAGGTTACTTGACCTTGGTTTGTCAGTGAAGGAGAGCCTCTTCCCTGATGAGTGTGGTTCAGGATTTCAGGCATCCTTACCCTCTGGGTTGGTATTAACTCAGATGGAAAGGAACTTCAGGGTCCTGGCTGCCCTAGGAAGAGGAGTATGGGGCCACTCACACCCATGGGGTGGCAAGGGCAGAATCATTGGACTGGATGGTCCTGTTTGCTTCTCAGGGGAGAAGAGGGAGAAGTGCCAGGTCTGGTCTGTCCTTCAACTTCCCTTCCCCATTCTGTTGCTTGGTTTCCCTCTTTTTGAGCAAGGACCACTGGGCTCTACAGTTCCCTCTTCCTTAGCTCATAAAAGAGACTGTGAACTGGGTGCAGTGGCTTGTGACCGTAATCCCAGCACTTTGGGAGGCTGAAGCAGGAGTATTGCTTGAGCCCAGGAGTTCGAGACCAGCCTGGATAACGTAACAATACCCCGTCTCTAACAAAATAAAAAAAATTAAAACTTAGCCAAGTGTGTCTGTAGTATCAGCTACTCAGGAGGCTAATGTGGGAGGATCGCTTGAGCCCAGGAGTCCGAGGCTGCAGTGAGCCATGATTGCTCCACTGCCCTCCAGCCTGGGTGACAGAGTAAGACCCAGTTTCTTTAAAAAATATCAAAAGAATTATGTTTAATTGGCAGTGGAGAAGACAAATAGAGTTTACAGGGGAAGAGGGAAATGTTGACGAGGTGATTAGAACATTTTGAAGGATATGGGCTAAAGGGGTGGTGTGGAAGGAGGAGGCCCTTGATGCAATGCAAAGGTGAAAAGCAAGGATTTAGAAATCAGACAATGCAGATTCAAACCCTGGTCCAGCCATCCATAGGCATGTGACTCTCGCAAGTTACCTTACTTCTCTAAGCCTCATCGTGCCTTGGTGAAAGCTGATGGGGTTGTTGGGAGGAGCCAGTGGGATTGTGTGTGTTAAGTTCCTAGCACAGAATACGTGCCTGCAGACCAGTAGTTATTCCTGTAATATCAGTTCTTCACCAAGCTGGAGGAGTTGGGCTTGGAGACAGATTTTGTTGGTTTGCTTGAACTACACAATTTCAGGCTGGCAGTTTGTTGTGTCACTAAGCCCAAATCGTTTACCCTCTCCCAGTCTTGTTTCCTTGCCATGCTTGGATGATGACTAGAGCTAAGAGAGCATAATTCCCTGGGGTGTGGGAAGCAGGCCCTCACAGGTGGGAACTCAGAGGCCTTGGCTTGCTCATTCGTTCCCTTCTTCCCAGGATGCACTGCGCAACTCTGGTGGCGATGGGCTGGGGCAGATGTCCTTGGAGTTCTACCAGAAGAAGAAGTCTCGCTGGCCATTCTCAGACGAGTGCATCCCATGGGAAGTGTGGACGGTCAAGGTGCATGTGGTAGCCCTGGCCACAGAGCAGGAGCGGCAGATCTGCCGGGAGAAGGTGGGTGAGAAACTCTGCGAGAAGATCATCAACATCGTGGAGGTGATGAATCGGCATGAGTACTTGCCCAAGATGCCCACACAGTCGGAGGTGGATAACGTGTTTGACACAGGCTTGCGGGACGTGCAGCCCTACCTGTACAAGATCTCCTTCCAGATCACTGATGCCCTGGGCACCTCAGTCACCACCACCATGCGCAGGCTCATCAAAGACACCCTTGCCCTCTGAGCATCGCTGGATCTCTGGATGCTCCTTGATGGCTCCCAGACCTTGGCTTTTGGGAATTGTACTATTGGGCCTTTGGGCTCTGGAACCTGCTCTGGGTCATTGGTGAGACTTGGAAGGGGCAGCCCCCGCTGGCTTCTTGGTTTTGTGGTTGCCAGCCTCTGGTCATCCTTTTAATCTTTGCTGACGGTTCAGTCCTGCCTCTACTGTCTCTCCATAGCCCTGGTGGGGTCCCCCTTCTTTCTCCACTGTACAGAAGAGCCACCACTGGGATGGGGAATAAAGTTGAGAACATGAGTTTGGGCTGAGCCATCTCTCCCTTGTCTTGTGTCTGCCTGACGTGTTAACACTTTCTGGCATTCCTGTCAGGACACAGGTGTGTGTTGAGGGCATTGCTCCAAGATGAGGGGGGTGGGTGGATGGGATTAAAGGTGTATGAAAATGGACAGATTTTGTACTTGGCTGGATATTCACACAAAACAGGTGTTACCCAGATGTGGCTATAGCCAGTCTCATGAAGGAAGGTGCATTGTAGGGTGAGGGTCTGTTGCTTTTGGATGTGACTGAGCTGTTCCTCCCTTTTCCCCCCACCAATCGACTCCCTATTTCAACACTTCCAAACTCACTTTCCTTTTTTTTTTTTTTTTGTAAACTTTTGCAGATTATTTTATCACTCAGGTATTAAGCCTAGTACCCATTAGTTATTTTTCTGATCCTTTCCCTCTTCCCATCCTCCAAAAAGCTCCAGTGTGCATTGTTCCCCGCTGTGTGTCCATGTGTTCTCATCATGTAGCTCCCACTTATAAGTAAGAACATGTATTTGGTTTTCTGTTCCTGTGTTATCTCCACCTTTTCTAAGGAAGCTGTGACATCCCTGGCCTTTATGTTGTCTGGTCTTGCTTCACCATGGCCCCAGAGAGTATCTTCTCTGTCTTCATAGAGCACATAGATCCCCATGTGCACCAGAAAGGTCATTTGATGTGGGTCATGTCTGGAGACACATTGGCCAGCTTGAGACTATCCGGCATCTGGTGACACTTCTTCCAGCTTGGGCTGGCCCTTGCCATTGCCTCGGTAACTCACATTCATTTCTGTACCCCCATACTCAAGCCCCCATTGTGTGCTATGCTGTCATCAATACAGTCCATGTTTTACAATGCTTTTTGGCTGTTTCTGGGCCAGTTCTAACCAGACTAAATGAATTGTGTGTAGGGAGGGATGCTGAGGGAGAAATGGGGTGGGAGTGGGGGGTCTTGTCCATGGTCCTGGAGCAGGGTAGGTAGTCAGGATGACCAGGAAGTGTTTGCACTTGGAATGCGCTTTTCCCATTCCGAGTCACCCTTGGCCATGTGATGTTTCTACTCTTGATCTCTGGGGCATCAGAGAATTGCAGGACTCAGGAGGGGGGTTTATAGTTGAAGAAGGCCAATTTCTAGCAAGTCCCCCACTTGGCCTGCTGCAGTCTGGGGACTCTTCCTGTTTTCCTACCAGACAGCCATCAGCTAATCTAATCCCTTCTGAGGGGACTGGTACAGGTAGTTGACTGGCAGTGACTTTATTTTTTAGAAGAGGACTCAAGGCTTGCTACAGAATTTTTTGGTAGACCTGGTAGGAGGGTCTTGCTTCTCTGTCCACTTTTCCAGTCTTTCTGCTTTTCTGCAGCTGGACTCTGCTCCACTCTCCCACCCTGGCTTGGCTGTGGGACACCTAGCTGGCAATGGGCTACCCTAGTAGACGGGACAGTAACATTCCCTTCCCTTATGGCATTGCGATTTTCTGAAGTGGGGGACTAATTTATCCAGGGTCAGGACTGCAGTCCTGGTGGATCAAATCTGTGCTCTCCCATTGGTCTGTAAATGTGACTCTCCTTGGCCTATGGGGCCTGAGAAAAGGAGTGGGGGTGGGCCTTAAATTCCCCATGCTCTGCTCTGCTCTGCTATACCTGAATGTCTCCCTGCTGTGGAGTGTGGAGGAGGCATTGGCCTGCTTGTCCAGCCCCAGGAGGCTTCTGAAGGGGATGATGGACGAGGAAGGGTGGGACTCACCCTTATGGCTGCCCGTGTGCCTCCTGGCTCAGCAGCCACCTGGGCCACCTAGCAGCATAGAACTTTGGTCTAGGGATAAAAAGCCCAAGAATGGAGACAATCACCTTTGTCTTGTGTCCTGCTCAGAGGGGCAGCACCCCAGCCTGCAGCTGGGATGGGGTCTGAGGATCTTCTCAGGGCTCTGCCCAGGTGTACCTCTTGGCCCACTTTGCGAAGGGGAGGGACTCTTGGGGACAGGGCTCCTGGTTTTGGCTGACTGGACTTGCATGGGGGTGCCTGTGGGCCTTGGGGATGAGAAGAAATACAGCAGGCCCGGAGTCCGGGCCTGTGGAGAAAGGGCCGTAGCCACAACGGCTGGAGCTCTTTGTCTAGGAAGTGCCCGAGCGCTCTGCGCAAGGGGTAGGGGCGTAGGGCGCCTGGGGTCCGCCCCTTGGTTCCCTCCCCGACGCAGCCGCCGGCCCGCCCGCCAGTCTGGGCTCCTGCACATCTGGCGATCCCGCCACATCTGGGCAGCCGGCGCTGGAGTATGAACGGCTCTCAGGCGGGCGCCGCGGCTCAGGCCGCCTGGCTGAGCTCCTGCTGTAACCAGTCGGCGTCGCCGCCGGAGCCCCCCGAGGGGCCGCGCGCGGTGCAGGCGGTGGTGCTCGGCGTGCTTTCCCTGCTGGTGCTTTGCGGGGTCCTGTTCCTGGGCGGCGGCCTCCTCCTCCGCGCCCAGGGCCTGACAGCGCTGCTGACCCGCGAGCAGCGCGCGTCCCGCGAGCCCGAGCCGGGCAGTGCCAGCGGAGAGGACGGCGACGACGACTCCTAGGCGCCCGGCTGCGCTCGGTGGTCGCGGCCTCCAGGCAGCCCCTGACTCCGAGCGGTCCGGAGCATGCCCGACGGCTGCTGCGGTCCCGACCCCTTACCCGAAGCGGCGCGCCCCACACAGGTGAGAGGGAGGGTAGCGGGAGTGTGGGCGCGGGGGTTCGGGGGGCTACAGTAGCTTCCTTACTGAGGAGGCTTCTTGGGGCGCGGCAAGGCACCTGTCTTTGGAGAATGAGTCGCTCTTCAGCGACTCAGGTTCCCAGCTCTGTAAGTCCACGGCCGGTGGGGCTGCAGCCCACCCAGGTGTGCGGGATCAGGAGGAGGCCGCCCCGCCCCGGATTGTGTCTCCTGCAGCTCTGGCCCCCTCCTCCCATCGTAAGTGTTCAGCCTTATGTTCTTTTTCTACGAACAGAGGCTGCTGTGTAACTGTGGGGTGGTTGTGGAGGCAGGAGGATGACAGAGGAGAGAGTCTGGAGGCCACAGTGTGCTTTGGGGGCTTCTTCCCTAGCCCCCACCCTCACCTCCATGGTCTGCATCTGCCCCAGCCCCTATAGGTCCTAGGCTCAACTCTGCGGGCCCCCCAGCACTGCCCACTCCACGGGGCTGAGGAGACAGGCAGACGGCTCCAGCCTTTGGCCTCAGCTTCCTGAAGGCTTTTCCCTGGGAGGGTGCTTGAGGGAGATTCCTTGCCTGGCCTCCCTCTTGAGACAGGGAGGGGAGTGTGGTCATGTTTGAGGGCAGATCCAGGGGCCTGGGTGGCCCTGGGGAATGGGGAGGTGTGTGGAAGGCCCTTCCCTGGACCCTGCGCAGGTCGTGGGGAGGGGGTGGTAAGGGGTGGGGGAGTAGATGTAGCCCAGAGCAAGGAGCTTTGTGTGGTGTGTGTTGGGGGGGTGTGGATGGCAGGGTTCCCCGCAGCTGGGGGGCCTCGGAAGCGCTGCTCCGGGAAGTGGGGCTGAGGATTTCCAGCTGTGGGGGCTCTGTCTGGGTGTCTCCCTCTGTCTCTCCAAGGACAGGAGCCATCTGGAGGGAAGGGCCTGGATGGCCTGAGGACAAGGTAACTACAGGCGAAATCCACCTGGGACAGAGCCACAGGGGCTGGAGAGGCCTTCTCTGTTCCTTCCCTCTGTTCAGCTTTGTACCTAGGAGCCCTGGGGGTTTCTGTGGGTGGGAGTGTTTGTCAGGGGTGACTTTGGCCTCTCTTGCCCCCCCTCCCCCGATTCTGGAGCCCCTCCCCTGCTTATCTGGGGTAGGGCAGGGTCCCAGTTTCCATCCGAGAAAGGAGTCAGGCTGAGTGCCTGTGAGGGGCAGCGGGAGGGTGTGGGCAGGTGCAGCTAAGCAGCTGCGAAGCTAACGACAACGTGTGATCCCTGCCCAGCAGCCCAGGATTTGGCACTAATCCTGGGCAGCGGCACCACACTGGCCTTGCTGAGCCAGGGACTTCTCACCTCAGGGCCCCCTCAGCTTCCCCCACTCCACCCCCTAGGAGGGAGGGTTGTCCAGGGCCCTGAGGCGTGTGTGTGGTGTGTCTGTTACTGCACCTGGCACAGGCAGGGGGCTGGGCCCAGGGGACATTCCCCCCTCCCTTTGCTGGGGGAGAGGGTGGGAACTTCCTCTCTTGATTGTACCCGGTTTCACCCAGCTGCCTTGCCTGTCACCCTCTGGCCCCATACTCTTCTCTCCTTTCTCAGCTGGGAGAGAGGGTCTCCAGATCACTGGGAACCCCTTCCTTTTACACGTGGGAGAACAGTAAGTGACATGCTCACATGAATGACAGAGCTGGAAGCAGACCCTGGGCCCTGATTCCAAGTTCAGGCCCCCTTCTGGCACTTGGGGGCCCCTCTCACTCTGTCCTCTTCCCTTCCCTGCTTTCTCATCACTCTTTGAGATGCTGGTGCAAAACGCGGCCTCTCTTCATACATTTGCGAATCAGGGATGGACCCCCAAACCCCTGTGCCACTGCCCCCTTCCCATCCTGCTTCCCCGGGGCCCTGCCTACCTTCTTGCTGTGGGGAGCAGTCTTCCAGATGCCGGCAGCAGCTCCTCAGCCAGCTGGGCTCAGCTTTCCTGGCCTGAACCTGAGGGGGGATGGGCTTAGAGGGTCAGCTGGAATAAACATCCGTGGAAAAAAATCCAAGCGGTCAGAGCCGAGGGATCAGGGCCGAAGGCTGATGACCTTCCGTTTGGCCTTTGGGCTCAAGTTCCTGTGGTGTGAGGGTGTAGAGTGATTTGGTGCCGGGAAGGGCTGTGCCCCCAGCATCATCGTGTCTGCTCACACCCAGGACAGGGCTGGGGCGGGGGTGTAGAGGTGGGGGCAAAGGCTTTCTTCATCCAACTTCCTCCCGTTGCTGTTCCTGAGTCCAGTGCTTGGAGGGCAGGGCGTGGGGTGTGCCAGGGACCTCAGTGTTCCTGTGGGAAGGGACTGAGATGTTTGCTGTGGAATTCTGACCCTGGTCAAGGCTGTCAGGCTGAGTGGGCAGGAAAGAATGTGGAAAATTGGGAAGTGGGTGCTGCTGTTACCCCATCAGGCTCCAGCTGGGAGTGAGATGTGGGGGATGGGTGCAGGTCTGAGTGCCAGGGAGAGAAGCCAGGCACCCGAACTCCTAGCCAGCTCACTTAGCCTGCACCGTCCATAGGGGAAGGGCTGGGGCTGCTGATGGGTTCAGATTTTGCCCTAACCTTCCTCCAGCCCCTGAGATTTTCCCTAAGCTGGGAAAGCCTGTGAGAGGTTTATGGAGTCCATTCCTCAGTCTCCACATAGTGCAGCTCCCTCTGCAGCAAAGACGGGGGTGGCTCTCTCTACAGATTCCTGAGCCCCACATCGTCTGCCAGCAAGAGAGCCTGCTCTCCTGCTGCCACTCGGGATCCCCTGCCACCTTCAGCCCATTCTTGCTGCAGATGACAGACTGGGAGATACCTGGCTTGTGGTGAGACCTCAACCTGGGATCCTTGCACCCAGCTGCTGCTTCTGAACTGCTCCACTGGACCTCTGGAAGTGCTCGGTGTGGGCCTGGACCTGGGAGACCTGCACTTCCAGCCCGCTTGAGGCCTGCTGCATGTCCTGGGCACTGAAGTGGCCACACATCCTGGATGCCTGGTGCAGCAGGTGCTGGCTGTGCCCCCTGCCTTCTGGCCTCTGAGGACATGAGTGCAGCGCCTGTACTGTCTGGTGTGAGGCAGCAATGGTCTGACAGTGACCGGCCCCTGCTGCAAGTCAGTGCCTCTCATTTGCAGGCCTGCAGCACCCCCTCAATCCAGGAATGCTGCATCGCTTTCTGTGGCCTGTTATTAAATATGCTGGTGATGCAAGCTTCAGGTCTATGATCTGTCTCCAGCCTTTGACTCTAGGAATTAGTGGTTTGTTCCCCGACTCCCCTCCAGTTTTACCTATTTCTAGCAGATATAGCAACCCCAGCCCCTGTCCCCTGGCCTCTCCTCAGTGGTGGCTTTTCCCCTTGCACCTTCAGATCCACATCTTCCGAGGGTGGGTGTGAAGTGGGGCAGAAAGCCACCCTCACGCCAGCACTCGGCTGCCCCCCTGTGGCCAGTGTGGGCAAGAGCACCGCTTCATTCAACCGGTCACTGTTGGGGTCTGTCTCATCAGAGTCCAGCCTGAGCCTCGGCTTTGAGATGGGAGTGGGTATCGTGAGCATGTGCATGGAATTCTAGATTGCAAAACTTTCCTAAACCTCAGTCTCTTAGTTTATAAAATGTAGGTGACAATATCATAGGTTTGTCATTGATCAAATAGGTAACATGCTTATTTATTGAAAAAAGTCTTTCTGCATAGTAATCATCCTGTGGCATCATTATTTTCCCTGAATCTGACCATTCCTAGAGAGGAGAAGAAGAGAAGAGGAGAGAAGAGAAGAAGAGAGGAGAGAAGAGAAGAGGAGAGGAGAGGAGAGAAGTGGTATAGAACCAGCCCTCTATTCCTGGGAACACTCATTTTATTCTCTTTTCCATGAGTATTTACTGAGTGACCGCTCTGTGCCAGGCATACTCTGGGACGTGGGGATGAGGAGATAAACAAGACAGGGCTGGGTGCAGTGGCTCATGCCTGTAATGCCAGCACTTTGGGAGGCCGAGGCAGGTGGATCACGAGGTCAGGAGTTTGAGACCAGCCTGGCCAACATGGTGAAACCCCGTCTCTACTAAAAATACAAAAATTAGCTGGATGTGGTGGTGCATGCCTATAATGGGGAGAATTGCTTGAATCCAGGAGGCAGAGGTTGCAGTGAGCCGCGATCATGCCACTACACTCCAGCCTGGGTGACAAAGCAAGACTCCATCTCAAAACAACAACAACATCAACCACAAAACAAACAAACAAAAAAAAAACAAACAAAAACCACAAAAAAACAAGACAGAACCCCTGCCCCTGAAGAGCTCACATTCTAGTAAACAGTGGTGCTCACAAAACTGAAGTTAAAGTAGACAATGAAAAGAGCCCAGAGTGAAAGAGCCGAGAGCAGAGAATGAGAGCTCTGCTGGGATTAGCAAAGCACAACTCACAGAGGAAGTGGCATCACCACTGGGCATTTACCTGGCAAGAAGAGGGCAAGAGCATTTCAGGCAGAGATTTGGAGGTGTGAAGCAGCGAGCTTCGGAAGCAGGGGGGCTGGGGCAGGGCGGATGAGGGAGGTGTGACCAGGGTGGTGGGTAGGGCCAGACTGGGCAGGAGTTGGAGCTTACCCCAGGAGCAGTGAGGTGTCTGGAAGGTTTCATACGGGAAGTGACATGTTAAGATCTGGATCTTAAAGAACTTGGGGGTAAGTCTGTGGTGGGGATAGCAGGCTGGAAGTAGAGAGGAGGCAAGGAGGCTGTTGTCAAAACCCAACAAAAATGATAGTCGCCTGGACCAGGGGTAAGAAGAGGGCCAGGGCTGAGACACCAGCTGTGGTCACTGGTTGGATGTGAGGGATGAGGGAGAGGGAGGAGGGGAGGACGATGTTCTGGTTTCCAGCCTGAATACTGTGTGTGCGGTGGCGCCACCCACTGAGAGGATGTGTTATCAGTTAGAACTTTTTTGGTCTGAATTTATAGAAAACCCAAACTATATTTGGCTCAGGCAGAAGGGAGCGTATTGTCCCATGTAACTGAAAAGTCTAAGGGTGGTTCTGGCCACAGGCCCAGCATGATTCAGGGCTCCATGGTGGGAGCAGGCCTCAGTTTCCCCTCCTCTTGTAGCTCTGCTTGCCTGTGTCGGCTTCTGGCAGTAGAGCCTGGTGGTTGAGAGCAAGGACTCTGGAATCACATGGTCTGGATTTAAATTCTGGCACCGTAGTTATTAGCTGCATGGCCTGACAAGGCCCTGAACCTCTCTGTGGCTCAATTCCCTCCTCTTTAGGGTGGGGAAAAATAGGGCCTAGCTCGTGCCATGTTTTGTTAGGATGAAGTGAGATCCACACATTTAGGGTGCTTGGCACATACCTCATGCCAAGAAAATGCACTGTGAGTATTGATGGTGTGCGTTCCCGGCCTCCATGTGAGGCAGGACATTGGCTTTAAGCCTCTCAGGTTCAAACCTATCAGGAAAGAGGGAGGTCTTCTCCCATGTCACTTGGGCCAAACCCTGGGGTTTGCTGCTATTGGGCCTGTTTGACTCTGTGCTAACCCTGAAACAGTACTACGCTGAGAGTATGGAATGTTCTAGATTTTGGTAACATGCTGTACTTGGGTTGGGGTAGAGGTGGAAGGAACACCACAGACCACAGGGTCCAAAGCAGAGGGCTGTCTGTGCACCAAATCTGGGCCTGTTCAGTCTTGGGGTGAACAGATGCTGGGTGGCCATGAGATAACTCATGTCCGCTGCTGATGGGGCCATGGGCAGACAGGCAGCTGATGAGCTCAGCTGTGGCTCCTTGAGTTGGAGGCGAGCTGTCAGGTGGACAATGAGTATATAGGACTGGAGTTCAGGAGAGAGAGTTCTGAGCCCCGATGCTGCTGGAGGTGGAAAGTAAAGCTGCAGGAATGCATCAGAATGAGGCGAGAAGGCAGCGGATGCAGGACGCAGCCCTGTTGGACCACCACTTAAAGGCAGGAGCAGACAAGGAGTGCTCAGGGATGGGGGAGGGAGCCCGAGGAGTGGGCTCTCTTGGCAGTTGAGGAAGAGAGGATTTCAGAAACTGAGGGGTTGGCCAGGGGCCTCCATACCCTGAGCAGTTCTGGGGTGCTGAGAGGGGACCTGCAGCCTGGGACCTTGGAAGGAAGAAGTGGGGAAGCCTTCTGCCCATCTGAGCTGCAACCACCACTACCCCTCAGGCTCCAAGAAAAGCTCCACACAGAGGAAGATGGTGGTGTGGTTGCCTCTGGTCTGTGAGCCCACTGCAGGGTGAAGAACAGACTTATTAGAATATACTCTTTCATGCTGTATGAATGCTATCCCAGGCACATGTCTCACCTAGGCATAATAAGACAATAAAAACAAACAAACAAACACGCAAAAAGGATCCTCATCCTGCTCCACAGCTGCCAGGCTGCCCTTCCTAGCCGCAGCTGACTTCCACGAGGCTTCTGTGAGTCCTGCCAAGAGGCCGAGGCTGCAGCCGCACACCCACGCCCACGGCTCCTCTGGGTGTCCACCTGCCCTGGCTCAGAGCTGCAGCCTCTCTGGAATCCCTCCTTGAGAGGCTGTGCTTTATGGCCATGCCTTCTACTCTTTCAACCTGCTCACTCTGACATTGTCACTCTGGTCCCTTGACCTCTTTTACCTCTGCTTCCTCCCTGACCCTCAGCCTATTCCGGCTGCCCCACTTCCAGTGTAGATTGCTTGGCTCATTACCTCAGTCACTGTCTTGCCCATGTCCTAACTTCACTCCATCCACAGAACCATCCCAGTGAAACCTCATGCCTGGATGACTTCAACTCTCTGTCCTTTGAACTTTTACCCGGGCTGCTGGGTGCCCCCAAAGAACATC
Source organism: Pan paniscus (assembly GCF_029289425.2). NCBI lineage: Eukaryota > Metazoa > Chordata > Mammalia > Primates > Hominidae > Pan > Pan paniscus. Next base: position 42,108,874 of record NC_073259.2, on the reverse strand, counting down.
ACACCCTTGAGCAGACTGATGGCACTGAGAATGGTCACGGGGTCCCACTGCCTGGCCCTTGCTGCAGCCAGCTCTCTCTCCTGCTGCATTACTGCAAGCCTTCCCTGCTCTTTCAAACCTGTCCCTCCCACCTCCCAACTCTGCTCAGGTGCCCTCTCCTCCTCCTACTTCCCATGGAAAATAAGTGGCCAGAGGAGGGCCGGGCCTCCGCCTCTGCAGCCCCTCCACCCCGGTGCTGAGCCACCCCGCTTCCTCCTTAACTCGATTCTTCAGTTGCTCCTCTGCTGGCTGTCACGTCCAAGCATACTCCGGTTTCTGCCACCTTAAAATAGCGCTCTTTGCACCCACTGCCGCCTCCGGTTACTATCCTATGTCTCACTTGCCTTTACAGCCAAACTTCTCCAAAGTTACCCACGCTTGCCGTCCCCACTTCCTTGCCTCCTGTTTATGTCTCCATCCTCTTCAGCCTGGCCTCCAGCCTGGCCTCCACCCGGCTAAGCTGACGGCCAGGTCGTCAGATCCCCTGGGTGGTTGCTCCAGCGGCTGCTCTCCTGGCCACATCTGCTGTGGCTGACCCCTTCTCACAGATCTCCTCCTGCTCCTGTGGCAGTTCCCGAAGAAGCTTGGTGCCATCAACAGGAAAGGATGAGACTTTGGATTCCAGAAGAACACTGCTGGGGCTTCCCCCCGAGTCTGCCACTTGCTGTGTGAGTTAAATCCTCTCCATCCTTAGGAAAATGAGATAGTGATCATGCCCACTTGGCAACACTCAAATGAGATGAAGCGCACCTTAGTGTCTGGGTGCCGGGGCTCTGGAGCGCCTGCCGGGTTGAATCCAGACTCCCTCAGCTCCTAGGCCTGCCCTTGGGGCATCTCCCGTCTCTCCTTGAGAGTCTTGTACCAGGGTTTCCTCTTTCCTGTCCCAACACCAAGTTCCTCTGGGCTCTCTCCTAGATCTTCCCCTGGGCTCCCTGCCCTTCCCTGGATGAAAATCGCCACCTCTCGGCCCGTGGCTCTGAAATCAGCAGCTCCAGCCTAACCTGGCCCCTGAATGCCATGTTAATCTGCCCACCCATTCTACAGAGATTTATTGAGCAGCTACTGTCCCAGGCACTGGAGAATGTGTTGTACATGAGACAGAGGGGTCGCTGTCCCACAGAGCCTGCGCACTTGCTGGTGGGAAGGGCCCTTCAGTGTACCTGTAAGCAAATGCATGAGGTGCCTGCAGAGAGTGATTGTGCTGCAACGGAAAGACAGCAGAGTGACGGGATGGAAACCTGTGGGAGACTTTCGTGAAGGTGGCCAGGGAAAGCCTCTCCAAGGAGGTGACACTTGAGCTGAGACCTGGCCTGTGAGGTGACTTCAGCCAGGGAAGATCTGGGGCACAGTGTTCCTGCCAGAGGGGCGGGAAGCTCCTGGGGTGGGAATGAGCCTGGCGTGTCTGAAGGGACACCAAGAGGCTAGTGCGGATGGGGAAGGACTGTGGAAGGTGCCAGAGCACACCCACAGCCAGGTTCTTCCCTCAGGAGCCGTCTCCCTGGCAGGTTCTGCATCTTAGAGGATGGTTTCTCCACCCCAGCAGCTGTCCCCGATTCCCCTCCACAGCCAGTGCGTCACCAAATATGGTCCCTTCTGCCTGACGGAAAGCTTCGTTTCATGTCCCCGGCCGCCACCTCGCCTTGCACCTGGTCCCTGTGTCCCTTGGGGCTTCTCAGCCCACCCATCCTCCACACTGTTGTCAGAGTCGTCTTCAGCAGAGGCGCGTTCTGTCTGGCCACACTGTCTGGTCCCTGTTTCACACTCCCTCAATGTGATGTCCACTGCTCATAGGATGGCATCTTCCTGTGGCCCCCCAAACTGCTGCCCTCTTGATTCCCTGCTCCTGTATCTCTCACTACTGTCCCTCACGTGCTCCACCATCTCCAGTCTTCTGGGCCTTTGAGGATGCTGTGCCCACCCCTCTGCCAGGCACTGAGTCTTCAGTGGCCGTGGAGGAGTGCTAGGCTCCAACCATTCACCCCTCACTCATCCAGCCGCCGCTGCTTGTAAAGCTTGTACTGTGTGCCAGGCACTGCTCCAGGCACCAAGGGAACAAAACCAGTGGAATTCCCTGCCCCTGTGCTGCCTGCTTTCTTGTGATGTGAGACAGATGATAAAGTACACAATTTAAAAATAGAGCCTGTCAGATGGTGTATTAGCTCCTGGGGCTGCCATAACAAATACCACAAGCTGGGTGGCTTGAAACAGCAGACATTTATTCTCTGATAGTTCTGGAGGCCAGAAGTAGGAAACCCAGGTGCTGGCAGGGCCATGCTCCCTCTGAAACCTGTAGGGGGGTCGGGTGGGGCGGCTCACACCCATAATCCCAGCACTTTGGAAGGTTGAGGTAGGAGGATCACTTGAGTGCAGGAATTGAAGACCAGCCTGGGCAACACAGTGAGACCCCCTTCCCCATCTCTACAAAAACATTAAAAAATTAGCCGGGCATGGTGGTGCATGCCAGCTACTCTGGAGGCTGAGACAAGAGACTTACTTGAGCCTGGAAGGTTGAGGCTGCAGTGAGCCATGATTGTGCCATGCACTCCAACCCGGGCAACAGAGCAAGACCCCCGCCTTCAAAAAAACAAAACAAAACAAAACAAAAACCTGCAGGAGAATCCGTCCTTGCCTCCGCCTCGCTTCCGGTGGTGACCGGTGGTGGTGGCCAGCAATATCTGGTGTCCCTTGGCTTGCAGCTGCACAGCCCAGCTCTGTCCCATCACATGGTGTTCTTCCCGCGTCTCTGTCTCCAAATTTCTTATGAAGACACCAGTCCTTTTGGATTTGGGGGCCCACCCCAGTTCAGTATGACCTCATCTTAATTTAACTAATTACATCTGCAATGATCCTACTTCCAAATAAGGTCACATCCTGAAGTACTCAGGGTTAGAACTTTAGCACGTCTTTTTTGGGGGGGACACAGTTCAACCTATGGAGCAAAGCAAAGCAGGGAGGGTGCATGGAGAGAGCAGGGGAAAGGCTGGAATTTTAAATGGAATCATCAGGGTAAGTGTCGCCAAGAAGGTGTTGTTTGTTTGTTTGTTTGTTTGTTTATTTTTGAGATAGAGAATTGCTCTGTTGCCAAGGCTGAAGTGTGATGGTGTGATCTTGGCTCACTACAACCTCCACCTCCCAGGTTCAAGCGATTCTCCTGCCTCAGCCTCCTGAGTAGCTGGGATTACAGGCACGCGACCACCACACCTGGCTAATTTTTTATATTTTTGGTAGAGACGGAGTTTCACCATGTTGGGCAGGCTGAGTCAGGCTGGTCTCGAACTCCTGAACTCAAGTGACCCATCTGCCTCAGCCTCCCAAAGTGTTGGGATTACAGGTGTGAGCCACTGCGCCCGGCCAAGAAAGTGTTATTAGAGCAAAGACCTGAATGAGAATGGGCAATAGAGAGAGTGGGGAGGGAGCGGGGGGGAAGCACTCCAGGCCACGGAACAAGTGCTGAGACCCAGAGGAAGGAGCGCGCCTGCTGTGGTCGGGGAACCATGGGGAGGCCCAGGGAGCTGCGGCTGCGGTGAGTGAGCAGGGAGTACTGATGAGAACACAGAGAGGCTGCAGGTGAAGTGGGTCTTCCATGGAGAGCCAGAAAATGGACTTGTCTTGCACATTTTCTCAGGAAGCCACTGAAGAGTGTGCTCTGCTCGAACCAGAGCATCAACCTGAAATGATGGAGGCCTCTTCATGCTCTGGCAGAGAGGAAAGACCGGGCAGCCAGTCTCATGAGTTCTCAGTTGTTGGAAATCCATAGGTGGTTGGAAATGCTTGTTGGCTGGAAATCCATAGATGGCCAGCGAGTGGGGCAGCTTCTTCTTGAATACAGGTCCCACGCCTGGCTGCCATCCTCACCATCCTCTCAATACACACTGAACCTCACTGGACACCCAAGAAGTACTTTAGTGAAGGATCAAGTAAGGGTTCCAAACCCACAAAGGTGATAAAGCTTAGCCAACTCTCTCCTTTCTTGTTTTTGTTTTTGTTATTTTTTTCTTATGAAAACAGGGTATCACTCTTTCACCAGGCTGGAGTGCAGTGGCACAATCATGGCTCATTCTAGTCTCAAACTCCTGGGCTCAAGTGATCCTCCTATCTCAGCCTCCCCAGTAGCTGGGACTACAGGGGTGTGCCACCACATCTGGCTATCTCCTTTCCACCATATAGAGTTCCCTGGCGTTTTTGCTCCATGGTCCCCTCTGCGTTCCCATCACGGGTTTCAGGTTTCAGGTGGCCATTCAGGGAGCTGTCCTCAGCCTGAGCCTCTGCTCTTTCTGCAGGGGGAGCTCCTGGGGGCTTCAACTCAAGCTCCATCTTTGGAATCTCTCTCTTCTTGAGCAACCTAAACCCATTCACCCCTATGAGAGCTACTTTTTGTTGAAATTGAGTCTATGTGAACTCTCCTCTTTTCATGACTTTGAACCCATTCCTTGCAAATAAATCTGGCTCAAGGTGGATGTGTCTGCTTCTTGGACCGGTTTGCATGATAAGAGCCACTATATTCGCTGGGAACTTCCCTGCCCGAGCCATCTGCTCAAATGCCAGCTCTGTTAGGATGGGGATTTCTACTGTTTTGCACTGCACATGGAGGACCATGGAGAAATATGTTATTGAATGTTATTGAACAAGTGGAACTGCCCCTTAAATTTTTCCTTTGATCATAGAGTGGGGAGGAGGGTGGAACTGTAGATGTATGATAGCTCCTTAACTTTCTCAAACAAAAATGTATGAACTCCCAGAAATGTCCCAGAATCTAATGGAGGCACATTGGAGTTGGTCATATGATATGCTGCTGGCGTGAACAGAAGATTTAGGGAAGTGTTAACAGCAAAGTTTAAGGAGGACAGTTGGTAGACTTACAGATATTGTCAGGCTCATCTTTTGGATTTAGCAATAATGAAGTTTTGTGAGGAAATCAAATAATTCCAAAATGTTTTCAAGGCTGTCAATTCTTTAAATACCACCTTCATGGATTTGCGTTTTCTCCCAGTGTGCAGGCGGGGTGGAGAGTGACACGGCCACGTAATTGGTTGAAAATTTGAACGGCATGCTCTTGTACCTGGGAGGGCGTTCCAAAGGCTATGAAAACATTGGGAACAGACTCAACCACTTCAAAGGCACAGCTGGCTGGTGAATGGAACCCTTTGCTGCCTGCTGGTTCCCAATTTTGAATGTATCTTTTTGTTTAAAATGTCTTTGTTACAAACCAAACGTTACAAGAGTTGTAGGGGAAATGAATTAAAAGTAGAAACAATATTTCATCCTTTGTCATTTGAGAGAAATGATGAATATTTCAAAACCATTTGTCAGAAAGCAGGGAGTTATGTCGCACTTCTCCTCCCCCAGAGACCAAGGCGGTGTTTCTTTCAGTGGGTTCCAAGGTCCTCTAGCGCCAAGGGACTTTTATGGGTGTTACTTGAAAAAAGGTGGTTAATAACTTGAGGATTCTGTGTTAAGCAAAGATAAACAGGCTTCTTTATTGTAGTTCTTTAAAGAGGCATTACTATGCCAATATTAGGATGAATCTAAAAGGGAGAGGATTTCAAAGCAGATTTGGCCAAATAATTCTTTCACCTCCTTCTTTTTTTAGAGGAGCATCTCATGGGACCACCATTCCAACATTCATGCTTTGGGAAACATTCTAAAACCTTCCCTTTGGAAGAGTAGAACAATTTTAGAAAAAAACCAAACCAAACCAAACCATGCCACTTCAGATGCATTTCCTTTGCTTTGTCAGGACAACAGCATAAAATTAATTTTATTCCCAAGGATTGTAATGCCATGTTACTAAATTTAAATTTACTTTTTTTTAGTAAAGTAGTTTTTTAAAAAACTCTTTTAAAGAGTGATTTAGAAAAAACACATTTTGGGCTGGGCATGGCGGCTCATGCCTGTAATCCCAGCACTTTGGGAGGTCGAGGTGGGCAGATCACGAGGTCAGGATATCGAGACCATCCTGGCTAACACGGTGAAACCCCGTCTCTACTACAATACAAAAAAAAAATAAAGAAAAAATTAGACTGGCGTGGTGCGGCGGTGCACAGCTGTAGTCCCAGCTACTCGAGAGGTTGAGGCAGGAGAATCACTTGAACCCGGGAGGCAGTGGGTGTAGTGAGCTGAGATCTCACCACTGCACTCCAGCCTAGCGACAGAGCGAGACCCTATCTCAACAACAACAACAACAACAACAACAAACAAAAAACCCCACACATTTTGGAACTACAACTTACATAAAACAAATCTCTACAGAGAGTGTTGGCCAAGGATGTTCAATAGTTTCATACAGGATGGAAATGTAGCCCCAGAATTTCATTTTTGCCACAACTATTTTACCCAAACTTTGTTGTACTCTGTGGTTCCGGCAACTTGGCTGGTTTTCCTGTAGCACGGTTGTCACAAGGAAGGCCTGTTCCTTGCAGGTGGACTATTTTGTTTGCTGATCTCTGTGGCAGCCCGGCAACCCTGTCGTCTAAAATGAACTGACCCAGAGACTGGGGTTAGTAGGCTGCGCCGTTGGCTGAGGTATGGGGATTCGGGGCCAAACCCAGGGAGCCTAAAGGCCTGACTCGCTGTCTCTGCTGGGAAGTTGGCTGTATTGGCTGAGAGACTGGTAATGTTTTACTAAATTAATCAAGCTTATCTTGATATGTTTTTATCATGTTATACATTTGGAACTTTAGCTTCTGGGTTGTAATGCTGGCTTCTGTGGTTATGGCTGAAGATTGTCAGGTCGGCTCTATTGCCGGACTAACATAATAGAAATGGACAGATTCTTTATTCAATTGGATTATCATTCAACAAAAGCAACCCTTTTGGAAAAATCTGGCCGGGTGGGGCATGGTGGCTCACGCCTGTAATCCCAGCACTTTGGGAGGCCGAGGCAGGTGGATCACCTGAGGTCAGAATTTTGAGAACAGCCTGGCCAACATGGTGAAACCCTGTCTCTACAAAAAATAGAAGAATTAGCCGGGTGTGGTAGTGGGTGCCTGTAATCTCAGCTACTCGGGAGGCTTGAACTTGGAAGGCGTAGGTTGCAGTGAGCTGAGATTGCACCACTGCACTCCAGCCTGGGTGACAGAGCAAGACTCCATCTCCGGAAAAAAAAAAAAAAAGAAAAAGAAAAAAAGAAAAATCTAACTTGAACAATTCCTATGAAGTTTTTGATTTTTTTTTTTTTTTTTGAGACGGCATCTTTCTCTGTCACCCAGGCTGGAGTGCAGTGGCAGCACAGTCTCAGTTCACTGCAACCTCTGCCTCCCGGGTTCAAGCAATTCTGCTTTAGCCTCCCGAGTAGCTGGGACTACAGGCGTGTGCCACCATGGCCAGCTAATTTTTTTGGTGTGTATTTTTAGTAGAGACAGGGTTTCATCATGTTTGCCAGGCTGGTCTCGAACTCCTGACCTCAGGTGATCTGCCTGCCTTGGCCTCCCAAAGTGCTGGGATTACAGGCCTGAGCCACTGTGCCCGGCCAACACAAAGCTTTGTTCTTGTTGGGTTAAGGCTCACTCAAAGAGGGAAACTCTTCCATGCACATCCAGGTAACCTGCGCCTCTGTACCCCCTGGGATGTTGGTCAAGGTATGGCTTGGCCTCCAAACACACTTGTGGCTGACCATTCATTGCTCCTCCCTCCTGCTGTGCTCTCACCTCTTGGCCTCTGCAGCGCCCTTTGCTGTCCTTGCTTCCTCTGTTGTTGATCATCTAGGTGTTCTTTGGATTTAGTGGAGCTTCTGTCTCTCCTCTGGGTCTCTCATTTTAAAGTCTAGCTTGAGCGTATTCACATGGTGCTAGGTCCCAAGAAGTTAGTTGATGACCTTCTGCTATAATATGACCAATGGTCAAAGCAGGTCACAAGGCCAGTCCAGATTCAAGGAGAGGGAACATAGACTGCCCACCCTACACCCCTGCCCCCTGGTTTTTTTTTTTTTTGAGATGGAATCTTACTCTGTCACCTAGGCTGGAGTGCAGTGGTGTGATCTCCGCTCACTGCAACCTCCGCCTTCTGGGCTCAAGCGATCCTCCTGCCTCAGCCTCTGGAGTAGCTGGGACTACAGGCATGTGCCATCACACCCACTTAATTAAAATTTTTTTTTTTGTAGAAATGGGGTGTCGCTATGTTGCCCAGGCTGTTCTTGAACTCCTGGGCTCAAGTGATCCACGCTCCTTGGTCTCCCCACCGCTGGATATTACGATCCACATCGCAGGGGGTCGGGCGCCCCCCGCGATGCGGGGAGTAACATCTCCCCCCTCTCCCCCACTGGATATTACGATCCACATCGCAGGGGGGCGGGCGCCCCCCGCGATTCGGGGAGTAATATCACCCCCCTCTCCCCCGCTGGATATTATGATCCACGGTGGTCCCATAGCGTGTTTACGTTATTGTCAGTAATGTCTTCTCCACCTCTGGAAATTACCAACTATATCACAGACGGGTGTATATCCTCTGCAGTATTTGCAGTAATAGCATCCTGTTCCCCCTGGATATTAAGAACAATATCACAGGAGTGTTTCTACCCCCAGCGGCATTGGGTGTTGTATCATCCTCTCCCACGTTGAAATTAGGAACAATATCACTGGGGGTGTGTCCACCCCATGCGATATTGAAAGTAATATCATCCTCTTCTCTCCTGGATCATGGGAACAATATCACTGGGGTGGTGTACATTTTCTGCGGTATTGGGAGTAACATCATCCTCTCTGCCTTGGAATATTAAGGACAATATCACAGGGGGCTGTACACACCCTGCACTGTTAAGAAGAATATTATCCTCTCCTGTCCTGCATATTAGGAAAAATATCACAGAGTGGGTGTACACCTCCTGCGATATGGGGGGTGGTATCATCTTCTCTTCTTCTGGATACTAGGAACAATATCACACGGGTTTGTACACTTTCTGTGATATTGGGAGTAATATCAACCTCTCCGCCTTTGAATATTAAGAACAATGTCACAGAATGGATGTACACCCCTGGCGATATTGGGAGTAATATCAGCCTCTCCTCTCCATGGATATTGGGAATAATATCCCGTGGTGGGTGTACACCTCCTGTTGTATGGGGAGTTTTATCGTCCTCTCCCTTCCTGGCTATTAGGAATAATATCACAGGGTGGCTGTACACAGCCTGCAATATTGGGAGTAATATCTCCCTCTCCCCCTCCGGATGTTAGGAACAATACCACAGAAGGGGTGTACACTTCCTGCGATACTGGGAGTAATAGCATTCTCTTCTTCCGTGAATATTAGAAGCAATATCACCGGGTGGATGTACACCCACTGCTATATTGGGAGTAACGTCATACTCCACCCCCTGGATATTATATTCGGGTCAATATCACCGGGTGGGTGTACACCTACTGCGATATTGAAAGTAATACCATGCTCTCTCCCTCTCTGGACATCAGGAACAATATCACAGGTGGGTGTACACCCACTGTGGTATTAGGAGTAATATTAGTATTAATTATTACTCATTTATTATTAACATTAATATTAATTACCAGTATTAATATTAAGAAATAATTGATAATAAAAAGTTTTTGGATTATTAACATTAATAGTAATTATTAGGAGCTAATATTACTGTTTTCTGATGAATAAGATCAGTACCGGTTATTAATATCAGGCGTTATTAATAATTAATATTAATAATTTATTGTTATCGTCAGTATAACTATTGAATATTGTCATTATTATCGGTAGTGATTTTAAAAATTATATTATCAGTTATTAATATTGATAATTTATATCAATTAATAATTGATATTATTAATTGCGATACGTAATATTGCGACATTCCTCACAATATCGCAGAAAATGTACACCACCCTGTGATGTTGTTCCTAATAGCCAGGGGTAGACGACGACATTACTGCAAATATCGCACTGGGTGTACATCCCTTCTGTGATCTTATTGCTAATATCCAGGCGGGGAGAGGACGGTATTAATCCCAATAATCCAGAAGGTGTAGACCTCCCCTGTGATATTGTCCCTAATATCCAAAGGTGGAGAGGAAGATATATCTCCCAATTTCGCAGGGGTTGTAGACCACTCCTGTGATATTGTTCCTGATGTCCGGGGTAGAGAAAATGACATGACTCACAATATGGCAGAGGGTGAACACCCCCTCCATGATATTGTTCCTAATATTCAGGGGGGAAGAGTATGATATTGCTCCCAATATCCCAGGGGGTGTATAGTATCCCGACCTGTCATAGGCTCCGCCACGATGCGGGGAGTACTATCACCCCCCTCTCTTTCCCTGGATATTACGATACACATCGCAGGGGGGCGGGCGACCCCCGCGATGCGGGGAGAAATATCACCCCCCCCCCGATATTACGAGCCACATTGCAGGGGGGTGGACACCCCCAGTGATGCAGGGAGTAATATCTACCCCCCTTCCCCATGGATAGTACGAGCCACATCGCTGGGGTGTGGACACTCCCCGCTGATGCGCAGAGTGATATCAACCCCCGTCCCTCCCTGCATGTTAGCAGCCACTGTGGACACACAGTGTATTTACAATATTTCCAGTAAGATCATCTTTTCTATTGAACCTTATGAACAAGATCACAGAGGGGTGTACACCTCCTGCGATATTGGGAGTAATATCATTCTCTCCTCCACTGCATACTGGGAACAATATCACAGGGGCGTGTATTCCCCCTTCCATATGGGAGTCATATGATACTTGCCGTCCATATATTAAGAACAATACCAAAGCGGGGATGGACACTTTGACGATATTGGGAGTAACATCATTCTCTCTACCCCTGGATATTAGTAGCAATATCAGAGGGGGGATGTACATTTCTTGTGATATAGAGAGTAGTAGTATTTTCTTCCCCGCTGGATATTAAAAACAATACCACAAGGGGCATCAAACCACCTGCCAAATTCGAAGGAATGTTATCCTCTCCCCCGCCCCCGCCCCCGGATATTAGAGACAATAACACAGGGGTAACATACACCCACTGCTTTATTGGGAGAAGTATCATCCTCTCCCTTCTTGGATATTAGGAACAATATCACAGTGTGCGTGTACGCCTGTCGCGAAATTCAATGGAATGTCATCCTGTGCGTCCCTGGATATGACAAACAATGTCACGGGGGATGTACAACTTCTGAGATATTGGGAGTGATATCATCCTCTCCCCTCTGGAAGTTAGGGACAATATCACAGGGGTAGTGTACACCCTCTGTGATGTTGGGACTAATATCATCCTCCCGCCCCCTGGATATTAAAAACCATGTCACAAGGGGCGTGTACACACACTTCGATATTGGTATTAATACCATCCTCCCCCTCTTTGGATATTCGGTGCAATATTTCAGGTGGGGTATACACCACCTGAAATATTGGAAGTAATATTATTTTCTCCCCCCCGGATATTAGAAACAATATCACAGGGGGTGTGAACAACCCCTGCAATATTTGGAGTAATATTATCATCTCCCCTCATGAATATTAAGAACAATATCGTAGGGGGGCATACACCCTCTTTGATGTTTGATATCATCCTCTTCCCCGCTGGATATTAGGAACAATATCAGGAAGGGATGTACAGACTCTGCGACATTTGCTGTCATCTAATTGTCTCTCCCCTAGATATTAGGAAAAATGTAACCGGGGATGTGAACACCCCTGCGATATTGGGAGAAGTATCATCCTCTCCCCGCTTGGATATTAGGAACAATATCACGGGGGGGGGGGTGTACTGCCTCTGCAATATTGGGAGTAAAATTATCCTCTCTTCCCTTGGATATTAGGAAGGGTATCAGAGGGGGAGGGTGTACATTCCCTGTGATATTCAACGTAATCTTATCCTCTCCCTCCCAGGGTATTAAGAACAATATTAGAGGAGGGGTGTACACCCTCTGCGATACTGAGAGTCATATCATCCTCTTTCGCTCTGGATATTAGGAACAATATCACAGGGTTGTGTACACCCCCTGCGATACTGGGAGTAATATCATCCTCTCTCCCTCTGGATATTAGGAAGAGTATCACAGGCTGTGTACACCCCCTGCAATATTGGGAGTAGTATCATCCTCTCTCCCTCTGGATATGAGGAAGAGTTTCACAGGGATGTGTGCACCCCCTGCGATATTGGGAGTAATATCATCTTGTCGCCCTCTGGATATTAGGAAGAGTTTCACAGGGGTGTGTACACTCCCTGCAACATGAGTAGTAATATCATCCTGTGCCCCCTGGATGTTAAAAACCAAATCACGGGGGTTGTACACCTGCTGTGATATTGGGAGTAATATCTTCCTCTCTCTGCCTGGATATTAGAAGTAATATCATGGGTGGTTTACATCCCCTGCGATATTGGGAGTAATATCATCCTCTCTCCCCCTGGATATTAGGAACAACATCACAGGGGGGTGTCCACCTCCTGGGATATTGGTGTAAAACCCCCTGTGATATTAGGAGCAATATCATCCTCTCGCCCTCTGGATATTAGGAACAGTATCACGGGGTGGGGGGTGTACATCCGTGCGATATAGAAAGTAATATCCTCTCCTCCACGGTTTTCAGAAACGAAATCACAGTGGGTTGTACAGCTGGTGCGATATTGGTGGTGATATCGTTCCCTCCTTCCCTGGATATTAGGAACAACATTACAAGGGGGTTGGTTGTATACTACCTGCGATATTTGGAGTAATATGATGCTTTGCCCACCTGGATATTAGGAACAACATCATGGCATGGGGGTCGTGGAAAACCCCGGCTATTTTGAAAGTATCATCCTCTTTTTCCCTGGATACTATGAACAATATCACAGGAGGGATGTACACCTTCTGCGATATTGGGAGTAATATTATCCTCTCCCGCCCTGAATATTTAGAAAAATATCACAGTGGGGTGTACACCCTGGTGATATTGGGAGTAATATCATCCTCTCCACCCAGGAAATTACTAACAAGGTCACGGGGGGGTTGTGTACTTCCCCTGCGATATTGGGAGTAATGTCATCTTCCCCAAACCTGGATGTTAGCAACAAGATAACAGGGGGTGTACATACCCTGTGATATTGGAAGTAATATGATCCTCTCCCCCCCTGGATACTGGGAAAAATATCACAGCGCGGGTATACATTTCCTACGCTGTTGGGAGTAATATCATTCTTTTCCTCTCTGGATATCAGGAACAATATCACAGGGGTGGTGTACATTTCCTTCGATATGGGGAGTAATATCATCCTCTCCCCATTGGGATATTAGGAACAATATTCCAGGGGGATGTCCACCCTCTGCGATATTGGGAGTAATATCATCCTCTGTTTCCTTGGATATTAGACACAATATCACAAAAAGGTGTACACCCCCTGCGATATTGGGAGTAATATCATACTCTCCTTCCCTGGATATTAGAAAACAATATCATTGGGGTGAACACCCCCTGCGATAACGGGAATAATATTTTCTTTCTTTTTTTTTTTTTTGAGGCAGAGTTTCACTCTTGTTGCCCAGGCTGGAGTGCAATGGCACAATCTCGGCTCACTGCAACCTCTGCCTCCCGTATTCAAGCGATTCTCCTGTCTCAGCCTTCTGAGTAGCTGGGATTACAGGCATGCGCTACCGCGCCCAGCTATTTTTTTTTTCTTTTTTTGTATTTTTAGTAGAGACAGTGTTTCTCCATATTGGTCAGGCTGGTCTTGAACTCCCGACCTCAGGTGATCCACCCACTTCGGCCCCCCAAAGTGCTGGGATTACAGGCGTGAGTGACCGCGCCCAGCCACCACTTAACATTTTCATTTTACATTTGTTGAAGTTATAGATTGATACACACATTGATTGCTGCTTTATTACATACACTTGCATATACATAAAATGGGAAGTAGAAAAGAATAAAATGGGCACAGTATCCCTAAAGTTTCACATTCCAAGACATTTAAAAAATATTTGCTTTTTAGAAATTTGTTTCAATTAAGAAACTATGGTATACACAAACAATGAAGTGTTATTCAGCCTAAAAAGGAATAAAATCCTCTCCACTGCAGAAAAAAATGGATGAGACTGCAGGTCTGTATATTAAGTGAAATAAGCCAGGCACAGCATGACAAATATTACATGTCCTTACTTATACATAGGAACAAAAAAGAAAATCTTGGCCAGGTGTGGTGGCTCAGGCCTCTAATCCCAGCACTTTGGGAGGCCGAGTCGCACGGATCACTTGAGGCCAGGAGTTCGAAACCCTCCTGGCCAACATAGTGAAACCCCGTCTCTACTAAAAACACAAAAGATTAGCCGGGTGTGGTGACGTGTGCCTGTAGTCTCAGCTACTCGGAAGGCTGAGGCCCAAGAAGCACTTGAACTCAGGAGGCGGAGGTTGCAGTGAGCCCGGATTGTGCCTGTATACTCCAACCTGGGCAACAGAAAGAGACTCCATCACACACCTACACACAAAAGGAATCTCAGGAAGGTGGAGAGTATAAAGGGGGTTAGCAGACGCTAGGAAGAAAAGGGGTGGGATGGGGAATGAAGAGAAGTGGATAATTGGGTCCCAAAATACAGAAAGATGGAATAAGTGAGTTCTAGTGTTTGATAGTACAGTATGAAAATTTAACTCACAAGAATTTCTTGCATATTTCCAGACGCTTTGGTAAGAAGCTTCCTAACTTTCTCATTATGCTGGTTTTTAAGCTCTTCTCTTTCTGCTCTTGAAATCATACTTTTTTTGGTTTTTTTTTTGTTTTGAGATGGAGTTTCGCTCTTGTTGCCCAGGCTGGAGTGTAATGGTGCAATCTTGGCTCACCGCAACCTCTGCCTCCTGGGTTCAAGCGATTCTCCTGCCTCCACCTCCCGAGTAGCTGGGATTACAGGCATGTGCCAGCACGCCCAGCTAATGTTGTATTTTTAGTAGAGACGGGGGTTTCTCCCTGTTGGTCAGGCTGGTCTTGAACTCCTGACCTCAGGTGATCCGCCCACCTCGGCCTCCCAAAGTGCTGGGATTACAGGCGTGAGCAACTGCGCTTGGCCCATGCTGTATCTTTATCTGTTGTCTCTTGCTGTTTGTTTGTTTTTGAGCCCAGAAATAACTTCTCACCTATATGTTCAAATGATTTTTAACATGAGTGCTAAGAAAGTTCATTGGTGGAAAAGCAGCCTTTTCAAGAAATGGTGTTGGAGAAACTTGATCTCCACATGCAGAAGAATGAAGGTGGAGCCTATGTCACACCAGGTGCAAAAATTAACACAAACTGGATCAAAGACCTCACCCCAAGTGCTAAAAGTATAATATGCCTAAAAGAAAACATTGGCCACACTTTCATGACATCAGATTGGGCAACGCTTTCTGGGATGTGACACCAAAAGCATAGGCAACAAAAGAAAATTAGATTCCTTGGATTACATCTAAATGACAGACACTTTTGTGCATCAAAAAACACTGTGAACTGAGTGAAAAGATAACCCGTGGATTAGGAAAAATATTTGCAAATCATATATCTGAAAAGAGGCTGATATCCATCATATATAAAGAACAGCCAGAACTAAACAACAAGAAACCCAAAGCATCCCATTAACAATGGTCAGAAGATTCGAGTAGACGTGTCCCTAAAGAAGATATAGCAATGGCCAATAAACATCTAAAGTGATGTTCAAATCACTAATCATAGGGAAGCACAAATCAAACCAATAATGTGATACCACACATTAGGATGGATATGATAAACAAACAAGCATTGGTGAAACTAGAGGGAAGTAGGAATGCTCAAATATGATTGGAGGGAATGTAAAACCATGAAGGAACAGGGAAAATAGTATGGCGTGTACTGGAAAAATTAGAAACAGAATCATCAGATGTTCCCGCAGTTGCACTTGTGGGTTCCTACCAAAAAGAATTAGAAGCCAGGAGTGGAAGAGATATTTGTACACCCATATTCATAGCAGCATTATTCACAACAGCCAAGATGTGGAAGCAAGCCAAGGGTTCGTGGAAAGATGAATGAAAAAACACGCTGCAGTGCATTCATACAATGGAAGACTATTCAGCCCTAAAAAGGCAGGCACTTCTGGCCGGTGCGGTGGCTCACGCCTGTAATCCCAGCATCTTGGAAGACCGAGGTGGGAGGATCACCTGAGGTCAGGAGTTCAAGACCAGCCTGGCCATTTGGTGAAATCCTGTCTCTACTGAAAATGCAAAAAATTAGACAAGCGTGGTGGCGTGTGCCTATAGTCCCAGCTACTCGGGAGGCTGAGGCACAAGAATCGCTTGAACCCGGGAGGCGGAGGTTGCAGTGAGCCCAGATTGTGCCACTGCACTCCAGCCTGTGTGACAGAGTGAGACTCCATGTGAACACAAAATGAAATAAAACCAAAAAAAAAAAAAAAACAAAACCAAAAAACAAAACAGACAGGCACTTCTGACACAGGCTGCAACATGGATGAACCTTGAAGACATTATCGTCAGTGAAATGAATAAATCTGAAAAGGATAAACACAACCAGACTCAGTGGCTTGCACCTGTAACCCCAGCACTTTGGGAGGCTGAGGCAGGCAGATCACTTAAGGTCAGGAGTTCGAGACCAGCCTGGCCAATATGGTGAAAGCTTGTCTCTATTAAAAATACAAAAATTAGCTGGGTGTGGTGGCACACGCCTGTAATCCCAGCTACTTGGGAGACTGAGACACAAGAATCGCTTGAACTTGTGGAGGTTGCAGTGAGCTGAGATCACAACACTGCACTCCGGCCTGGGCGACAGAGAAAGACTGTCTCCAAAAAATAAATAAATAAATAAATAAACACGGTATGATTCCACTTATATCAAGGGTCTAGAGTAGTTAAACTCATAGAGTTGCAAACTAGAATGGTGGCCCCCAGGGGTGGGCGAGAGAGAGGAATGGAGAGTTTGGTTAATGGATGCAATTTCCATTTTGAAAGATAAAACTGTTCTGGAGATGATGGCGGTGATGGTTGCTAAACAATGTGAATGTACTTAATGTCATTAAACTGTAAACTGAAAAACAGTGGAAATTGTAAATGTTTATACTGGCCATTCTATATGAAATAATATATATTTATAATTTTTAATATTTATATGTGGTATATTTTCCCATAATGAAAGATTAAAATTAAAGCAGTTGGATCTTTAAAAAGAAAAGAAAGAAGTGAATAATACACACCAGCTTTCTCCTGATTAGAGGAAGAGCCCCAAAGCTTCTATGGACACTCACTTTTCTCTTCTTCTTCTTGCATTATTATGAGGAAATCCTTAAAGGTTGGGGAACTTGGGCGACTTTGGCTAATGAGGAGCTCTGTGCCTTGAGCCCCCCAGGCCATAGAATAGTAAATAGTCTGTGCCTCCAGCCCTGCAGTGTGAGGTTCCAGTCCTGTGGGCTCCACACCCGTCACCTGTATCAGGAGGCTCATGTCTCACCCTGTCTTCTTGCCAGCCTTGAGGACGGAGTCTGAGCCTCCATCGTGCACCACGCAGGGAGGACAGTGGACCTGTTCTCCGTGGTCATGGCCCAGCAGAGGGGAAGGGCAGTTCAGTGAGTGCTGAGGGATGGTTGGGAGCCTTGTTTTGTATCCTCATCCTCAGGAAAAAAACAGGGGAGTGCGGTGGGCAGATGGGAGGAGACCAACGTGCAAACTGTCGGCTCAGCAGACTGTGGAGTTTCTGTTCTTGGTTATGGTGTTGGGGGGGGGTCTCAGAAATCTTATTCAAAATTTTGCTTTCCTCCCCCACTGGTTGTCCTTTTCATAGACATCTCACCCATGATAGCAGGGAATGAGTCCCTCTAAACTATTCCCTAAGAACAATAAAAAGATTATGAAGGTGATGATGAGGATAAAGAGGATGATGACAGACACCATGGCATCATGAACCCTTACTGAGGGCTTCCTAAAGGCCAGGCTCTGAGCTCTGTGGTCTATGCAGCTTGTTTCATTTCCTCTGCGTAGTCTCCCAGTTATTAGTGCACATTTCATTATTATTTTACAGACTAGAAAAGGAGCAACGCATTTTCATATAACTTGTACCAGATCATGAAGTCAAAAAGGGTGAAGTCCAGTTTGAACCAGGCAGCCTAAGTCCAGACACATGGCATTTGGCCAGTCCTCTCCCTGCATCCAACCTGCCCTCTCAAATCCTTGTCACTCAGGCTGATGCCCCTCCTCACTGTGCCCTTCCCTTTGGGGGTTCCTTGTAGACCACAGCTAGACCAGTGGGTGCCACAATCACTGTGTCAAGTATAGAAAGGGCAGCTGAGATCACATCAAAGATTCCAGAAAGAATTGGCACAGGATCATTCGGGATGCATCTCTCCCTTGCCCCGTTCCTGGCTTTCCTTACAGCTCTCGACTTCCTCAAAGGAGTCATAAATTCGGAGTTTGGCTTCCGTTCCTGTTGAGGAAGCTGGAAACCGTTTCAAAAATGCTCCTTAGATGTACCTGTGGTTAAGACCTCTGAGCTCTGCTTTAAACTTTTTGAAGCTGGACGCGGTGGCTCACGCCTGTAATCCCAGCACTTTGGGAGGCTGAGGCAGGCGAATCACAAGTTCAGGTGTTCGAGACCAGCCTGGCCAACATGGTGAAACCCCGTCTCTACTAAAAATAGAAAAAAATTAGTCGGGCATAGTGGCGGGCACCTGTAATCTCAGCTACTCAGCAGGCTGAGGCAGGAGAATAGCTTGAACCTGGGATGCGGAGGTTGCAATGAGCTGAGATCACTCCACTGCACTTCCAGCCTGGGCAACAGAATGAGACTCCGTCTCAAAAAAACAAAAACAAAAACAAAACCCCACAACTTTTTGAGAGTTGGAAGACCATGAAGTATAGTATCTGGGACTTAGAGTCTGGCCATTAATTTTGAATACCACCCTTTCTACTTATCTGTATGGCAAGGGGTGAGATGTCCATCCTCTGAGACTCAGCACTCTCATCTGAGTTGATTTCTAGTTGATCCAATGGAAGTGAGTGATGATTAAACCGATCGTGGGCGCCCGCTGCATGATCTCTATGATGGATGCATAAAGTAAAGGTAAAGTGAATTTTAGATACATTCGTTAATATTTTAAGCTTAAACTCCATACAATTCAATGGAAATATCCCCTGACCTGAAGTTCTGGTTTCCCTGCATTCCAGACAGGACATTTTATTTTGTCCTTATCTCAGTAAGTACTGAGTATTGTGAGAGGAACAAGTGAGTCTCTTTTGTTTCTGACTCCCCAGAGCCTACATCTTGCTTGGCACATAGGAGACAGCAAAAGTAAACATCTATGTGAATTATTGAATTGACACTTCCTTGGTTCACAAAAATTGGCTGTCATCAGTGTGACTTCGACTTACGTGATTCTTTTTGTTTTTTGTTTTTTGAGACAGAGTTTTGCTCTTGTTGCCCAGGCTGGAGTGCAGTGGTGTGATCTCAGCTCACTGTAGCCTCTGCCTCCCAGGTTCAAGCCATTCTCCTGCCTCAGCCTCCCGAGTAGCTGGGACTACAGGTGCCCTCCGCCATACCGGGTGAAGTTTTTGTATTTTTAGTAGAGGCGGGGTTTCACAATGTTGGCCAGGATGGTCTTGATCTCATGACCTCGTGATCTGCCCTCCTAGGCCTCCCAAAGTGCTGGGATTACAGGCGTGAGCCACCGCGTTTGGCCAAACTTTCTGATGAAAACTCTAAGTCCACCTAAGCTAAGGACAGGAGTTATAGCTTACATGAATTTTAAAACAAGACCCACTGATTTGAGTAAGCAATTACTCTTTTGAAGGAGAAAAGTCAGAAAACATAATGATGAAATCACTAGGACCTAACTGGCATGTGGAAGAATTTTCTGCTTATGAACTATCAACTTTAAGTTCATTTCCAGATGGCATGGTCTCAGCTGTTATGCAGTGTTTATAAATGTTCTAAATCAAGGGAATTTGTATCAATCTATTAGAATAAAAAATATTTGAGTTCTTAATTTCCTTTAGTTAGGATAACCTTTTTCTTAAAGTGAAGAGAATGGTTTTATTACATATTTTTCTTCGGAAAAGATAGGCTGTATTTTCTAGCAATTATGAATTTGTTATATATGATGATCTGGTTCTTGGAACATTCTTGAATCTAGTGTCTCTAAGGCAGGTGTGTACAGCAAGAAGTGAATAACACAGAATCAATGATGAAAGCATTATAAGACAATTGATTTTGTCAGAACTGCAAAATATTCCTGAGTGTGGATTGCTCTGGAATCTGTAAACATTACTTGTGAATTGCTTGTATCCAAAATGCAGACACAATGCTGGGTGTTGGTTTACTTGTTTCTGATTTCTCAACGCTCTTTTCTAGGCGAAAGTTGTCCAAACTATACAGACCCACAGAATCTAACAGATGTCTCTATATTCCTCCTCCTAGAACCCTCAGAGGATCCAGAACTGCAGCCGGTCCTCGCTGGACTGTTCCTGTCCATGTGCCTGGTCACGGTGCTGGGGAACCTGCTCATCATCCGGCCGTGAGCCCTGACTCCCACCTCCACACCTCCATGTACTTCTTCCTCTCCAACCTGTCCTTGCCTGACATCGGTTTCACCTCCACCACGGTCCCCCAGATGACTGTGGACATCCAGTCTCACAGCAGAGTCATCTCCTATGCAGGCTGCCTGACTCAGAAGTCTCTCTTTGCCATTTTTGGAGGCATGGAAGAGAGACATGCTCCTGAGTGTGATGGCCTATGACCAGTTTGTAGCCATCTGTCACCCTCTATATCATTCAGCCATCATGAACCCATGTTTCTGTGGCTTCCTACTTTTGCTGTCTTTTTTTTTTCTCAGTCTTTTGGACTCCCAGCTGCACAACTTGATTGCCTTACTAATGACCTGCTTCAAGGAGGTGGAAATTCCTAATTTCTTCTGTGACCCTTCTCAACTCCCCCATCTTGCCGTTGTGACACCTTCATCAATAACATAATCATGTATTTCCCTGCTGCCATATTTGGTTTTCTTCCCATCTTGGGGACCCTTTTCTCTTACTATAAAATTGTTTCCTCCATTCTGAGGGTTTCTTCATCAGGTGGGAAGTATAAAGCCTTCTCCACCTGTGGGTCTCACCTGTCAGTTGTTTGCTGATTTTATGGAACAGGCGTTGGAGGGTACCTCAGTTCAGATGTGTCATCTTCCCCCAGAAAGGGTGCAGTGGCTGCAGTGATGTACACGGCGGTCACTTCCATGCTTAACCCCTTTATCTATAGCCTGGGAAACAGGGATATTAAAAGTGTCTTGCGGTGGCCGCACGGCAGCACTGTCTAATCTCAATATCTTCTTATCTGTTCCATTCCTTTTGTAGTGTGGGTTAAAAAAGGCAGCAAGGTCAAATAAGAATGATATCACAGGGTGAACACCCACTGTGATATTAGGAGTAACACCTCCCTAGGATATAAAATATACTGTCACAGAGTATACACACATGCGGTACACCCACTGTGATATTAGAAGCAGTATGTCCCTTAAATATCATGAAAAATATCACAGGGTGTGCACACTGTGTGATATTAGGAGTAATATTTACCCTGGATATTACGACTAATATCAAGGGTGTACACACACGGGGTACACGCACTGTGATACCAGGAGTTGTATCTCCCTAGGATATTATGAATAATATCACAGGGTATACACTATGTGTGTACATCCACTGTGATATTTGAAGTAATATCTCTCTATGAGATTACAAATAATATCAAAGGGTGTAAACCCCTGTGACATATTAGGAGTAACATCCTTCTAGGGTATTACAGATAATGTCACAAGCTGTACACCTTCTGTGACATTTTGTACACCCTTTGTGACATTAAAAGAAACATCCCCCTAGGATATTATGAATAATGACACAGGCGGTGTACACACATGGTGTACACCTCCTGTGCCATCAGGAGTAACATTCCCCTGGGATATTATGAATAATATAACAGCAGGTGTACACACATGGTGAACACCCCATGTGACATTAGGAGGAACATGCCCCTAGGATATTAGGAATAGTATCACAGACAGAATACGCATGATATACACTCCCGGTGACATTAAAAGTAACATCCCCCTAGGATATTACGAATAATATCACAGGGAGTACACCCCATGTGACATTAGGAGTAACATCCCCCGAGGATATAACGAATAATATCAGAGGGTGTACATGCATTGTGACCTTAGTAGTAACATCTCTTTAGGCTATTACAAATAATATCACAGGGTGTACACGCATTGTGACATTGGTAGTAACATCCCGCTAGGATATGACGAGTAATATCACAGGGTGTACACCCCCTGTGACAACAGTAGTAACATTCCCCTAGAATAGGAAGAATAATATCACAGGAGGTACAGCCCCTGTGATTTACGAGTAATATTTCCATAGAATATTACAGGTCATATCACTGTGTGACTCTGTGTACACCCCGTGTGGCATTAGGAGTAACATCCCACAAAACTATTACGAATAATATCACAGGGTGAACACCCCCTGTGACATGAGGAATAACGTAGTTTTAGGATATTATGAATGATATGACAAGGTGTACACAGCCTGTGATGTTAGGAACAATATCCGTCTAGGATATTAGGAATAATATCACAGGGAACACACCCCCTGTGATATTAGGATATTATGAATAATATCACAAGGTGTACACGCATTGTGACATTAGTACTAATATCCCTCTCGTATACTATGAATAATATCACAGGGTGTACCTCCCTGTGACATTAGGAGTAACGTCCCCCTAGAATAGGACAAATAATATCACAGGGGGTACACACCCTGTGACTTTAGGAGTATCACTGCCCTGGAATATGAGGAATACTGTCTCAGGGTATTAACCCCCTGTGACCTGAGGAGTAACATCCCACTGGAATATTACGAATAATATCACAGTGTGTACACCAACTGTGATATTAGGTGTCTTATTTATTTTTAGGATATTAGGATTCACAAATTGTGTGTACACCCACTGTGATATTAAAAGTTATATCTCCCTAGGGTATTGCGAATAATATAATGGGTGTACACCCACTGTGATATTTGAAGTAATATCTCCCTAAGATACGACAAAAAATATCAAAGGGTGGACCCCGTCTGTGACATCAAAAGTAACATCTCTTGTGGATATTCTGAATAATATCACAGGGTGTACACAGCCTGTGACATTAGGAGTAGCATCCCCATAAGATATTCCGAGTAATATCACAGGGTGTACACCCCATGTGACATTAAGAGTAACATCTTCTTAGGATATTATGAACAACATCACACGGTGTACACCCCCTGTGACTTTAAAAGTAACATCCCCCTAGAATATTACAAAAAATATAATGGGTGTATACCCCGTGTGATATTGGGAGTAACATCTCCCTAGGATATTATGAAGAATATCACTGGGTGTACATCCTCTGTCATATTAGGAGTAACATCCTTCTAGGATATTATGAATAATATCACAAGGTGTACACACACTGTGATATTCGGAGAAATATCTCTCAGGATATAAGGTATCATATCACAGAATGTACACACATGATGTACACCCACTGTGATATTAGAAGCAATATCTCCCTATGATAGTATGAAAAATATCAAAGGGAGTACACTGTGATATTAGATGTAATGTTTACCATGGATATTACAAATAATATCACAGTGGGTATACACACATAAGGTACACCCACTGTGGTATCGTTTGTACTGTCTTAGAGAGATATAACTCTCTAATATAACACAGAGAGCTATAACTCTGTAATATCTCTGAGATATTACAAATAATTTCACAGTGGGTGTAGTGTACACCCACTGTGAGATTTACAGGAATATCTCCCTATAAGACTACAAATATTATCGAAGGGTGTACACCCCCTGTGACCTTAGGAGTAACATCCTTCTGGATATCAGGAATAATATCATAAGGCATACACATCCTGTGACATTTTGTACACCCTTTGTGACATTAAAAGTCACATCCCCCTAGTATATTATGAATAATATCAAAGGCGGTTGATGCACGCGGTGTACACATCCTGTTACATTAGGCATAATATTTTTCTGTGATTTACGAATAATATCACAGAAGGTGTACATACATGGTGTATGCTCCAGGTGACATTAGGAGCAACATCCCCCCAAGATATTAGAAATAATATTACCAGGGTTGCATACACATGGCGTACTCTCCCTGTGACATTGGCAGCAACATTCCCCTAGAATATTATGAATAACATCAGAGGCGGTGTACACACACAACGTACGCACCTTGTAAAACTAGGAGTAGCATCTCCCTAGGATGTTATGAATAATATCACAGAATGTGTACACACATGGCGTATACCCCATGTGATGTTAGGAGTTACATCCTTCTAGTATGTTAGGAATAATACCACAAAGGTGTTCCCACATGGTTAACAGCATATGGAATATTAGGATTAACATCCCTCGAGAATAGTACAAATAACATGACAGGGGCTGTGCGCACATGGTGTACATGCCCTGTGACATTAGGAGTACATTTCCCTGACACATTACGAGTAATATCACAGAGTGTACACCTTCTGTGACATTTGGAGTAACATCCCCTAGGATAGTACGAAAAATATCACAGGGTGTACCTGGGGAGTAACATCTTTCTAGGATATTGTGAATAATATCACAAAACGCACAGCCCCTGTGACACGAGGAGTAACATCCACCTAGGATATTAGGAATAATATTACAGGGAGTACACCCCTTGTGACAGTAGAAGCAACCTCCTCCAAGGATATAACGAACAAATACAGAGGATGTACACGTGTTGTGACATTAGCAGTAACATCCATTTAGGATATTACGAATATTACCACAGTGTGAACACCCCCTGTGATATTAGGAGTAACATCCCATTACAATATGGGGAACCATATCACACAGTGTCCCCCCCCGTGACATTAGAGGTAACATTTCGTTAGGATATTATGAATAATATTACAAGGTGTACAGCCCCTGCAATATTAGGAGTAACATGTCCATAAAATATTACGAATAATATCACTGTTTGTACACCATGGGTGACATTAGGAGTAACAGCCCCCAAAACTATTGTGAATAACTTCACAGGGTGTACACCCTCTGTGACATTAGGAGTAACATCTTTCTAAAATATTACGAATAATATCGCAAAATGTACAACCCCTGTGACATTAGAAGTAACATCGCCCGAGGATATAAGAAATAATAACAGATTGTGTACCTGCATTGTGACATCAGTAGTAGCATCGCTTTAGGGTATTACGAATGTTATCAGAGTGTGAACACCTTCTGTGACATTAGGAGTAACATCACCCTATAATATTGGGAATAATACCACACGGTGTACACTGCCTGTGACGTTAGTGGTAACATTTCTTTATGATATTAAGAATAATATGACAGGGTGTACAGCCCCTGTGATATTAGGAGTAACATATCCAAAAAAACTTTACAAATAATATCACTGTTTGTACACCACGTGTGACATTAGGAGTAACATCCCCCGAAACTATTATGAATGACTTCACAGATTGTACACCCTCTGTGATATTAGGAGTTAACATCTTTCTAGAATGTGAAGAATAACATCACAGGATGTACACCCTCGTGACATGAGGATCAACATCCCTCTAGGATATTATGAATAATATAACAAAGTGTACACAATTTGTATGGTAGGAGTAACATCCCCCTGGGATACTACGAATCATAGCACAGAAAGCACACCCCCGTGACAATAGGAGTAACATCCCCTTAGGATAGTACAAATAATATCACAAGGTGTACACGCATTGTGACATTAGTAACAATATCCAGCTAGTATATTGTGAATAATATCACAGCGCGTACACATCTGCGACATTAGGAGTAACATCCCCCTAGAATAATATGAATAATATCACAGGGTGTACACACCCTGCGACTTTAGGATAATCATCCCCCTGGATTACTACAAATAATTTCACAGGATGTTAAACCCCTGTGACAATAGGAATAATATACTTCTGGGATACGACGAAAAATATCACAGTGTGTACACCCACTGTGACATTAAAAGTTATACCTCCCTCAGATATTGTGAATAATATCACAGGGTGTGCACCATGTGTGCACACCCACTGTGATTTTTAAAGTAATATCTCCTTAGAATATTACGAATAATATCAAAGGTGTACACACCCTATGACATTAAGATAACATCCCTTTAGGATATTCCAAATAGTATCCCAGGGTGTACACCCCATGTGACATTACGAGTAACATCTTCCTAGGATATTACGAATAAGATCCCAGTGTTGACACCCCCTGTGATTTTAAAAGTAAAATCCCCCTAGAATATTACTAATAATTAACACAGGGTGTACACCCCTGTGATGTTAGGAGTAACATCCTCCCAGGATATTACGAGTAATATCAGAAGGTGTACACACATGGTGACATTAGTAGTAATATCCCGCTAGTATATTGTGAATAATATCACAGGGTATACACACCTGTGACATTAGGAGTAACATCCCCCTGGAATATTCTGAATAATATCACAGGGCGTACATCTCCTGTGACTTCAGGAGTATCATCCCGCTAAAATATTACGAATAATGTCACAGGGGTTTAGCCTGTGTAATATCACAGGGTGTACACCCCCTGTGACATTAGGAGTAACATCTTTCTAGAACATCATGAGTAATATCACAGGGTGTACACCCCCTGTGACATTAAAAGTAAAATCCCCCTAAGATATTCCGAATAATATCACAGGGAGTACACCCCATGTGACATAGGAGTAATAACCCGTGAGGATATAACGAATAATATCAGAGGGTGTACACGTATTGTGACATTAGTAGTAACATCCCGCTAGGATATTATGAATAATATCACAAGTTGTACACCCTGGGTGACATTAATTTAGGTAACATTCCCCTGGAATATGACCAATAACATTACAGGGTGTAGAACACCTGTGATTTATGAGTAACATTTCTATAGAATATTACAGGTAATATCATTCGGTGTGCACCCCGTGTGACATTAGGAGTAACATCCCAAGAAACTGTGACGGATAATTTCAAAAGATGTACACCCTCTGTGACATTAAAAGTAACATCTCGCTAGGATATTATGAATAATATCACAGGGTATACAGACCCTGGGACATGAGGAGGAATGTCTTTTTAGGATATCATGAATAATATAACAAGATGTACACACCCTGTGACTTTAGGTGTAACATCCGTCTAGGAGACTACGAATACTATCGCAGCGAATACACCCCCTGTGACAATAGGAGCAACATCCCCGTAGGATATTATGAATAATATCACAAGGTGTACACACATTGTGACTTCAGTGCTAATATCCCTCTCATATACTGTGAGTATATGAGAGTATTACGAATAATATCACAGGGAGTACACACGACTTTGGTTTAGGAGTAATATTCCCCTAGGATATTACAAATAATATCACAGTGTGTACACTCACTGTGATATTAGGAGTCCCATTTTCCTAGCATATTATGAATAATATCACAGGAGGTGTTCACACATAATGTGTACACCATGTGTGTACACCCAATGTGATATTTGAAGTAATATGTCCCTAGGATCTTACGAATAATATCAAAGGGTGTACACCCCATGTGACATTAAAAGTAACATCCCTTTTGGATATTCTGAATGCTATCACAGGGTGTGATATTAGGAGTGTGATATTAGGAGTAACCTCTTCATAGGATAACCCATGTGGTATTGGGAGTAACCTCTTCCTAGGATATTATGAATAACATCACAGGGTGTACACCCCTGTGACTTTAAAAGTAACACCCGCCTAGAATATTACGAATAATATAACAGGGTGTACACCCCTGTGACATTAGGAGTAACATCTCCCTAGGATATTACGAATAATGATGTCACTGGGGGCACACCCTCTGTGATATTAGCAGCAACATCTTTCTAGGATATTACGAATGATATCACAGGGTGTACACTCATTGTGATACTAGAAGGAATATCTCCCTAGGATATAAGCTATCACATCACAGAGTGTACACACATGGTGTACACCCACTGTGTTATTAGAAGCAATATCTCCCTATGATATTATGAAAAATATCACAGGGTGTACCCTCTGTGGGATACTAGAAGTAACGTTTACCAATATCGCAGCAGGTGTACAACCCCCATGATTTGGTTTTTAACATCCAGGGGGCACAGGATGATATTACTCCCCATGTTGCAGGGAGTGTACACACCCCTGTGAAACTCTTCCTAATATCCAGAGGGCGACAAGATGATATTACTCCCAATATCACAGGGGGTGCACACATCCTTGTGAAACTCTTCCTAATATCCAGAGGGAGAGAGGATGATATTACTCCCAGTATCGCAGGGGGTGTACACAACCCTGTGATATTGTTCCTAATATCCAGAGCGAAAGAGGATGATATGACTCTCAATATCGCAGAGGGTGTACACCCCTCCTCTAATATTGTTCTTAATACCCTGGGAGGGAGAGGATAAGATTACATTGAATACCACAGGGAATGTACACCCTCCCCCTCTGATACCCTTCCTAATATCCAGGGGAAGAGAGGATAATCTTACTCCCAATAACACAGAGGCAGTACACCCCCCCTGTGATATTGTTCCTAATATCCAAGCGGGGAGAGGATGATACTTCTCCCAATATCGCAGGGGTGTTCACATCCCCGGTTACATTTTTCCTAATATCTAGGGGAGAGACAATTAGATGACAGCAAATGTCGCAGGGTCTGTACATCCCTTCCTGATATTGTTCCTAATATCCAGGGGGGAAGAGGATGATATCAAACATCAAAGGGGGTGTATGCCTCCCCTACGATATTGTTCTTAATATTCATGAGGGGAGACGATGATATTCCTCCAAATATCGCAGGGGTTGTTCACACCCCGTGTGATATTGTTTCTAATATCCGGGGGGGGGGGGGAGAAAATAATATTACTTCCAATATTGCAGGTGATGTATACCCCACCTGAAATATTGCACCAAATATCCAAAGAGGGAGAGGATGGTATTAATACCAATATCGAAGTGTGTGTACACCCCTTGTGATATGGTTTTTAATATCCAGGGGGCGGGAGGATGATATTAGTCCCAACATCACAGAGGGTGTACACTACCCCTGTGATATTGTCCCTAACTTCCAGAGGGGAGAGGATGATATCACTCCCAATATCTCAGAAGTTGTACATCTCCCGTGACATTGTTCGTCATATCCAGGGAGGCACAGGATGACATTCCATTGAATTTTGCGACAGGCGTACACACACACTGTGATATTGTTCCTAATATCCAAGAAGGGAGAGGATGATACTTCTCCCAATAAAGCAGTGGGTTTACATTACCCCTATGTTATTGTCTCTAATATCCGGGGGCAGGGGGGAGGACAGGATAACATTCCCTCAAATTTGGCAGGTGGTTTGATGCCCCTTGTGGTATTGTTTTTAATATCCAGTGGGAAAGACAATAATACTATTTTTGATAGTCCGATTCATCCGCTCCACCTTTCCGGAACTCTGAGGCTGGTACGCGGCATGCCGTTTCCATGTGATGCCCGATACCTTCGCCGTCTTCTGTACCAAGTCAGCCACAAACGCAGGCCCGTTATCTGAGCTGATCCGTAAGGGCAGTCCAAATCTAGGAATCAGATCTCGAAGAAACACACGGGTTACTTCACGAGCTTTCTCAGTTCGTGTTGGATAAGCCTCCACCCACCCAGAATAGGTACACCCAAGAACTAGTAAATACTTCTGACCTCCACACTTTGGCATCTCTGTGAAGTCTCCCTGGAGATCTTCAAAGGGGGCTGCTCCATAAGCTTTTATGCCGGGCGGAATGGCTGGACCTTGTCTCGCATTGTGCTGTCAGCAGGTAACACACCGCTGTGTCACCGTTTTGGCAAGGGCTGACAAATGCGAGATGTAGAAATACAGGCCTAACAACTTTTCCAGTGACTCTGACCTAGATGGGTGGTTTCATGCACAGCCAGTACAACTGCAGCTCCTAGCAGCTGTGGCACAGCTACTCTCCCATCTGGTAACCGAATCCATCCTTCCTCCATCACTTGTCCTTCCCTCTACCTGGAGAAAGTCCTTTTCTTCTTTAGAATAAGTAGGTACAAGATCAGGTGCTTGAGGGAGCAGAGGGGCTGTGACTGATTCCCGGAAGGGGGCAGATGCTGCTTTTCGAGCCTCTGAGTCAGCACGGGAATTCCCCAAACCCAGCAAGGTGGAAGCTCGCTGATGTCCTCTGCAATGCATACCTGCCACCTTGTGGGGTTTCCATACTGCTTCTAATAATTGCAAGATTTCTTGTTGATATTTTATGTCTTTTCCCCCAGAGTTCCATAGGCCGTTTTCTTTCTATAATGCTCCATGCACTTGAAGGGTTAAAAAGGCATACCGAGAATCAGTGTCAATGTTTACAGTCTTACCTTCATGGAGTTCTAAGGCCCAAATTAAAGCAATGGGTTCAGCTTTCTGGGCTGAAGTGCCCTGGGCAACGATCTGGCTTCAACAGTGTACAGGGTTACCACTGCATACCCTGCACATCTCTCTCCTTGTAGGTTGATGAAGCTGCTCCCGTCCACGTGTAGTTGCCAGTCTACTGATGCCCAAGGCTGGTCCCGGAGGTCAGACCTACTAGAGTCAACTGAGTCAAACACTTCTAGACAATCATGCCCGACAGGGCTCTCTGATACTGGGAGCAAGGTGGTGGGGTTTAGGGTGTTCCAAACTTCAATGGTTATACGGAGATTTTCACAGAGCAAACTTTGGTACTTGGTGAGTCTAGCATTCGTTAGCCAATGATGTCCTTTAGTATTCATTAAAGTCAACACAGCATGGGGAGCCTTTATGTTCAGGTTTTGCCCAAGAGTCAGCTTATTTGCTTCTTGTACTAGCAGGGCAGTTGCTGCCAAGGCCCTCAAACACAGGGGCCATCCTTTAGGAACCCCGTCTAGTTGTTTAGAGAGGTAGGCCACTGGCCTCGGCCAGGGCCCCACAGTTTGGGTGAAAACTCCAACTGCCATCTTTTCTCTCTCGGACACATACAATGTAAAAGGCTTTGTCAGATCGGGTAGCCCCAGGGCTGGGGCTGACATAAGTTTTTTCCTTTAACTCATGAAAGGCTTGCTGTTGTTGAGATCCCCATTCAAAAGGTTCCCGGTCCCCCACTTTGTGACCTCATACAAAGGCTTGGCTAATACTGCAAAGTTTGGGATCCACAGTCTACAAAACCCCACAGCTCCTAAGAATTCTCTCACTTGCCTTCTGCTCTTAGGCTCCAGTAGATTGCAAATGACCTGCTTTCTTTCTGATCCCAGGCTGCATTCCCCGTGTCGGATAGTAAATCCCAAGTAACGTACCTGCTGTCGACAGATCTCAGCTTTTTTCTTGGACACCTTATACCCACAGTCCTCCAGGCGCTGGAGTAGGGCATCCGTTCCCTTGGCGCACCTGACTGCCGTAGGGTGTCTCAGCAAAAGGTCATCAACGTACTGGAGCAACACGCAGCCTAGGTCTCTGGTGGGAAGCTTCTGGAGGTTTCTAGCCAACGCCTCCCTGAAGATGGTGGGGGAGCTCTGGAACCCTTGGGGAAGCCGGGTCCAAGTGTACTGAGTAGTGATACCTGACTCCGGATCTTCCCACTGAAAGGCAAACAGCTTCTGGCTCTCGGGAGCTAATATGATACAAAAGAAAGCGTCTTTCAGGTCCAAGCAGGTGAACCAGCTGTCCTCAGCTGGCAGCAATCCCAACAATGTGTACGGGTTAGGTACTGTTGGATGTAAAGTCACTGTAGCTTGATTAACCAAGCGCAAATCCTGTACCGGCCTGTAGTCCTTGGTCCCTGGCTTGGGAACAGGCAGGAGGGGAGTGTATACTTGGCATGAAGTACAGCAAATGGAAAAACTTAAATTTAAAAAAAAGAAGAGGTGGGTAGGATGAGGCCAGGCGCAGTGCTTGTAATCCCAGCACTTCGGGAGATCAATGGTGTGAGCCAGTCTAAACCTCCATCTGTGACCTGAAGCTGGCCTATGGGCTGCCGATTTTTGACCTCTGATGACTGACAGGGCTGTCTTCAGTTTCAGTTCCCTCCTGAGCATCAGAGCCATACACAGAACAGCCTACCAGATGCTTTCACTGGGATGTCCTAAGACCTCTCAGTTTCCATGTGTTCAAAACCACACTTGTCATCTCCAAGCTGATTCATCGTGGGTTTCTGTTCCTAGTGATGATACATAAGCACCCCATTGCCCCGGCCAGACCCCCAGGAGACCTCCGAGGCCCTAAGCATTCCTTCCCCTCTTTCAGTGGGTCTCCACGATTTCTCGGCTCTACTCACTTGTGGCATGCCAGGTCTCACGAACGCAGGCCTCCATAACAACTGTTTCAGTACTGGCTGAGTGGTTAAGTTAAATATTAAATAGCCAGTGCCCTGACAATCCCAGAGTCCATGCCCTCCCCATTTCTTTGCCTCCCCATTTCAGGCCCCTACCCTCCCTCACCTGGACCATCTTCACAGCCTCCTAACTGGTGCAGCTATTTACATTTGAATTAATTAAAAGGGGCCAGGCTCAGTGGCTCATGCCTGTAATCCCAGCACTTTGGGAGGCTGAGGTGGTGGATCACCTGAGGTCAGGAGTTCGAAACTAGCCTGGCCAACAAAGTGAAACCCCCGTCTCTACTAAAGATACAAAATTTAGCCGGGAGTGGTGTCGCGTGCCTGTAGTCCCAGCTACTTGGGAGGCTGAGGCAGGAGAACTGCTTGAACCCAGGAGGTGGAGGTTGCGGTGAGCCAAGATTGCACCACTGCACTCTAGCCTGGGTGACAAAGCAAGACTCCGTCTCAAAAAAAAAAAAAAAAAATTAATTAAAAGGAAATAATGTTTAAAAATTAGTTCCTGCGTCTTACTAGCCTCATTATTTCAAGGGCTCAATAGCCACACTTCCTTACTGCAGAAAGTCCTGTGGGAGCATGTTGCCCTGTGATCATGTTTACTTTGCCTAAGCCCGCCCTGGGGGTCATTTCCCTCCTGCTAGAGTCCAGTCTCCTTGGTCCAGGTTACCTCCCCGCCCTTGTCACCACCTCACCCTCCTGCTGCCCCTCCTCCTGTTTGTCCTCACGTGCACCCTCTCCAGCCACTTCCACCTGGCTGTCTCTACCTTCATGCTCTGGGGCCCTTGGCCCTGAAGCTTGAAGCGCCTCCCGACACTTTGTTTACCGGCTCACCCCAGGCTCAGTTCCAACAGGGCTCACTTGGGGTTTGGTAGCACCCCACCCTCCCCCATGCACCTGCCTGCATCACCCGCACACGCGGGATGCCCTTGAGGGCTCCCTGTAGCACTTCCCACCCTGCTGATAATCTGTCCCCCTCTCTGGGTGAGGTCCAGCTGCGCTTCCTTCCTGTCTGCACTCTCCAGGCCTAGCTCGGGAGGCGGCACTCAGGGGTGGGGCTGGGGTTGGGGAGCTGATGGGAGCCCGCATCTTAAGAAGTGACTCAGGGTTGGCCGCAGATTTTCATTTGCGAGGAAGCACCTCACTCGCTTGGGGCTAAGGAGTGAAGGGGGCTTATCAGCCAGAGTAACTGGCCAGTGCAGGGCGGTTTGACTGCGCTCTGGGGTGTTGGGGTCTCCTGTTCCAGCCGGGCGTGGTGCAGCCGCCTGAGGCTGGCGCCCCCGTGTGGCCCTAAGAGTATAGCCGCTCCCAGGGCCCGGGCTACCTGGTGCAGGTCCCTGGCGGGAGGGAGAGACTTTGGGAAGCTCTCCCAGGAGGGCGAGGAAGCAACTAAGAAGCCTACATCAGGCCGGGCGCAGAGGCTCACGCCTGTAATCCCAGCACTTTGGAAGGCCGAGGCGGGCGGATCACGAGGTCAGGAGATCAAGACCACGGTGAAACCCCGTCTCTACTAAAAATACAAAAAAAAAAAAAAAAAAAAAAAAAAATTAGCCGGGTGCGGCGGCGGGCGCCTGTAGTCCCAGCTACTCGGGAGGCTGAGGCGGAAGAATGGCGTGAACCCGGGAGGCGGAGCTTGCAGTAGGCCGAGATGGCGCCACTGCACTCCAGCCTGGGCGACAGAGCGAGAACCTTGTATGCGCAACCTAGAGCCCATGGAGGAGTCAGTTCCCAACAAAGACGTGGATCGCTTGGGGAGGTGTGTACACCAGAAGTAAAATTAGGGATGTTACCAAGGAAAGGAGGAGTGGTTGTGTTACCAGAAAGGGGTCCCAATCCAGAACCCAAGAGAGGGTTCCTGGATCTTGCACAAAAAAGAATTCAAGGCGAATCCATACAGTAAAGTGAGAGCAAGTTTATTAGGAAAGTAAAAAAATAGAAGAATGGCTATTTCATAGGCAGAGCAGCCCTGGGGGCTGCTGGTTGCCCATTTTTATGGTTATTTCTTGATTATGTGCCAAACAAAGGGTGGATTATTCATGCCTCCCCTTTTTAGACCATACAGAGTAACTTCCTGTCATTGCCATGGCATTTGTAAACTGTCATGGCGCTCGTGGGTGTACAGCAGTGAGGACAACCAGAGGTCACTCTTGTCACCATCTTGGTTTTGTGGGTTTTGGCTGGTTCCTTTACTGCAACCTGTTTTATAATCAAGGTCTTGAACAACTTGTATCTTGTGCTGATCTCCTATCTCATCCCGTGACTCAGAATGCCTTAACCATCTGGGAATGCAGCCCAGTTAGGTCTCAGCCTCATTTTACCCAGCCCCTATTCAAGATGGAGTTGCTGCGGTTCACACACCTGTGACAGTTGGCTAGGAGGAAAAGGAGGAGTGGCTGGTTGCTGGGGAGGATCTGTCGACTTTCCCACAGGTGGCTAGCCGGGAGGCAGCAGCAACCCTGCCCCCAGGTAGGAGTGGGTAAAAATCCGAGAGGCACCCCCATTCTTTCCCTCCTCCAGCCTCGGGGAGGAACAGTCTCTGCCCACAGCTACTTAATGGAGAAGTTTGGGGAGGTGGTGGCCCCCACTCGCCGTCCCCCCAGCTCCAGCCGCACTGGCCTCCATCTCCTCTGAGCACGCTGCCCTCGCCAGCCTCAGGGCCCTCTGAGGCTGGGCATGGCCTGGAACACTTGCCCCGAGGGTCCCCTGCCCATGCTCCCTTACCCGTGCTGTGGGTGGCTGGGGACCTGTCTCAGCTTAAACATATCCCATATAAGCTCTCAAACACTCTGAAAGGGTGACCAGGGCGTTGCAGAGCCCGCTAGGTTCTTCACAGGGAAGCTGTGAGTCCAGGAAGGCCAACCGCGCAGAGCCCTTCTCCCATTCTGGTTCCAGCAGGCCCTCGGGGACCAGGAAGCAATAAAGGATTCTGGACAGAGTAATGGGGACCTCCGGAGCAGCACAGGCGCCTTGCAAATGTGGAAATGCTCTTTTCTCAATCTCATTAGTCTGAACTTCTAGTCCCTGGGAGATGCTCTGATGTCCGCCGCAGCTGGAGCCACCTGGCAAGGAACCGGCGGGACCGTCGCGCCCTCTAGTGGGAGGTCCTGAGAAGGAACCAAATGCCAGGATTCGGTTCATTGTGGCCCCACACCCCACCCCTCTCTCCCTCCAAGCCCCCTCCCACGGTGCTGCTGAGGACCGGCAACAAGGAGTTGCCTCTTCTTCCCCTACCCTCCACTTGCTGAGGCCTGGGGTGCTATTTAGAACCGCAGAACTCAGATCTGACGCTGATGATGAAGGAAGGTGAAGGTGAAGGAGGCTGGGAGCAGGGTGGTTTCCGGACGGGCAGGGAGAGAAGGAGGGAGTTGCTGGGGGGTGGGGAGACCCCGAGAGCAGCTGGAGTGGGGATACTGTGGGTAGGGAGTCACTTCCTTGGGAAGGCCCGGGATCTTTAGGTACATTTTTGCTTGAAACTCAAGGGAAATTCCAAGTCAGTGGGACTTTAACAGTTTTTTCTCAGAAGAGGAATAATTCCCTCTTGAAATTGCTCAAACATGTCAGTAAAGAAATGTGCATGCCTGGTAAGTGTGTCCTCGGGAGATTTAATGGATGCAGTGGCAAAGGGAGCCCGTGGCACTCATCTTCTTCCACTTTCCAGCAGAGAAGATGTCAGCCTGCTGAGTAGCCAGGAGGTTTATGGGGCAATCTACGGCTCTAGAGGTGGCAAAACAGCAGTGGGAGAAATAAACCAGAGGACATATGCAGTGGTGACAGAGACCAGGTCTTCTGATGGTGCCCAGAGAACAGAGAATTCTGCCAACCCCACCCTGGGAAGAAAAGGAAGGTTCCAGCTTCCCAGGAGCTCCAGGAGCACAGATGACGGTTCCTTCATGTGTGCTGGGCACAGTGTCCCAGCCCTCAGTACCCATCCTTCCTCCTTCTACATGTCTTTCTGGACTGCTGAGATGAGAAAGCCAAATGCACTTCCCCAAACTCCCTGCAGCTAGAGCACACTGGGCGCCTCTAATAGACAGTGCTCAGCTGGATTTGGTGTGGTGAAGGCCATCTTCCTGCCGCTGCTTCTGCTGACCAGCAGGGTTGTAGAAAGTGGTTGTGGCCTTTGAACTCTGTGTTCTAGTGTCTGGTCACGAGTGTCCTGGGTGTTCTGGCAGTTATGGTGGCGGCAAAGGCAGTGCAGCGATTATTGATCCGCAGATGGCAGCATGGTGGTGGGTGGGTGTGTCCTCCAGCTCAACAGTCCCACTGGAAGCCTCCTGCCTATCCAGCTGCCACCCACCACCCACTCCCGTGATTTTACAAGCACCTGATTTCCTGTGCCCCACTTGCCCCCCTTTTTTTTTTTTTTTTTTTTTTTTTTTTTTTACCTAGAATGGTTTGTTTCTGCACTGCTGATGCAGTAGGCACACAGCAAGAGCTGGCTTGGATGGATAAAACAGGATGTTGAATCTACTTCTAAACAGATCTTTGGGACCATTGGCCGTAAAAGGGAGGGCCACGGTGGACTGGCGGTAGGAAGTAGGAGGAACCCCAGAGGTGCAGGGCTGGATGGAGTCCTGTGTGATAGAAGCCAGTGTGAGGCAGGAGGGGAAAGTATAGTTGGGGCATAAAGCAGAAGCTCCTGGGAGGAGCAGCCTCTGGCTAAATGGTGACATTGGCTGAGTCGACCTTCAGGACCTTAGACTCTCCTTCTCTCCTCACTCTTCCCAGGATCCTGTCAGGATGGACTTTTGGTAAACACACAATGGCCCAGGTGTTCCATCCTCCCTCAGCCAAAGCTGCTCCCTGCAGAGGCCTGGCGAGCCCACTGACATGGAGGCAGAAGGGGCGTCAGGGCCCAGTGCCGACTCAAGGGTGGTGGTGGGAGAGGGGCTGGGAGGAGCTGCTTTAGAATAAAAGTCCCCTCCAGATCAAAGCCTTTGATCTCTCGCTGGGAATTCCAAGCATCAGCTGTGGGAAGGGGAGTTATTTTTTGATGTTAGGACACGCTGAAATCATAGACCTGAGCTGGCTAAGGAGAGACCTCAAGAGGGAGTCGCTTATGGTGTTATGGAGCATGGAAGTTTAAAACAAGCTCCGGCATTCTTTGACACTCCTCCCACGGAAGTGGGGTCTATGTCCCCACCCCTTGAAACTGGGCAGGCTTGTGACTGCTGCCACCAATAGAGCACAGGGGATGCAAGGCCAAGAGACTTCTTCCGTTTTTTTTTTTTTTTTTTTGAGACAGAGTCTTGCTCTGTTGCCCAGGCTGGAGTGCAGTGGTGCGATCTCGGCTCACTGCAAGCTCTACCTCCTGGGTTCACGCCATCCTCCTGCCTCAGCCTCCTGAGTAGCTGGGACTACAGGTGCCCGCCGCCATGCCCGGCTAATTTTTTGTATTTTTAGTAGAAACGGGGTTCTATCGTGTTAGCCAGGATGGTCTGGATCTCCTGACATTGTGATCTGCCTGCCTCAGCCTCCCAAAATGTTGGGATTACAGGCATGAGCTACCGTGCTCGGCCCTTTCTTCCGTTTTTTTGAGACAGAGTCTCACTCTGTCACCCAGGCTGGCATGCAGTGGCGCGATCTTGGTTCAGTGCAACCTCTGCCTCCCAGGTTCAAGCGATTCTCCTGCCTCAGCCCCCCAAGTAGCTGGGACTGCAGGCGCCTGCCACCACACCTGGCTAATTTTTGTATTTTTAGTAGAGATGGGGTTTTGCCATGTTGGCCAGGCTGGTCTTGAACTCCTGGCTTCAAGTGATCTGCCTACCTCAGACTCCCAAAGTGCTTGGATTACAGGTGTGAGCCACAGCGCCCAAAGGCCACATGACTTCTAAGTGCAGGTCATTAAAGGCCAGGCAGCTTTGGCCTGGGTCTCTCGAAATGCTGTTCTTCAGGTGTCCCTCTCTGACACTCCCTCTGAGAACCTCACTGCCAAGCTATGAGAAGCCATGGGGAGGCTCCCTGGAGGTGCTTCAGTTGACAGTCCTAGCTGAGCCGTGGTCCCGTCCAGATATGGGAGTGAAGAAGCTGGAGCAGTGAGTCCAGCCCAGCCGTCCCAGTCACCCCCAGTCATTCCAGTGCTCCCAGCTGAGGCTCCAGGCTTCACCCCATCACACCCTACACCCAATTCCAAACCCCTGACCTCCCCAGACTCTGCAACATAATACAGTGATGGCTGTTGTAGTCCATGATGTTGGAGGTGGTTCAGAACACAGCAGCACCTCAGTGCAACGTGGGGTCACTGTCCCTGCAAGAGCCCTGCTGTGGGCTGGTTGCTGACTCCAACATCAGTGGGTTGTGGTGGGGCCCGGCCCCTGTTAGAGTCACATTCCCAGATGCACCTTCTGAGATCTGCCGAATGTGTGGCTCACTTCCCCTCCACTGTATGTGCCACCTTCACGTGGCAGCCGGGTCACAAGTGGACCCCATCACAAGGCTAAGTGTCTTCACCCGGCTCTGCAGAAATCCCACGACTGCAGTGTTTTGTGATGTTTAG